>NC_090933.1:1000187637-1000534086 GCF_040938575.1 Ambystoma mexicanum
AGAGTCCAGACTCTAGAACCCAGCTCTAGAACCTTAAGTCTAACCCAAAAAGCTGAACTCTTCTCAGCAGGCCTCCAGCAACCTCACTAAACTATTCAACAGCCGGGCGAGCTGTTTGATTCTGACAAGAACCATGTGCCAGAACCAGACCCAGAAAGCAGAGCTGTATCCAGAACCCATCAGACCAAGACCAGACCACTGTGCAGTGCCGATAGCAGACCAGAGGCCACACAGTGAGCAGAACCAGTGCCAGAGACAGTCCAGTGGTGAGAGTGCAGTCCCAGGATTATTCCAGTCCAAAACTAGGAGTGAGTATCCAGTCTAAGAATTGTACAGAACCAATCTCTTAGTCTAAAATAATATTATTTAAACCATGTCAAACTGACCAGACTAGGCATTGACTTAGTTGGATTGCTGGATTGAAGTCACTTACAGAGTTCAGGTGATTGGAGCAGGCTTAAGTGATTATGGCGGGTGGGGGAAACCCTCTGGAGGCCAGCTATGGAATCTCTGATAGCCTGAGAATGAGTGTGTCTCTTAATGCGGTTCCTCAGACGAAATCGGGTTGGGTGGCATGTATTTCACAGCAATTCTTATCTATGGGTTTTTACCCAGCCGAGACGGCACAGGATGATATGAATCCTCTTGCTGAGAATGTATCTAATAGTAGGGACCTGTACTGTGTGGGGTTGCGTGAAGCACCTAGGTTAGATAGCTATGAATAGGAGGAAGTTAATACTTCTGGGAATGACGATGCTGCACAGGTGAGTAATCATTGCTACTCCCTAACCCAGGAGGGTGGTGTCAATGCCACTCTACAACATACAGGTGACACCAAAGTGTTCCTACTGGCCCCTTTGTCATACAACTGTGGGGACACTCACTCTGTCCTCACCGTAATGCTGGTGGTGGAGATTAACAACATAATGTTGACTAAACCCATGCAAATTATTTCTGTGGGTAGGCCGGATGGCCCCAAATCTCGTAAGGTGGTTCTCGTTCCTGGCAAGCATTTGGATGCAGGGAAGGAGCCTTTGGTCTGATGCAATGGGCTTAGCCCATCCTTAAGTACTAAGATAGAACATGGTGCTACCAATGTCGTAAAATGTTTGTTATTTAACACATGCTCCCTAGTCAAACAATCAACCGACATCTCAGATTACATCCTTGGCCACCAGGTAGATTTCTTTGCCATCTTGGAAACATGGCTCCATAGTACTTCCGGCCCATCCCATTCTTTGGCCATTCCTGTAAGTTGCAATATCTTCCGTGCAGACAGGAATGTGGGTAAAGGTGGGGATGTAGCATTGATTTGTAAATCCACACTTAATGTTCATGAGGTTGGTCCTCATTGCCCACTGGGTTGTGATAGTATTCATGCAAAATTACGTACAGACCCCAATACAATGGTTAATTTTGTATTATTGTATAGACCTCGTATGCCAATGTCTGAATTTCACAATCAGTTCATTGACATTTTGCACCTGATGCCCAAACCCAAGTCAAAAAGTATTGTCTGTGGTGATTTCAATTTATGGTTATCCAAGAGCACAGATTCCGCTGCATTGCCAGTGGAATCATCTGTAGTGGATTTGGGCTTCACGCACCATGTGCACGATCCAATACACATAAAGGGAAATATTCTGGATTGGCTGGCTAGCTGTAATGTTACAGTTGACAGAGTAGAAGTACTCCCCTCGCCCTGTTCTGATCACAGTTTTGTTCTTTTTAATATAGTGTTACCTACATGGCTAGAAAGAGTAAGATCACAAAAAATAACCATTTCGTCCAGGAATATCCGGAAACGTGCCTGTGAAGCAATAACTCCTCTTACTGCTTCATTATTATACAATTTGGACAATCATAAAACAGCTGATGATTTGGCACAGGTATGTCAGACAATGGCACAGGTATATCAGACAATGCTGTCAGACTCAGTCGGTCAAATTGCCCCCCTGAAAACATGTCACTTACCAAGAAAGACATCTAAATCTTGGTATTCACCTGAGATACGTGGCTTACAAATAGTTAAACAAATGTCTTACAATATGTTATTGTGACTCATACCATGCACCGCTGCCACTTTTTGTGGTGTCCAGGCACCCTGGCAGATTTGAATAAGGAGGAGGACTGGGAGGGCTTAGTTAGTGGGATAGAGAGGGAAAAACGCAAACGAGGTTTGATGTGCTGTTGTTACCTTCAGTTCTTAAAAAATGGCCACTGTGTGCTGTTTTGATTTTAGTTCGTAGCAGTATTGTGGTCTTTGGTGTATACGTGTGTGTGTGGAGGACTGTGTGTGGCTGGTTTGGTTTCTTGTTCAGTGTTGCATGGTGTGTGCATTTAGTGGTGGTTTTGTGTTTCATTGTGGTAGAGGTATGGCATGTTTTGTTCTGTGTTTTAGGGTGAGTAAGCAGAGCATTGGAGCATTATTAGTGGGTTGGTGGACAGTTGCATCATGTTGAGCTAAGTCCAATACATTGGCTGCCCTCAACCTTCCTCTAAGTGCAGCACATTGGCTACCTTCACAATTCCTCTAGGTGCGAAACATAGGCTATCTTCAAAATTCTTCTGAATGCAACACACTGGCTATCTTTACAATTCAACAGATTGCAACTCATTGGGTACCCCCAAAATTAATCTGGGTGCAATACAAAGGCTACCTTTACAATTCTAAGTGCAACACATTGGCTGACCCCAATATTCTTCTAAGTGCGACACATAGGCTACCTTCACAATTCTTCTAAGTGCAACACACTGGATACCCTCACAAATCTTCTAAATGCAACTATTTGGCTAACCCCAAAAGGAATCCAAGTGCAACACATTGGCTGGCTTTGGAGCAGCAAGAATAGTGTCCATGATTTAAATTGCACTGAATTTAATTGGTTGCTATGGGCTTGATTTGTGCCTGAGTTCAGAACAGTGGCTATCCTTTAGGTATTCATCTGACTTCCATACTGTGGGTATGCTTTACCAGCTACTGAACTTCCAGCACCTAACTTCAGCTATGTAATTTACATTACATTAAAGCAGCAAATTATATGATATGATAGGATATTTTTAACGTGCTTAATACCAAGAGGTTTCTAAGCGCGGACCCGGGGACCGAACCTGCATTGCTCTGTGTCGTCTTGCTTCTAAGGCAAGCACGTTGCCGCTGAGCTATCCCACCGAGACAATGTCGCTGTCTATTACCTGAAGGTTGCTGCAGACAGTTTACAGGCTTGGCTTGGGCACCTAGAGTGAACAGGCCACACAGGGGATAGGAGCTGGCACAATGAACTGCCCTTGGCCTCTGACCTTTCACCGGCTGCCTGGGCAACACATGGATTAAATCAAGAACTGTGGTGAATGAGGAAGCCTATGCCTCAGCAGCCAAGAATTACAAGCTAGCTCTCATAGAAGCAAAGAAGTACGATTTACAAATCATGAACGTATGCTCCGATTCTGGTGAACTATTTAAATTTCCGACGCATTAGAAGATTCCTGTCCAAATGATATAAAACGCACTAAAGCCATATCATGGTGTATGTCCGTTCATGATATGAGGGTTGGAAAAGTGCAGAAGATCAGGGAAATCATCTGTAGCAAACGCAAGCATACTGTTAGAGCCAGTCCATTAAAGGGTGAACAAGAACATGTTGGCCACCTGATCCCTACGGTGGACAATCTGTGGAAACTGTTCAAGTTTAGACCAGTATCCAAAGTTGAGGTGACTGAAATCGTTGCATAGATCAACCCAACTACTTGCAAAGGTGACAATTGCACTGCAGCTGTGGTAAAGGTGTCTGCTGCGTCATTGATTCCAGTTATCACAACATTCATCAATACATCCTTTATGAAGGTTTACATACCTGAGCAAATCTTTATTTAAATTTTATTTTAATTTTATTTTAATTGTTCATTTATAACGCTTAATACCATTGAGTGGTTTCTAAGGGCGATATTAGCACATGGCACTGAGACTGCATTATTGGATTTGAAGGCCAATATTCTCCAGGATATGGAGAGCGGCAATGCTCTGCTTTTGATGTTCTTGGACCTACCTATTGCTTTCGATTTAGTGGATCACACTATGGGCCTCATTACGACCCAGGCGGTAAGTTACCGCCTGGGCCGTGACTTTACCACCATGGCGTAAACTACGTTTACGCCATGGTGGTTGGCGGACTTACCGCCCCATTCCGAGGTCGGCGGGGCGGTAAGTCCCCAATCCCCATTTACCCTTCCCCATTCCCATTTTTGCCCCATAGGGCATAATGGGAGTGGGGAAGGCGTTAATTACGCCACCGTAAATTACGGTGGCGTAATTAACTCCATGGTCCCTTAGCGCCATGGATTTTAACACCTGCTAAAAGCAGGTGTTAAAAGCGCCATGGCGCTAAGGGACCTCGTAATTGGCGGTAAGGGGTCGGCGCAGCTAACGCTGGCGTTAACCCCTTACCGCCAGGGTCGTAATGAGGCCCTATATGTGTAGATAGACTTGTGCAGTCTATGTATTCTTCTACTCTGCAGCTACATGGGTTAATTCTTCTTTTTAGGCCTATTGCTCGGCCAGAGTGTTTAGTAGAAAAGCTTCAGCAGACAAGGTTAATGTGCCATTTGGGGTTCGACAAGGGTGATGTTTGTCACCTACCCTTTACAATATCTTCACTAAACAACTGTTTTAGCTGTTGGATGCGAGAGGAAATTATGAAAAGGACACTGAAGATATTAACAAGATCCATTCAGACATCCAGCAATGGACAATAAACAGAAATAATCATGGCTGGCACAGCTTATGGATTAAGAAAACGATGTGTGGAATATAAACTCTTTGTTATAACAGGCTGCAGTATTATTTATTATCCAAAGTGCAAATCCTTGGAGTTTACCAGCCTAGGAAATTAATATGAAGTTGCATGTAAATGACATGGTGTCATCCTCTGCCCATCATATCAAACTGCTGAGTCAACTGCAACCTTTCCTAACTAATCATGCCTAGAGATATTTCTGGGGCCAAGTTGGATTACTGCGGCAGTCGCTCACAGGGAATAGGGCAGGGGGAAGCCGCTAATTTGCAAGTCATCCAAAATAGTGCAGTATGCGCAGTTGAAGGTATTGGAAAAAGAGAGCATATTTCACAGACCAGAAGAGCACTTCACTGGTTGCCGGTTGAAGCAAGGATGTCCTTCCAGCTTCTCACTTTGACACATCAATGCCTATTTGGCATCAGTCCAAGATACCTGTCAAAAATGCTTTCTTGGTTACCTATCCGACGAACCTTGAGATCCAAAAATACTAACCTACTGTCTGTCCCGAGAACTAAATTGACTATGGTCGACCAAAGAAGCTTTAATTGCTCAGCACCCAAACTCTAGAATGCCCTACCCCCAGATCTGAGGTTTTGAAATTCTTTGGAATTCTTTGGCTCTCTTCAAGTGTGCCATGAAAACCCATCAATTTGTCTGAGCTGTCTTTAAGTTTCTTGTTATAATCTCTTGCTGTTTATTTGTGGACTATGAGGATAACTTTGCGTGCTTGTCTTTGTCCCTGTGAGCACCCTGATGCCTCCAGGCTTGTTCTGTGTTTGTCACTATATAAGTAATAAATAAATAAATAAATTAATAAATAAATACATATTCTTGCATTACCATTGATATTAAGTTGACCTGAATACCCCAGCTGGAGCATATTAAAATCAAGGCACTGCAATTACTGGTGGTGTCCTTCGCTTTACTCGCGATCATTGTGCTTACTCTGTTAACTGTAGGCAAAATTAGATCCACTCTCCTCTACCGAGCAGAAGTATGGGGTAGAAATCCCCTGCCCAAATGCATGAAGATTGAGAGGCTGTGCCTCAAGGCTATTACAAACTGCCTATGTTCCACCCTGATTGAGTATATCTATGTTAAATGTGGAATCACAAGCATTCGTGGTCTGTTTTCTGCAAAGACCTTTCAGTTATTTTGGAAGCTAATCAACTGCTCAGATCCATCCTTACTGCACATCCTTTTATTAGCTGCTTCCTTGCCCATAGTTGGCTTTGGAAAATCTTGCCATATGTCGTTAGTGACTGAAGGACGGAAGTGGTGTACCAATCTTGCCTATGATCCTCGTTGCTGCTTATATTTAAGATTTAAGCAAATCATCAAAACTGTCTGCTATGCTGCAGACTGTGAACAGACTAGCTACCACATTGCACAGTGGTGAGTATATTTTACAGTTCACCAAATGTGAAGGTACCCCTAGATACTTGCTGGACAATCCACATAATAGGATTCTTATTTCCTACATGCATCTACAATTCTACCTGACAGGTATGCTTGAGGTCAAGGGGAGTAGGATAGGCGTGTGCAAGGACCATATATCTTGTAGACCCTGTGGTACTAGCTCACTGGATATGGCCAAGCATCTTATTCTCTATTAAGAAGGTCTTAACAAGCTCAGAACCAGGGCATGACGATGCTCAGGTTTTCCCATTCTTTACATTGACTATGTGGATTATGTTTGGGAGCGATTTCATGTGGGCATTGGCGTATTGATCATTTACCGTTTGACTAAGATGTGGCTTGTTATTGAGGAGATTTGACGTTGAAATGTTATGTTATGTTACTTTGCATTTATATAGCGCATTATGTACCATTAGTATGGTCTGAAGGAGCTGGTAGGTTGAACGCCCTTGGAAACCGGAGTTCAAGTCAGTAGCGAGAGTAGAGAGAGTCAAAGGTGCATGTGAGCACCAGGTATGTGTGCAGCTGGTGTAGCATGTGTATGTGTACATATTAGACACGTTAATTATATTGATTACCTGTATCATTGTTTGTATTGTGTTGTTTCAAAAGCCTTATGGGCTAATAACTACAAAATACACATTTCTCCAAGTAAAGAAAACACAAAAATTATCTGCACATGTTCTGCATTATAATATGGTAATTTGTCACTAAGTTCTCTTTTTTAAAGAGGACAGTTTTTATTTCATTTATCTTTATACTTTGTTTGCTTGGAAGATGTGCTGGCAGGAAAAGGTCTGAACTATTGCACCCACATTTGCAGCAATATTTCATCAACATGAATTCTCATAAGCTTAACCCA
Source organism: Ambystoma mexicanum (assembly GCF_040938575.1). Classification (NCBI taxonomy): domain Eukaryota; kingdom Metazoa; phylum Chordata; class Amphibia; order Caudata; family Ambystomatidae; genus Ambystoma; species Ambystoma mexicanum. Next base: position 1,000,194,712 of record NC_090933.1, read on the forward strand.
GCTCTGACAACCAAATCCCTAAAACAAAGCATGAATCACCGATTGTATTCGTCCAGTCTTAGTAAAAAGACTTCCCTCCAGTACTAAACACAAACAGACCCTTGACCTGTGTTTACCTGGCCCAGATATTTACTAGACCTACAACCTTTAACAAAACTACCTACCAAATACAACACAACCAACATTGAAAAGACAGTTTTATAAAACTAGAAGCAGTGCATCATCAGTGCAAGGACAAGATAGGAATGTGGTCTTTGCTGCAACTAACAGCCACACTTTATAATAGGTCAGAACCCTCAGAAAACAATGCACATTAACAACACTATAACCAATGCATTGGTTGTGCTCGGTAATAGACAAAGCTAAGACCCACAAACCCAATTACAAAACTATCAACCAACATACTTACCACCCGACATTTCACACACTCATTTACAATCCTACACATGATAGATAATCACTATTAGGAGAAATTGAGCATGCAGACTGTGCTGCAACAAAGACACCTCGCCATTTTACACTGTCAATGAAACCTCAGAAAACTCAATCTGTGTATGAATGCATCATCAATGCCATAAACTGAGAATGATAAGACCCACAAACTGATATTCAAAACTTTGAACCAAACTACTACAGGCAGTTCATTATCAGCTGCTAAAATGGGGCATGATGTATGTTCTGCATGCAATGGGCCTCATTACGACTCAGGCGGTAAGGGTTTTACGACGGCGTAAACAGCGCCGACCCTTACCGCCTGAGTACGAGGTCCCTTAGCGCCATGGCGGATTTAACACCTGCTTTTAGCAGGTGTTAAAATCCATGGCGCTTAGGGACCATGGAGTTAATTACGCCACCGTAATTTACGGTGGCGTAATTAACGCCTTCCCCACTCCCATTATGCCCTATGGGGCAAAAATGGGAATGGGGCAGGGTAAATGGGGATTGGGGACTTACCGCCCCGCCAAGGTCGGAATGGGGCGGTAAGTCCGCCAACCACCATGGCGTAAACGTAGTTTACGCCATGGTGGTAAAGTCACGGCCCAGGCGGTAATTTACCACCTGGGTCGTAATGAGGCCCAATGTCTATGTCCACTTTACAATGATACTGCTTAATGACACACAGCAATCACTTCATTATCAGTGACAGGGAAAAATGGTCAAGACCCACACACCTCTTGAGAAAAGTATCAACTTACCTACCACATACCTTGCATTCCACACAATATTTTCTTCACATATCGTATTTGGTTTACTGATAGCTATTTTGAAGCAACCAACACTCTTAGGCAACCCTGTACCCTTTCCATTCCCCTGGACTTACTGGGTGCTCCAAGTGTCTCTCTGCTTCGGTTGTCATCCGCTTCTAGGCTTGGCTTGCGACCTGTCATCTGCTATGCCTCCGCTGTGTCCCGATTTGTGCTTTTATTGCCAAGGTGCGATCTGTCATCTGCTGCGCTTCTGCTGTGCTCGTCTTCATTTCCTGCTGCCTTCCCCTCGCTTGCAGCATGCCCTCTGCACTCCAGCTCTTCTTCCTGCTGGGCAGACAAACCTCAACAGCATTTCCTGTGACTTCTTCTTCCCCAAGCTTCCAGCCGGTACTCGTGCAGCACAACATCTGCAGATCTCTTTCCTTGCTGTCAGCATTTTAAATCTCATGGTCTGATTAAAGAGTTTCCAAAGTTCTGGAACCTTAATACTGGCTCTGGTAGATGGATGAGTGTGAGTGGTGCAATACAAAATGAGGGCTTGAGGAATTAAGGGGTAAGTCCACAGGAGAGAATGGTGAGTATGTGACCAAGGGTCGCCTCGCCCTAGGTGGTCCTCCCTCATATAGATCAGGTAGCGGCTGCCGTCCCCTGGCCAGATAGGGAGAGACTACCCAGTGAAAGGAGTGAGGATATCATTATAGTCATAGCAATGCTGAGTTATGTGTCTTTTAATTGAGATAGAAGCACTGATGGTTTTTTTCAGAAGGTCTGGATTGTTCTGTGTTGTTTTATTTTTTAAACTTTACACATTGTTGTTTCCATTGCATTGTGAATAATGGTTTATTGAGTGGTACTTGGCTAATTACAATGGGTGGCTCTCTTCTGGAGTTTATTTGGCAATTTCTATATCTAATTGTTCTTCTTGCCAAATCTAATTTCCTAACATGTGTTTATGCTGTTCACATTTATCATTTGTAAGGATGCTTTCAGTCGCCTCAAACACTGAAACACTTCACACTTCCCTGTTTATTCTTCGGTCACACACCATTTGTATAACTGTAGAAAAGCCATATAATAGAATTCATCATTGTTTGCAAATGGAACAGATAGTTTCAGATGGTTAATTAAATGGGGTTTTGAATGTTTCGTTTGACACCCTTCAAAACTGAAAACGCTATAACTTCCAGACATTCTTTTGTATGTATAGCAATGTGCTATTTCATTCACAAATATATGCTTTCGAAGGAAGGACTTCTGTTTAGATATATGCGTGAATGTGTTTAGTTTTTTGGCTTGTGAACACTAGAATGCATGGTAACTTTCAAATTCTTGGACCAAGGTTTAACAAGAGAATTCATTCTAATTGAACTACAAAGCTGTGTCAGTGAACTGTCACTCATTTCATTTAAAGACTTTCTCTGTGGGAGAAATATTTTATGGCATAGCTGTATAGTTTTTGAGAAAAGTTTTTCTTTCAGATTAAATGTCACTCCAGAGATGTTTTACCTCTGTCTACTCAATACTGATGAGTTAATCAGTGACATATCATGTGACTGCAGTTGAATTTATTGCATTGAAAAGGACTTTACATTTGCATGCTACATGGATGCAATTAGGGGATTGCAATCAATGTTGACTTGGAGCCTTCATCACTTTTCAGATTAAATTTGTTTTGGCAAACTTTCCTTTGACGACGTGTCTTACTGCAGAGATGAAACCATTAACCTGTTCTTTTGGTGCACATAGGTACTGGGAATAGAACATTACATTCGGTCTAGTATTTGCTGTTGTTTATGTATCTGCATTAGCTGTTTATTCCACATGTATGTAATTGATAGTGCAAGTCTTTGGCTGATATGCCTTAATGTGTGTGTTCTATTGTGCTTACACTTGTAATTTAATTTTCATAAAATCAAAGACAGTGGGGGTAATTCATAGAATTTGGCGCAAAAGTGGCGCACGCGGCTTGTGCACAGAGTGCGCGTGTGGCAGCCTGTGCCAGCCGCATGCGCCAAAACTCATTTTGGCGCATAGCGTATTCATGGATTTTTACATCCATAAGCAGCCGTGATGCAGGTTGGCACAGTGAACCTGCAGCAGGCCAGTTACACCCTCAACCCCACCCCGTGCACCAAAAACATTGCACAAATCCAATACATGGCATGACAAGGCCAGTGGACCAGCATACAGCCCCCCAACCACGAAAAGGCATGTGAAATTCCCTGCGCGCCCCACGGAATACACGTACCCCGCTCGTGCCAGCGAAATCATGTGTAAAACACCACGCGCATCGACGGAATACACGTACCCCACTCGCGCCAGGCCAATCGCGTGTTAAACTCCACATGCACCCTTCTGAATACGTGTACCCCACTCGTGTCAGGTAAAATGCATAGAAAAAGTCCCCCCTGTAGTGTGGGCTCCCTGCGAGGCATGGTACCGCGTATCCGGGGGTGCGCGTACAATTCCACACATGATAGGCCTGGCGTGGGTGGGGTACGTGTATTCCGAGGGGTGCGTGGGGAGTTTTACATGTGCGTACTTCTTCTTTTGGCGTGGGTGTTGGCTACGCATTCTTCTTCTACACGCAAGGCATATGGTGAGTCGCACACGCTATTTTTCCTACTGAGGGTGTCCCTGTTAGTCAAGTACCCCTTTTTTTCATGCATACTAGCCCGCACGTTGGTCACCTATGCCTTTTTTGTGTTCCTGGCTGCCACAGCATACTGCGTGTGTTTTTTTACACGCACGTGGGCTATGGGGTTGGCCTATCTCTTTTTCTTGGTTCTTTGGGATGTCTGAGCGTTGCGTGACACGTCATTTCTCCTAGGGGGCCACAGAATGGAAAACTCATCGTAACTGTATATACGTGTTTGTTGTTCGCGCACACTTTTGTAATGTGCAAGGACGCTACCGTCTGCCTTCATGTGGTGGACATGTTTAGGCCTGTGCATGTCTTTGGCCATGCGCGTTTTTCCCCGGTTCGATTCGATTAATACGTGTAGTTTGAGTGCGTGTGGACGTTCTGTGTATTTCCCTGCAGTACTTCCCCAATTACGCCTTCTTTTTCACGCGTTGTTCCCCATTCTGCGCGTTCCGTCCCGTGTTCCACCCCCTTTTTGGTGTGTGCGCTGACTTTGTGCGCGTCGCGCACAGCGTTCTGGATGTTACAATGATGTGTGCGCCCGTGTACGCCACGCGAGGATTTGGCGCACATCCAGGGGGAAAGACATGCAGGGCCTTCCATGAATCACACACGTGCACGTGTGCTTGCTTTTTACGCTTGCGCCAACTTGCACCATGATTTTCGCCACACATTTGTTCCATGAATTGGCCCCAGTGTCAACAGTGGCATGGACAAATATGGGAGCACATTTTATCCACAAAAAACCTGTACATGCTACAGATGGCACAGACCTGAGGTTCCATAGATAGTGAAGAAGAACAATTCACTCCAAAGTTTTTTACAACTTTTACTAGGCTAGGGAGCGGGCCATGATCAAGTGGCCAATGAACTGATGTCCAGCAATTAGGAGAAAGAGAGGTAGCTACTACTAGTCTCTCTGTCTGATCCCCATTTTAGCTCATTCATTTTCCATTTCCTTCTAAGCAGGTTTTTTAATCGCGGAGCCTTAGCGGCATGGTCCAGGTCAAGTTTAAAGAGAAACTTTGGGTCATATGCATAATAAAAAAAAACGAAAATCAAAAGAACAGATGAGACGACCCAAAGGTTGAACAGAAATATTGAAAAGAAGTGGGGAAAGTGCAGAGCCCTATGGAACTCCACTAGGAACAGCCATAGTTGGGGATCTAAAAGGGGATAGTATGATGATTTTTGTTCAGGAATCAACAAACCAATCATAAACACCTGTATTTTGCAGTGTGGATAGATGAATCGAATGGCCAATGGTATAGAAAACTAAATAATCCAGTACAAAAAGTAATACAGATTTGGTGCCCATAAGTGGCTTTACACCAAGTTGTTCAGAATCCAAAATGTGGTCATGTTCCGGAAAGTCTCTAAGCTACGCAGTGACCCATGCTTCCAGCATTTTCATGAAAAATGGTAGGAAAGATATGGCCTGATAGTTAGGAAATATTGCTACATCTAGATCAGGCTTTTTTAGCAGTGGAATGACTAAAGCATGTTTTTAAATGTGCAAGTATAGATCCAAACATAACGGATGAGTTCCAAGCAAAATTTCACTTGTACCTCTTGCTATTGCTTCAAACTGAGGAAGAAGGATTGCATCCAAAGATGATGCTGATTTTAAGTGCTGAGATACCTTCATGACTTCAGAAGAGTCAAAAAAGTAAAACGAATCAAAAGTAACTGGACATGGAACATTTTCAAAATAATGCCATGAAGCAAGCAGCATAGAAGGTCTCATCGCCGTTAGTAATGACAATGTACGGCCAATAGTCGTTCTGATGATGTCAATCTTTTTTACAAAATAATTATCTATATCGTTACACAATTTCTGGGAAGTAGATCCTTCCAAACACAGTTTAGGGGCTAGGTTGCCTCTAACAGCCTGGAACAATATTTTTGGGGTTTTCTCCACAGATGTAATTGGTTCCTCAAAATAGTCACACATAGCCAGTTTAATCGCTGCATGATAGGTAGCTAATGCTGTTTTATAGCAGAATATTAGTACTGGGTCAGGCTTTGAACACCATTGGCGTTCAGCACGATGAACCTTCACTCTAGAGGTGTGTAATACAGAGGAGAACGAAGGAGTGGAGGGGCAGGCTGGTTTCCTACCAAGCTTTAAATGTGCCAAGTGATCAGCAGTCATTGAAAAAGTTATGATCAGTTGTGACAATAATAATGGTGCTGGTAACAGGTCCTTTTTCTCAAGCTGGTAATTTGATGTAATCTGATGTAGAAGCACATGAGGACTAACCTGTCACCAGCTTCGTAAAAAGAAATTCGGACGACACTGCCCTCTTATTATATCCAGTCAACAGGAGACTAAAAGGGATTAAATATTGATCTGTCCAAGGTATATCAAGCTTGAGCCTGGATCTACTAACTCAGTTGAAGCAAAAATTAGGTCAAGTGTGTGACCTTTATTGTGTGTAGGTTTTGTAACAACCTGAGGCAGTGACAAACTTTGCAAGCAGGCTAAGATAGAAGTCACATCTGTGTGGTCACTGCACTCAGCCCAGAAATTAAAATCCCCTTCAACACATAAATTGTTATGCACTAAGCATAATGCTGACATTGCCGGAAACAAATCTTACTCTAAAGTAATCCGGCTTGATGAAGGAACTAACATGGCCTCCCTTTCAAAGGGGGATCTTCATGGTAAAAGAGAACAGGAGAGAACATTTTTTAAAAAATTAAGGCAACACCACCCTCAAGATGGAAAGTTGTATGGTCTACATGTAAAATAGAGTAACCATCAGGTAGAAGCTGGACCATGTCTGGGCCAGAGGTTTCAGTAAACCATGTTTCTGTAACACAGACTAAATCCCGGGCAAAATCCTGGAAGAATGTAAACATTTCCACTTTATGGCCTACCAGTGAAAGGGCATTCAATAAGCAAGCCCGAAGAGGAGGTATATAATTTAGATTAGGGTCCGAGTTAGGAACTCATCCTTTTGGGAATTCATTGTTAGAAGAGTCAAGCTCCAGCAGATCAGAACGAGAGAAACCTGTTTGACTTACTGTACCATTCCAGACATCATCCATGCACAGATGAGCACAGATGGACAGACCTTTGGCATGACTTCGATGAGTGCTCGGTCGCTGTGCTCCCTTGCAATTTTATTAAAGGATACTTGTATGCTATTGGTGAGATCGATTTGAGAGAAACTCAAAATGAATAAGGAAGAAAGACTTTCGTCTGGTTTATTGTGTGGGCGGGAGAAATAAAAGATAGACTGGGCAGCCAGAGCGAGCCACAGGTCTCCCCTTTAAGACCAGGCACACTTGAGGCCATAACAAGCAGATTACAAGGAAAATAAAGAAAATACATATAACGAAGAATGGGCAACTGAAATTTAAATGCCAAATGTAACCAATGAAAAAGAAATGAAAATGGTGACCAGTCAGCCAGCTGTTCCAGCTGAACAGCCAGAAAACATTAAAAGGAAATCAATTGTAAAAGCAAATAAACCAAATAAGGTAATAAAAAGCCACACAACAAACTGCCTTACCATGGCATCTATGAAAATCAGCAGCCTGTGTCTTCCTCCTCTTCCTGTAGGTAAGACTAGTGGAATACAGCATGCTTCTAAAGGTGTTCCTGTTCTCTCATGACAAAGCCTTTAGCTTGATGTATTTGGTATGTTTCTAAAGCTTCTGTGATCAATTCTCTTGAATGTAGGGGGTGAATTATGTACTCGTTATGGAAGCAAAAATTACACTAACAACTTTGGTTTTCTTTATCAGTCAATAAATAGTTTAATAGCAAACTTAATGAAGACAGAAAAAACTGATTGCCCCTGGAGAGTTTTATGTGGCTTAGCCTCTTGAGTGATCTCTAAAGCATGGCTCCAGGGGCACTATTTTCATAGACAGCTCTTGCATTCCAAATGATGGATTGTTTTATGGATCATTGACTACCATTCAGAAGCTACAGAAAAAGTGTTTCTTGCATTTCTGAGTTCTACAGAACTTTTGCTAGGTAAATACTAGATTTAACAGGCTGTCTGTCTGAACAATTCAAAATACATCACCAGCCTTTCTACCTAAAAACAGAACAGATCAATATTAGCACACACAATATGTACAGCCAGATCCTAAAAATTAAAGTAGATATATTTTCAAAGGCTGTGTTATGTTTAGAGAAATAAGAGTATAGTATTTCAAGTGGTTATGCATAGCAATGTGCAAATAACACATTTCTAATATCTATTTCCCAAATTCCTACATGTAATACATATTTTATTTATTTATTTATCTATTTATTTATTCATTTATTTATTTATTTATTCATTGCATTTGTGATACGCCCAAATCCTTGGGTGCCACAGCGTAGTTACAGACATCTGAGCATATAAGGATACAGTTGCAATCAATAGCAGTACAATCAATACACTTTACAATTAATAGCAATACAATCACTTGCATTTACAAATGACAAGGTGGATATGATTAGATCAAGAAACGGTTGGTAACAAACAACAGGTTCTTCGTCAGATAGTAGTTAGACATGAATGACATATGCAATGATCTAGAACTTATTAAAGTGTCAGGCTTTTAGGGACTTTTTGAAACAATGGTGAGAGGTTTCATTTCTGATGGGTAGTGGGAGAGTGTTCCAAATTTTTGGAGCCATTACTTCAAACCTACTACCTCCCGCCCTTGAGCATTTGTAGCGTGGGACAGAGAGGTGTGCATGTTTGTTAGATCTGAGTACTCTTACTGTCTTGTTCAGGGAGACAGTGTTGTTGAGGTAGATGGGCGCCTTCTTGCCGATGCATTTGTGGGTGATAGATAGTGATTTAAATATGATTCTGGCGTGTATGAGTAAACAATGGGCTTCCCTCTTGATTGATGAGGTATGGACGGATTTTTTTAGACCTGGAGTTGCTCGCAGTGCTTTGTTTTGCAGTAGTTGCATTTTATCCAGATTGGTGTTTGAAGTACCAAGCAAAAGTACATTGCAATAGTCTAACTTAGACATAATAAGGGCTCGGGCTAGTGTGGTGCAGTTTTGTGTAGTTAGGAATTGGCAGCTTAATGCGATCAATTTAGCTGTGTAGGCGGTGGCTGAGGATAACGCATTAATGTGTTTGGACATTGTTAGGTTAGAGTCTAAGTAGACACCTAGGGTTTTTACCTGTTTTAGCACTGTAATGGTAGTTCCATTGATGTAGATTGTTGAAAAATCTGAGTGGAGGGCAATGATTCTGGCAGAGGTGCCTACACGAGTAACTCAGTTTTCTCATTGTTGAGAGAAAGGCTATTTAACGCCATCCAGTTTTGGATTATTGCATAGATTTTGTTCATCATAGTTCATCATAATTGTGGCCTGGTCGTAATTGCCAGTGATGGAGATAAGGATCTGATCTGCAAAGTTGGTGTAGATGACACCCATGGCACCCAGTGCAGCAAATAATAGCTTAGTGTACGCATTATATAGCGTAGGGAATAAGCAAGATCCTTGTGGGACTCCTAGTGGTACCGGAATGGGGTCTGCAGCCTCCTTTCCGATTAAGACTCTGGTTGTTCAGTCCGCCAGAAAGGATTTAACCCAAGTGATAGCATCTTGCGAGAATTGGAAGTCCTTGGCTAGTGTGGCACATAATTCGTCATGATTGACTAGGTCGAATGCCGCAGACAGGTCTAACAGCATGAGGTTGCATAGTTTGCCGGCTTCTCTTATGGAGTCCATCTGGATTTTAAGGTCCAGGAGTGTCGTTTCAGTGCTGTAATTCGGGGGAAAGCTGGATTGCCGCGCTTCTAGGAGACAGTCTTGTTCAAGGTGAGTTTGAATTTTGGAAAAGGCTATTTTGTTGATTATTTTAAGCAGAAAGGGCACAGTAGTTATGGGTGGATAGTTTGTGGTGACTGTCGCATCCAAGGATGTTTTTTTTTAGGAGCGTGCTAACCCAAGCTTCCTTAATGTTGGTAGGGACGGAATTGGTGCTGAAAGAGGCATTAACAAATTTGGTGATGATGGAAGCAAGGGTGGGGGGGCAGAGTTTGACTAAACATGCAGGAAAGTTGTCCCCTTTGCAATCGGAGGGTTTTAATTTGGAGATGGTGTCTAGCACTTTAGGTTGGCTTATTGGGATGAATTTTAATTGGATATTGGTGATGTCGCTAGGTCTGTCGAGAGTTGGTGAAGGTATGTTTTTGTTCGCCAGTAGAAATCTTTTGGTGGCGATTTTGTTTTGAAGCATTTGGATTTTAGAGGTTAGGGTGTTCTGTTTGGTAGTACACCAAACTTTGCTCGAGTTAATCTAAGTAGGGGTGGGATGGGATTTTACAGTTACCTGGGTATTGTGAAGAGCTCTTTGGAGTTAGAGTCAGCATTGCTAATACGCATGTTGAGGGCATTGGCTTTATGCACTATGATAGCTGCTTTGTATGTTTGGTTAGCTGTTGATAGAGCGTTGGCAGAATCAATAGTATGGGTTTTGTTATGGAAGTGTTCTATGGCCCTTTTAGTGCACCTGAGTTCAACAAGTTCGTAATTGAACCAGAAATGTGAACGTTTGTCTGGGCGTCGTGTTTTAGTTGTGAGTGGGGCTAAAGAGTCGATGGTGGTAGTTAGGAATTCATGGTAAATGTCGGCTAGCTGACTAGGGTTGTTGCTCGAGAGGGTGTTGGAAGAAAAGGCTTTCTCCAAAATGGTGGTGATGCTTTCTGCTGTCAATTTGCACATTTTTCTTGTTTCTACCATGAATATGTTGGCCGGTGTATTGTGTGGTATCTCCAAACTGGCGATGTTGAAGCTAATGAGGTAGGGGTCTGACTATTCAACTCATGCAATGGAGTCTATGGAGATCGAGGTATTAATTGTGAGTAACCAGTCTAGTATTCTACCCTTATTGTGGATAGGGGCTTTGATTAGCTGAGAGATGTTAATGTCTGTGAGCGAGGTGTGGATGGCATTAGCTTTATGGTCTTGTTTATCATTGAAACCTAGGTTCAAATCTCCAAGGATTATGAACTTAGTGTTAGGTTTAATGTGGGGAGTGAGGAGAAGTGGGATGTCTGATTCTGGGTGAGTGTTGTTGTTGGGAGCTCTATAGATGATCAGGAAATTGATAGTAGTTTTCGGGTTTGATGTAGCCAAGTTTCTGTTGTGATTAACAAGTCAAATTGTTGTTCTAGGATAAGGTCATGTGTCTCCATGGCGACGGCTCCTAGTGATCGTACATTTAGTAAAGCGCTTTTTAGCCTGTGAGTCGGATCTAGGCTTGGGTGAGGGATAATTATGCCTTGCAACTGTGGGGTTGTACGCAGAGTGTGTTGTTCAGGTGCAGTAGTATGTTGCACACTGAGGTTGGGGATTGGGGGTGGCTTGGGCAATTTCACTCTTGGAGAGACAAAGTGTGAATGGCTTGGTCTTTTGTGGTTGCTGGTGGGCCTTTGGGGTAGGAGTGGCAATGTTGGATTAGATGGAGCGTGCTTGAAGTCCATTTAGCCTAACAATGCACTGAAAAGGGCACATAGTCATAAATGGGGTTGGCATGAGTCTAGATCTGAGTGTAAGGTAGTTGTCTTCAGCGATGTTGCTGGAGGTGTGTCTGTAGAGGTGTAGGGGGGTCTTGCTAGGGGAATCTGTTCTTCTTTGGGTGTTCCTCTGGGTTAGGAGATGGGTGGTTGGAAAAGGGGTGGTTTTGGGCAGGAATGGGGATGGGCAGGGGATGGGATGGTGACGTTGGCATCCAAGTCTGGCTAGGCCATTGTTCAATGGGATGAATGCACTATGTGAGCACGGTAAAGTGTCATCTATAAGTTGAAATGGGTATAGTACGACGAGGCTACTTTGGCCCATCACTGATGGCATGCAGCAATAGTTATGGTGGAAGGTGTGCTGTAGATAAAATACTAATGATGGCACAATGGATGCAAGCAAATCAGCAAAAATACTTTAGCTAAAATGCAGTAGATGGCATATTGTGCATAAGTAGATCAGCAGTAAGTATTTTAGCTCAATATAGTAGATGGCCCAATGGGTGTAAGTGGAACAGCAATAAATACTGTAGCTCAATACAGTGGATGGCACAATGGGCATACGTGGATCAGCAGCAAATAAATTAGCTAAAATACAGTAGATGGTGCTATGACTGCAAGTAGATCAGGCGATCGGGCAAGCACAGTCTATGTGGTAAGTGCAGTATCCAGATGGAGCAATTGAGCGAGTTCGATTATGCCGAGTAATCTAGATGGGTGAGTAGAATACTCAGTACAACAACTGAGCGTGCTTGGTGTTAACCCTGTTTTGGCACTATGAGATGTAAGGGGGATCACCGGGCTAACAATGTGTGAAACAGGGACACGTAATGTGTGTGCATAAAGATAGCACAGTAATTGGGTGCTTTTAGGGCAATGGGATGCGCAACAAACCTGATTGTAGAAACCACGGCACAGGAAATGCTAGGGTTCTTTTGGTTATGTTCCCAGTGAACTTCCATTAGCATAGGGAGCAGCAACAGTGCATGAACAGAATATTACAGGATAGTAAGGCGACATATGGCAGGGTCGGTCTGGGCATGATTCCAAAGTATATAACAACAAGATAGCATTAGCAACAGGCATCGGTTGGCAATTATGATGTCTACCATAATAGTAGATATGCATATCCAAAGAGCGTGGCACAAGCAGTCAGGGGTGGACTTTCGTAACAGCCTGGCAGTGAGTCAGGGTAGGAGGCCCTGGAGGATAGTTTGCGGGGAATGCTTGGGTCTTTATAGGCGGCAGTGTATACGTAATATTCTAGGTAGAATGCCGGATACCTATAGAAGGAGTATGAGAGTGTTCAATTTGAATAGAAGGGCAGAGAATGACCCTGTTTGTTGCGCGACTACAGTCTGTGCTTCCAATGGTCACAGGGGCAGGTAGAGGTCAACAATATGGGGGGCGGAATATAGTGCGCACCTATGGCCCTCCTGGCTCTGACAGGCTTCGGACAGGAGCCTTTTTGATCTGTCTTCGTTGCAGATGCCGTGAATGCCTGCCAGTGGTAGCAGCAGAGGGATAGGCTGTGTGCTAGCCAATCCACAGCAGGATGTGGGTTAAGTGCACCATAGATGCGAGAATCACTGGTTGGCCATCTTGGCATGCACGGCTGCAGCAAGTTTCATTCATTCCCAATATTGCCCCTTGCGAACCGTGAGATCAGACCATGGCAAGATGGCCGACCAGTGATTCTCACACCTACAGTGAACTTCCCCCACGTCCGGCTGTGGATTGGCTGGCACACCGGCAGCCGGTCAGGATCAACACTTTCAAATTTTCACTTTGATTTGGGTCTTCATATGTTTTGATATTTTTGTTTATTTTATTGATGTTTATGTCTTGTAGTATTTGAGATATAGTGGAACCTCGTTTAATTGTTTTAATTCAACTAGTTCTTGCTGAATTGTTTTGTCCGTTGTTGGTACTACATTAACCAAAAAAATACATATTGATTTAGTTAACATCTTACTCCTAGAGTCTGAACATTTTCTTTGAGGTCTAATCGTAAATGTACAACCTTACCAAAAAGCCTAAGAGCAATTCTGAAGGAGACAATTTGGAAGTTTTGGTTTGTAATCCTGATAGCTTGAGAAGGGTGTCAGTTTTGATTTATAATGTCAAATAAGTTCAGTTGTGAGAGAGGTTGAGGAAGTGGGAATGCTTCTAAATTGTTATTGATGGTTCGAGAATGCATTTGTTTGCCATCAGTTGTATTATATGTATCTTCTGTCGAGAGGCACAAGGCCAATTTACACAACTCAGACTGCTCATTGTCCTCTAATTTCAAACAGATGTCTGCTGTTTATGTACTTTGTAAACCTTATAATGACTGCCAACACTTCAGGTGTTTTGAAACTATTTTGTATATGTCGTGGTAAGGAACACATTGTTAACTAACTCCTGCGTCATAGTTTGTAGTGTGGTATTGTTTTCTGCCTCTACCGCCATACCAAAATACTTATTGTGGATGTCATCTAGTTGTCTAAGAACTTATTGGACTATGGCCATCACAGGTCCAGCGGTAAACCAAAGCAAATAACGCTAGGTGCAAATAGTGTTACCGCTGGGTCATGTGGCGCAATCAGCGCTGTATCACGACCTGTTGTGCACAGACCTCGACACTGACATAAATGTTATTAGCGTCCGGTGTTAATAGCGCCAGAATAAGGGCTAATACCAAGGAAGCATCACTAATAGCTCTACTGCCAGCAAATCCGGCGCTATTAGCACCAGCCGGAATTGTGTCATCGCCGGACTACCTGCAGCCATCTGGTCCTGTAAAGCTGCAAACATGCCCCAGGAGAGGCTATGAGACCAGGGGGCTGAACATCACCTGAAAAAGCCTAAATTTAGTGAAGGGGAGCTTATGGTACTCACAGATGAGGAAGTGACCCACTGTGAGGAGCTGTACAGAAGCAGCAAAGGAAGAACAGTGACCAGCGGCGGACAACAGTCTGGAACACCATCGGCCTGAAGGTCAGAGCAGTTTCCAGTGTACCCCATGATGGAGAAGACTGCCGCAAGAAGTGGAATGACTTGAGGGTAAGAGTGCAGGGACTGCTGTCCCAACACCACCATGAGTCCCTGGCGACAGGAGGAGGCACTGTCGGGCCACTGGTCCTCACCACATAGTGGGAAAAATGTAGTACAGTGCTGGACCTCAGGGGAATATAGGGAGTCAGAAGAGTGGAGGCGGGAACCAGGAGGCAGGAGGTGAGTGACCCCCACCAACAAAAGCATGCATAAATGACAACCCTGCATAAGTATCCCCAGTGGACAGGGAGACAAGTCAACAAACCCCCAAACCCGGGCATGCTGACAGAGCAGAGTTAGGGGATGGCACATCAGCCACCCTCCACAGCAGCCATGGGGCATGGAACCAAGGGCAACCCTGAGCGTCACAACAGAGGGAAGGGCAGATAAGCGAACCAAACAAATGCCATACACACCACACCCCTACTGGCATACCCTGTGCCAGCGGTATTGAGGTGCATGAGCGACCACGGCACTGTGCAGCAATCAGCCCAGTAATGAAGCTGTTCCAGTATGAAGCTGTACCAGTATGCCTTGCCCATGAGGACATGGCAGACAAGCTGCAGGGAAGTATATGTTCCAGACACAGACATGTGCCCAGCCTATTAATCACCATGCACCACAGTACAGCCCTGGTGTATGTGCAGCATTGCCCCATATAGCCATGGCAGTGCCATGAACAAGCCACTCTCCCCCCCACCATGTGAGTGCCAACCGGGGAGGGGATGTGGTGCCATGAAAGTCTGCAAGCATGCATGTCAGACATAATCCAGCCTAGCATAGACACCCTGACCTACCCAAGCACAGCCCACTCCCACCGCCATAAGCAACCCCATGATGGTGGTCCCACATGCATCTTCCCATGACTAATAATGCCAATTTACCTATATGTGTGGGGTCACACTCTGTACCATTTCAATTGTGTCTTACATGCTTACACCGTTGGGGGAACCATACCTGATGACATGTTCTATGTCCCCCACAGGCACTCACGCATCACCACAGGCCTCAGAGGAGGACGCAGGCCCATCAGGGAGTGGTGCTTCAAGGCCCTCAAAGTCTGCCACCACCACCCCTCAAAGGCGCACACAATCTTCACCTAAGCAGACAGATTGCAATGCAAGGCCTGCAGCCAGCAAGGCCAAGCCTGCAGGTGGCACTGCAGACCCTGCGGCAACACAATCAGCCTCCAGGAGCAATACAGGCCAAGTTTCACCCACACCTGCAGCCATATGCACGGACACAGAGCCAACACCTGCTGCCAGTTCCACTGAGGAGCCACAGGGGGACACCAGCACAGAGTCAACACCTGCTGAAGACCTACACAGACCAGGAAGCCCTCCACGGCACCAGCACATAGCAACACCAGAGCCGGATGTGGAAACTCCATCTGATGGCTCACCTGCATTCAGCCCTGGCCCAGTGCAGAGCCCCCAACCCAGACCGCATAGTCTGTCACACAGCGTGCTGCTCAAAAGGCTGGATGACATGGAGTGCAGACAGCCGGGAGATGGAGAAGATTGGGCACACTCACTCTGCACACCTTCAGGCCATCAGGGAGAGTATCCAGGGGGCCAACCAGAGGGTTGTGCAGTAAATGGTGCAGGGAAGGGCGAGATGAGTGCCATCATGCCTGCCTTGACACTAAATATAGTGTTTGCGCCTTGAAACACTTCTGTATAGGCGCATTATAAATGCCATATTATATCATATCATATGCACAACGTGTCAGAGAAATGACAGAGGGTGTCTCTGCCCTAGCGTAAGCCATCCATCAGGGAAATGAGTTGTAACAGCAGCAGTACCTTATGACAGTCTCCGTCCTGTCCAACTCTACCACAACCGCAGAGGGGTCATAATAGGGCATGCTGCAATGACAGTCCCAGTGCCTTCTTCACACAAAGTCACCAGGTGCCGGCAGGGGAGGGGCACTGGCAGTGAATTACTCTGGGACTCTGCCCCCCATGAGAGGGTATGCTGGGGAGTTGGTGGTGGGAGGAGGGATGGGGGACAGTGTGCTGGGGAGTTAGTGGTGGGAGGGAGGTGGGGGGTAGTGTGCTGGGGAGTTGGTGGTGGGAGGGGGGAATAGTGTTGTGGGGAGTGGAGGGGGAGGGGGATAGTGTGCTTGGGAGTTGGTTGCGGGAATTGGGAGGGGGATAGTTGGGACACTTAATTCCATAAAAAAACATAAACATTCATTAATGTGAGGACATTCCTGATTGTGTTATTGTCGTGTTTATTGAATGGAGTGGTGTCACAAAGTGGTGCATGGCTTGTGTCATGTGAAAGTGTCAGAAGAAATGTTCTATCAGTCCCTGGTGTGCCACTCCCCCATCCCTCATGTCATCTATGGCAATGCATGTATTTGCCATTGCCACAAGCACTGCTTCCTCATCCTCTCGGGTGGCCTGTTCATTTCAGTGGGTAGCACACATTTCTCTCAGGCAGATATTGTGCAACATAGCACACTCAAGCACAATTTTCCCAACTTTCTCTGGAGCGTACATCTGGGCTCCACCGGTACAGTTATTATTATTATTATTATTATTATTAAGGCAGCGGAAACGTGCCTTCAGGAGGCCAAAAGTATTCTCGAGGCAGACCCAGGTCCTGCTGGGAGTGTGGTTTAGGCATTCTATTGCAGTGTTTGTGGATCACACACAGGGGACATTAACCAGGGCAGCTGTGAGTATCCAGAGTCAGCAGCACAGGTTGAGGCACAGGCATTAGTCACGGTGTAAGGTGTGGGGGTGGATTTACAGAAGATCAGGTCAATGGAGTGCTTGGGCATGCAGATGGGCCTTCAGTTCTATTGTCTATTCATGCAGTGTCACTTCATTGTTCAAGCATTGTTTGTGCTTCAAATGCACTCTGTTCCCTTGCAGCATATTTAAGTAGGGTCTCTGTCAGTGACATGTCCAGCGGAAATGGTGTCTGTCATTTGGATGTGTATTCACACTGTGCCTCTCCATGTATCCTGGCAGTATGCTGTACCATAGGACCATGGCATCATGGGTGGAATCAGGGTAGCGGGCACAGCAGTGGGTGATGATGAGGTTGGCATCACAGGTCACCTGCACATTCATGGAGAGGTAGTGCTTGCAGATCATGTACACTGCTTTGTGGGCCTGGGGGGCCACAAGTGCAACATGGGTACAGTCCAGAGGAGCGATCACATTTGGCATTTGGCAATTTCATCGAACTGTGCCTTCATGGCATTGACCTGGGCTGGGGTGGTAGGCAGTGAGATGTAATGTTGCATGTGCCGCAGGAGGGCCAGCACTGAACAGAATGTGGGCTGTGCCATGCCATGCATCATGGCCACAGAGTGCTGGAAGGGGCCAGTTCCAAGGAGTTGTAGAACGTACACTAGTTTCAGCAGTGGGGGCACAGCTGGCCAAATGCTAATCCTGCTTCCTATGTCGTCCTGTATTGTGGTGAGCAGCTCAGTTAACGTCTCCCTGTTGAGGCGGTACAGGATGACGAACTGGCTGTCAGTGATGGTCCAAGGTGAGGGTGAGACCCTGGGATCAGGGCACACCTTGCTTGGGCTCTCCTCCTCCTCCTTCCTCCTCCTCCTCCTCCTCCTCCTCATACTGCTGTCATCAATGGCATTTGAGATGTCATCTTTGATGTCCTGGGTGTTAGTCTTAGCAGTGCATGGTGGTGGCATGAGATATGGTTGCTTTTGTTACCATAACTGACAGATTTGTGGCGTTTTTCGGTTTTACTTGTAACTATAGCGTCCCTTACACAACCGTTTTTCATTAAATTTCATTGGTTTTAATTAGTGCAACTTAACCATAAAGTCCATTTAACAATGTTTTTTCACTGAATTTCCTGTTTTTATTAGTGCAACTTAACCATAACGTCCCTTTAGCAAGGTTTTTTCACAGAATTTCATATGTTTTTACTAGTGCACTCTTAATCTTCTACAAGTCCCTTATATTATACTCACCCCCAATGTAGAAGCTGTAGAGTCCACTGGCACTATAAATGTTGGCTGACAGAAGGTAGCAGTCACAAAGCCCGGACGCACAGGGGAAAACAGAAAATGTTCTACCCATCAACTAACAAACACAACTGTACTTATATTTACTGCACCTAAATATACCTTGTTGTACAAATGATTACTTGAAAATGTACAAATAATGTTTTATTTATAACACACAATATAATGGAATGCATCAAGCATATATCATTAGTGCTTACCTCATATTATCACTTCAATACAACTGTACACAAAGACTGACATACACCAAGAGCTTCTTCTAAATCAATATCTCACCAAACACTGTATTTATTTCGTTATTATTGTAATTGGTTATTTATAACACACTTAATACCCAGAGGTTTCTAAGTACGGACCCAGGGATCAAACTTGTGTTGCTCCATGTCATCTTGCTTCTAAGGCGAGTGCTTTGCCCCTGAACTATCCTCCAGAGACAAGGAGGTATTATGTAAACAAGTATTATAAAGAGAAAACACTATTTATTTTCATTTTGACCGAAATGGCAAACACACTTGAGTGGTTAGAGGAGAAATTCCCAAAAGAATAAATGAGCGATAATAACATCTCTAATGGTATACAATATATCTTTTAATATAAAACATATAATTGTATAGACCTCACTAAAATAATAATTTATTTTTTTCTAACAGTACATGGTTTTCATGAAGAAACCATGCCCCAGTTTAATTATATACAATCTAAAGAATCAGAGAGAGAAGCCATATCCCCAACTGTACATTATCAAATCATGAACTTGTCTGCAAAACTGAATCAACTAAGTAATGATTTTAAAGAACTTTTACAATATGTGAAAAATCATGTCATTAAAAATGTACCCTATCATTGTCTTCTTGCACCTGTTCCCCTTGTCCCTGACAATCATCCCCATCAAATTCTGAACATTTAAAGATGCTTAGATGAAATCTCAGTCCCTTCCTTCCCGGATCATTGTTCTACATACATTCCTATTTCTCCCATTTATGTTTCCCATTCCGATACCCAATTGCTTTCATAAATAAGTATATATGTATACTATAAATGTGTTGTATATTGTTGTGTGATATTTCTTTTTCTTTTACCCAAATTATGAGTCTGCAGACACAAGGACTGTCTGGGGTGCCTGCACTCAAAATGGAGCTCCCCAGGCATTTTACATATGTCCCATTTTGTATGACGCACTTTTAATTAGTCCACGTTCACCGCACCTGTTCCACGGACACCTAGCACATGCACCTTGCTAATCCTGCCAGATAGGTGTCTGTGGATGGCCGTCGGGGCCGTGGACATCCCCAAAAGTCATCAAGTGACCGCACCAGTGTGGCATGATGGTGTGTCCACGAACAGTGTCCACAGCCGCGGAAAAATTAAATGTGCATATTAAGCCAATCTAATGTGTTTCAAGCTGAAACTTTACCCTTCCACAGATTCCAGACCCATTGTTGATTGATATGACAACTTATTACAACTTTGTAAGGCCTATTTTCGACTCAGTAGTCTGCATTCCTCTGGAGGGATCCACCCATTAGTTTTCCTCATTCTCAATCTAGCTGTCCAAGAGAGAGCATTTAGGAAACACTTGCTCTGTTGATTTTTGAAAACCTGCTGCAATGATATCTACTATGGCCATGTACTATGGCCTGCTTCCCAACCACCCCGCCCACCAAATCAAAATCCTAGAGGGCCTGGACAGGGGAACAGGCAAGAGATATAGAAGATGAGGATCAAGAGGAATAAGACGATGAGGTGGAGGAAGGTCCCTTTCTCCAGTACTCAGAGTGAATCCTGGTTGTGTCAATTTGTTTACGACTGTTGAATATGTCCCGAAGGCTTGTGCAAGCAAGGTGAAATACTCAGCTGCGGGAAACCTGGCTAGTATTGCTACGGGATAATTTCCATGAGGTGCCACACCAAATCTAACCACCCAAATGCTCTGAGGAAGGCGATACCTTTCTCAGGTAAGAGTAGGTTGCCATCCTCCACCCCATCATCTTCAACTGCTCCTGTTACCACAAAGGATAGTCCTTTGGGGCAGGGGATTGCTGCGGCGGCTTTACAGGCCATACAGAATGATGTTGACCCTACCTATTGAGGGTAAAAGTCCTATGTTTGTACTGTTAAGCACCGATCTATATGGGGAGCAGTTTTGTAGTGCTTTCAAGGCCACGGTTAAGGAGCACGAGAAAACACTGGCACCTACCTTGATTAAGGTCCACCCAGCATTTTTCTCTGTCAACCTGCCCCTTCGTGTGTGTCTGGTGCCCCTTCCCTTCCTTCATTCCCTTCCCTCCCCACCTTATCTTACCTCTCCTCGAAAAAAACATGAAAAAGCCAAACATAACCCTTTCCAATCTGCAGGTGCTTATCCAGTCCTGTTTTTTTCTGTACAATCTGGAACTTCTATTCCATTTATAGTGGACAAAGTGGTACTGCAAGTCCCACAAGGCAAACAAAATAACTAGGACTACATAACCAACTACAGAATGGAATGGAGTAAGCCGGCAAGTATGCATATACTGCCAACATAATAAACTTGCACACACCAAGTCCTACACATCTTTTCCAACTGATTTCATGTTCTTTTACAAAACAGTTGCACACAGTGCTCCTATAAATGCACATATGCATTTTGTAAAGTTCATGAAAATGCTCCTAAAAAGAACCATTTGTAAACGCTCAGCATTTTCCATTTTTCATTCAATATACATATCTCACTTTCCAACCTCACTTATTACATCACTTATACTACCACCATTCTCCATTCTCCATCTGCTCACACATATGTGTATACTGCCAAAGTATCTATATACATCACTTCACCTTACATATAAAGTATTCTACTTTTCCAACCTCGACTACAATACACCAAACAATGCTGCAACAACAATCTGCCACTTCATTACCACTCGTCCACACGTTCCCTATTCTTAAAAAACACCACATTACAAATACATTCCCCACAAACAGCTCCTCTTCAGCAGCATTGAAGTTACCTACACATGCTCCTTTTTCTTACACCATTTCCTGCCCTATTCTTTCTAATCCCCAAAACACCACTACTCATACTCCAATTGTTCTAAAAACATACTTGACATACTTTAGTACACCATTCATAACACAATTGTATTAACACTTTTTCCCAACCGCTCCTCTTACCTTCATAAACAACAACCTCTCTTACTAAAACTACTTAACCATTAACATGGGCCTCATTATAAGGTTGTCGGTCTGGAAACAATGGTACCGGTAAGCTTGCCCATACCATACCTTTGCCAAGGACCGGCAAACTACAAGGTCTTTTTGCTCGCCAGGTCAGACCATATCCGGCATGTGAGCTTCCCCTTCCCTCTGCACGGCCGCCCGGGCAACTATGTCTGTTCCTTCAGTGAGTGCCGGCAGTCCTGGGTAGATGCCATGCCGTCTTCCAGTCAGCTTGCCTATGAGGGTGCCGGGGGAGGCCCGCAGCCGGTGCCACACGCCTGCAGTCACTTCCCTTTGGGTGTGCTCCAACCTTGTACGCTATTCTGTCAATCTGCATCTTCTTGTGCTGGTTGCCTGCACGCCCCCTTATGGGAGCTCTCTGTTTGATACCTCACTGCCAGGCATTTTCCAGTGCTACTGTCACTGTGGTGGGTAGTCTAGGGTGGGTGTTTATTTCTTTAGCTTATCCACTGTGATTTATTGTCCCCAGGATGGGTTCCATCAGCACCCCCTGCACACACAGAGCTCCTCTCACCTTGTGGTGCTGCAGCCAGGTCGCTTGTACTGAACTATTGTGCCTTGCGTACACAGCATGTGGCCCCCCAGGGACAGTCGTCTGCCACCTCTAAGGCACCACTGTCACCATGCGGTGCTCCTG
This sequence comes from Ambystoma mexicanum, assembly GCF_040938575.1. Lineage (NCBI taxonomy): Eukaryota > Metazoa > Chordata > Amphibia > Caudata > Ambystomatidae > Ambystoma > Ambystoma mexicanum. Next base: position 1,000,216,968 of record NC_090933.1, read on the forward strand.
TCAGCTGGCCTTCCTCAGCCTTCTGCACGCATTCCTGCTTGCTATGGCCTCTGGGATATGTGCTTCTCGGTGGTGCTCTCCCTCTCCACACCACAGCTCCAGGGTGGACACTGTGGACAGGCCCTCCAACCGCTCTGTTGGCTTCAGCGTGTACCACCTGTGGGCTCCCTGAGACAGCTTGCCACTGTGGCCCCAGCACCTCCGCCCTTCAGTTGGGTGGCTGTCAGCCCACTCCGCTCTCAGATCTATCAACTGTTCCCAGGGGCCGGGGGCACCCCGCACTGCTATCATCATTTTGCTGTTGCTGCCCCTCCCCCGTGCCTCTGCGGGGTCTCAGTTTGTCTCCCCGACCCATCAGCACCCTCAGTGTGCCTCCTGCTTGTTTAGTATGCAGCCGGGTGGGGGGGGAGTGTTCTGGCCTGCCTGGGGTGGGGGGGCTGGGCACCAGCTCCTGCACCTGCTCTACACTTTGCCTGGTGCTCATTTAGTAGGTGCCGCCATCTTGCCAGCGTTACTGACGGACAATGCAAGGCTGTTTCCTGGCCGTGTGGTCTCCATTTCAGGTAATCCGTTCTCACTAGACTCCAGCCACATTCTGACGCCTGCACATTGCTTTCTCTGACTCAGGCATTCCATATTATTAGCTTTTTGAGGTGTATCAATGACGGATCAAGAGGGAGCAAAAAGGGTCTGCTGCCTACTCCATGGCTGCTAGCCACTCCCTCATCAATGAGACATGTTATGATGTGTGGGGATGATATGTGAAGCAATTGACCTGGATCAAGCAACGTGAATGACCAAATATAGTACAGATACTTACACAATTATTCTTGTGTTTCAGGGGCAAGAGCCCATGTGTGTAAGCATTCATGGAAGCTGTAACAGGACACTCGAGTTTCCAGATATGAATCGAGGAATTGCAGCGACTATGGATGTTTTGGGATTTGTGGGTGCTTTGCAAACCAACAGCTCCCATTGTGCTGGGAGGGTTTGTGCCCTCATGACTTTACATTTCCCAGTTCTAATTGTGCCAAATGCCCATCACACCATAGTAAATATGCCCCCGACCCCAGTCACACCTGCACCCCTGACCCACCAGCCAGACCGCGATCAGTTGGCCTCCGCCACCATAAATATTCAAACTATTTCTCTGAGGATTCAACAGAAAAGCTTAAAGCTATTCCCAAACAGTATAGGCTAATTAGCAAGACTGAAACTGGTTTTACTTCCCTGCTTACTCCAGGAATACAGACCGCTGCCAATTCAAAATGGTTGCAGATTACCCAATGGGAGCTCGTGAATGACACTGAGTATGGCCTCAATGCTGTCAGAGAGGATCTGAGGGCCATCAGACTAATGACATGTCAGAACAGATATATATTGGATCTCCTGACTGCCATGGAGGGTGGATTTGTGCTAACACGGGGAGTTCCTGTTGCACATTTATACCACCCCATGACTCTGACAATGGGTCCCAGACCCATGCAATTGGGGCCCTGTACAATCTATGTGTTGCAATGGAGAAAGAAGGTGGGCTGGTGGAAAAGGTTTGGCTGAATTCACTGTTGTCCTGTGTTCCTTCCTGGAGGAGCATCACTGTAAAAGTGCTAATTCTCATCACTGCCCTGTTACTTGTCATATGTTGCTCCTGTCAGATTGTCCTGAGGTGCTGCACGAAGACGCCTCCCAGAGAAATGACTATGATTTCCCTAATCCTTAAAACAGGTGAGGACACTCCTCTCTTAACACATGTGCACACACAGACAGGCAAATGGAATGGTGAGATTGTCTGCACAATGGTAAGGGTAGAGCGTCCAGTTGGTCCCCCAGTGACATATTCTTATCCCCCACCCAATCCAGAGAATTACACAGACCATTGGGTAGACCTTGCAGGGGACGGGGGATGCTGTTTAATGACATCTAAGAAGAATATGCCCAGCACCAAGAAAGCGTACATCATGTGTGTAAGGTGTGGGTACCCACTGAGGAGGAGGTTTAGAGTCCCAACCGTGGGAGGAGGGTTAGACTGTGTACATTGTATTAGCATAGAGAGCTAATCATTTCATGTCAGCATTTTTGCCATTTGATTTAGCATTTGATTTAGCATTTCTGTACAAATGCTATTTGTAGTTAGTTCAACACACTTTAGAGAGGATTATGTGGTAAAAGGAGGAGCATCAACAATATGTCTCATTAGATTTTGAGTTTAGGACGCAATAGTTTAGTGGTTTGTAGCAAGCATTAGTGAAATATGGTGTATTTTGTTTTCCATGTAGGAGTATCAGAATATAGTATTTTGGTATTTGGTGAAAGGGAGGCTGAGTTGCCACATTGTGTAATATTCAGTATGATAGATGTTGATGTTTAGTAACATAAGAGCTGTTTGCAAGTGTTCTGTTATTTTGGATTGAGCCCTGTTAGAGGGTGCAGCTAAAAATGTATGCTGCATTTTGAAGCTTCTGTCTTGTTCATTTAATAATATTTTATTCTTGCTTTCCCCAGCTAGCAGTTAGAATGTCAAAGTGCCTGGTGGGCTGATTAAGAGATTGGTGTTTGTTGCGAGGCCAGCAGCTCACATGGACTGCTACTGAAACTCAGTATAACATTCCTGTTCCAGACGATAGATTAGTTTTGCAGCTGAGAAGGACACATCTTACTGAGAACAAGGATTAGGGCCCAGGCATTTCCAAGGCTTCGAAATAGGTTGAAGTTATACCCGCCCCTCATTCTATAGATGCAACACCATTGGAACTGCAGCAGACACACCAAATTGAGAAATGAATCTCCAAGAACAGTGCCTAGGCTATGTTCTTTATAAGACACTTGGTTCCCAAACACCATGAATGGTAAGCAGAAAGTCCCACACTAAGATGGCCGCCAGCTAAACAAGAGACCGTCTTCTCGGTCAGCTAACCCATGTCCCGAATCCTATAAAACTCACTAAGGTAGGTGTTCATGTCATATATATTTACCTCCTAATAAGTGACGGATTGCATGGTCTGTGATGTGTTAAACACAGTGCTACGACAGGTTGGTTTCAGCGAATGATCCATGACCTTTCAGCAACCTCATCCACTGTATCAAAGAAAATGACCACTAACCAGCTACCCCCACTAACTCCTTCCTGCATCTCAACACCTTGCACTGCCATATATGACTTCGCTTACTGTCCTCTTGTCACTGTTGTATTACTGTATTATTGTAACTGTTTATTGTTATTACTCTGTAGACCCACTTTGTCTAAATGTTTCCTACCTGTCACCCAATTCCCTAATGCGTTCTAATGTATCTTGCATAAATGTCTGTACCATTGTCCTCACAGCAAAGTAACCAAAGCTGAACAACCTCTTGATGCCTATTGCGCCCTGACACCCTCGGGTCTGGTGCGCATTACAAATATTAAAACAAACAAACAAACAAACAAACAAACAAACTACGACATAGTGGCAGATAGATTCCTTCCCACTGTATTACAAATAACATACGTATGCTAATACTTATGATATCATGCCACCTAGATGCGCAAGTATTCGATGCTACATTACTTATAACATGGCTTGTCCATGTTTATTTTTCTACAGAGTGGCAAGAGATCTCTATGAGTAACAATCCGGCCATCTAATATCCTCCCAGCTAAGCGAAAACACAACTGACGCTGGGTGAGTATGACACCTAGAATTACATAACACATGAGGCTGAAGGATGAACTTAAAGTGACAGGAACTTGCAGGGTAAACAATTGTTATTTATTCTGTCAAACAGGCTGGATATATTTCAAGGCCACGCTGTATGCGTTTGAGGTAATTGACAAAATTGAGTACATTGGTTTGAATAGAATTTTTTTAATAGAATTTTGATGATTCCAAATGACAAGTTTAAAGTTTAAGAATTCTTGCCAGTTATGTATTATAGGTTTTTGAGATCGAAACACAGCTCTAAGCCTTGATGATGGATTTTATATCCGAAACGCGTTGGGAATTATGTTAAACAAATTGGATTTGATTGTCTATAGAACAAAAATTGTAAAACGCAACACATTTTTGTTGATTTATGTTGTGGAGAAATGGTTGACACTCTTCTCTGGTTTTGTAAAGAGTACCATGATCAAAAGTGAATATATATATATATATATATATATATGGGCTAAAATTTGTTTTTCGTTATATATGTTTGATAAACATTGAGTTTGGATATATACAAAAATATATCTAAGAATGCGAGAAACTTGGTAGAATGGCAGTCCACAGAGAGTGCAATTGGTTTGCCTGTTGGCAACAACAGGTTTGGTGGAACTAGAGTTGTGTTGAGTCTCCTGAAGCCGAGAGACTATATCCTTTTGCACCAGAGCTAACATCTATTACTGTAATCTTGTGATTTGCACAACACTTAAAACCTGAGTTATAGCTTAACCTGTATTACCCCTCCCCCATATTATACAAGGCTTAGGGCACAGGCATTTCCAAGGCTTGGAAATAGGTTGAAGCTATCTGCCCCCATTGCAAAGTGGCAACACCATTGGAACTGCAGCAGACACAATAACTTGAGCAAATCATTTTGAGAAATTAATCTCCAAGAACAGTGCCTAGGCTATGTTTTTCATAAAACACTTGGTTCCCAAGAGAGATAGAGAAGGATGTGTGCTAGGGAAGCACCATGTTTCACATCGGGCGTCACAATAGGTGTTGCCAAAGTGTACAGCTGCAAGGTAGAAAGAGCCGTTCAGGTTTGCCAAGTTGCTTAGTCTCATGGGAAAGAAGTATTGTGCCCATTGTATTGCCATGGGGTGTTGACTTCACTGTTTCTCATTTGCACTATGATTGGGTCCAATTAGGGGTTTGGCCATCACGAGTTGGCCGAAAGTGTGATGACCAATAAGAGCAATGCATTGCTGCAACAAGTTACCTGAGTGTAAATTGGCCAATTATAAAAACACTATTTTCTGCGAACTACACAATTGGGTCATTCACAGCGGGTTGTATTCATGTTGTCACAGATAAAGTCATTGACCAATCGTGTAGTCAAATATAGGTGATGTTTAGATTTCTGTATAGGGGCTAGCCAATAGGAAATGTGGTTTTGACTTGTATTTGATATATGTTGCTTGTGTAGATTTTGTGGTTTTCTGCTATAAAACGTTTAACTAAAATGGCTGGCCGATCCTCCCGGACGTATTTGCTTGTAATAAAGCACATTTTCTTTAAAAATGTAAACTCCTTATTGACCCCTCTGGGTTTTGTTTTGTATACTTGTTTATCGTTCGGGGTTTGGGCCTACCTTTCAGTAGTGGTGGAAGGTCATTTGTAAGGTGATTAGTGAAAAGGACCAAACATACATAATCATGGAGGCAGGACTGAACCAGTCCAGAGAATCCTCCATGTTGATGTAGGAAAAGGTGGAGTGGAAGATTTGTCAAGGGAGACTGTGCCTCAATGAAGAAAGGACTATGACGAGTAAGCCAAACCTGGGAGGTAATGCTAATGTAAGTAAACATGTCCATTTTGTCTTTCCTAAATGTCGCCACTATCGGCATGTAACAACATACTTACGTTGACTTAACACACTCTGTCAGTAATATCATTGTAAGGAAACATATACATGCTGGTTGTGGCAATATGCGCAAATATCCCCACAATAGAAAACTTTTATGTTTACTTTGCTCATAATTCCAGCAAGACTACTGTACTAAAACATGTCCATTCTGCTGACACCAATACATGCTAGTGCCCCATGTAACAACACACTCTTGTTTGCCTTTCCCAGAGACAATGTGCCTTTTACCAATGCCTCCACGACAGTATTGACATCCGTTTCATGCTGTGTGCTAGCCTGAACTTCTTTCTTTTAAAACACATGCTTTCAGATTAAACTATGCACTCTTTAGTAATTATCTATGTCTCCCTGCGAGAAAGCAGGCCATTTCTCAAAGAACACCGTGTGTCCTTGTGGTTTTCTATCGGCCTTAGTTGCTAGTCGAGTGTACAAAGGCGAGACGAGATGCATTAGAAGTCACATGCAATACATAGCGTAAACCAAGTAAATTACCGTGATTTCACTGTGCGTGTAAGATCGAAAGCTTTGTAACAAGCATTACACCAGACATCCCAAGTTGCACTGATTTTCTTACCTTTCTGCATTGCATTCACATTCAGATGTCTATATTGTGTTTCAAAGCTAATAGCAACATTTGTAACACACTGTGAAGATGAATGTCACTTTCTGCCAAAAAGTAATTTACTCTTGATTTATACAGCTGAGAGTAGTTTTGCAACATTAATAACAATGGAGCGGTGTGCGCAGCATCACCTGCTGTGGGCGGAAATCGATGCAATAACAGGCCATATGGTGTTCATGTTGCTTTGTAAGATATTATGCGTTATGCTTCTCTCCTTCTCACCCCCAGTGCTTGGCATCATCGCTCGCCCCTCAAGGTTAGTACTGTAAAATAGCCGCCCACTAGAGCCACACTAGACTATACCATTTCACTCTACAAGAAGGGGTCACCTGTTATCGATACGAAAGCGCAAATCCAGCTGCGCCTGTGGAGGTTCACAAGAGCAAGGGAACTTCACATGGTGAGAGGACTGGTGGAACACAAAGGATGCCTAACGCAGCTGTGTGTTTTATTGTGGACACTGGAGACACGTGAAATGATGACAATGATATGTTGTAGTTTGTTAGTGGCGATAATGAGAGAGCACGGAAATGTTGGTACCAGGTGCGTTATGAAAGACATTCTGAGTCAGACAATTAACGTCCGCCTTTCCTCTGCATTCACATTTGCATAGAAGTGAGTTTTTTTTTAAATTATTTACTTTATTGCGCAATGCACAATTTTTATGCGTTTGTTTATTTAAAGTACTCACTGCTCAGTCAAATAGTTGTTTCATATGTATTTGTTACAGATTGGTTTCTACAAGATAGGCATGATACAGACGACATACGCGGACTTCATGAGGCAGAGAAGCTCATGCTAGCACAATATTCACACTGGTTTGAAAACTTTGACATGATGCCATAAAAGAGTGGACTGGGAGAAATGATGCAATGTCTTTGTTCAATTACAACCAAGAAGAACCAAGGGCACAGCTGAACACAAAGGGTCCCCAAGTAAGCGTTCCAATCCAAATGGAAGCTCACCCAAAGAGAACATTGGTTAAGCCTGTTCCGTCAATATGCAGCTCCACATCCCACTTGTAATTTAATAGGCTGTGGCTAATTACATTATTTCGGATAGAAACGTTCTAAGAATATTTTTAACAGCGTATAAGAGGCTGAACATTAATTCACTCACACTTGAGATGGTGTGTACTCTTCTGCACAGGTGGTCATTATATTTGTGAGGCTGGAGTTTGGACAACAAATCCTGCGGGTCAGTTTACTGTGCTATATGTCAATAATAAAGTCGTTTTTTTTAATTTTCGCTTTATTGAAACGCTGTCACTTAGGTCCTTTTAAGACATAAAATGCTGCTCTGTCGCAGCCTGCACTCTCAGCAGGGACTTAAAAAACAAAACAACTCTCGCTGGTGGTATGTTGAATTATTTGACATGTTAGGCCTAATTTACAAAAAAGCATATCAATAGTATCAAGCGTCTGCACCAAACATAAGAATGTGCAGCACACAAGTATTGCACGTCAAGATCATTTGTGAAGAAATGTTGGCCCAAAACTCAGGCGCAAATGTATCGAGCGACACACAGAACATTCCCGCTGGCAAGCCATACACTCAGCTGTGAATCAGCCTAACAACGTAGCTAGTGAGCAGTGCAAAATCATACAATGGGGCTAATTACGAGTTGACCAGTATACGGTAAAACCGGACCGGCCAAATACGAGTGTGATGGAACACAGTTGCTGGAATTACCAGAGCCAGAATCAACTATTCTGGAATTACTGGCAAAGGCAATACCAGCAACGGAAATACTGTATGGGCCTGAAACCTGCACTGGTAGTACCAGCGCAATGGTATCACCTGCATATCACAAGATACGATTTGCCAGTCATACCAGTTGATATTTGCCTGTATTACTGGCAAAAGCAAGGCGGAGATACCTACACCTGAAAGCAGGCAGGAAATGCATAAAGGTTTGCGAAATGAGGCCACAGGTGCACCCAATTCACCCTGGAAGAGTACAAAAAGGCTGCACCTTCCGACAAACACACTTCCATACACCACGATGCTACCACTGATCCCAGTCAGCACTCACATGCAGCTGTTCCAGGTCAACACAGAGTTACAGGGGAAGGACCACCAGAGGGAACAAGAGGCAGTGGAGAGAAGGAGGAGGATTGCGAGCAGGAGATGCCATGCAAGGTGTGCACCCATACCCCATGTAAGGGCCACACCATGGACCCTCACTGACATGAAAATCCTCACCCTGTACCATCTCGACAGGGAGAGCATTGCAGATCTCCTCATACTAATCCAGGAAGACATAGGAGTAGGATTGGCATCAGGAAATCCACACCACCTTTGGTAAAGTTGGTGTCAGGCCTGCACTTCCTTGGGACTGGCACGTTCCAGCACACTGTGAGCCAGCTGCATGGCATTTCACAGCCTGCATTCTCCACAGTGCTGGGTCAGGTGCAGGATATACTCCTGCACCATGTGGGACAGCACATTGCACTTCCTACGACCCTGGCACGGGTGAACGCCACAAACGTAAAAATTCATGCCATTGCATGCTTAGCCAATGTGGGGGCATCCCTGGATTGCACGACTCTAGAGCTGGTGGCACCTCAGGCCTCGGAGGAAGCCTACAGGAACCGGAAGCAGTACCATTCACTTAATGTCCAGGTCACCTGTGATGCCGACCTCATGAACACTCATAGCTGTGTCTGGTTTCCCAGATCAACCCATGATGCCATGGTCCTGCGGTACAGCACGCTAGCAGTGAACATCACAAGGCATGGGGGCCCACAGACCTGGATATTGGGTGAGTACATGTACCATCACACTAAACTTGCTTTACTGGTGACCTGCAATGGGGGGGAACACACACATAGAGATTGCATGCCCTAACAATGCCCCATTCATGCAGGACCCATATGCACACCCAGCGCCTGACAGGCAGCAACCCACATGAGTAGAGCATGACCCACAATACATACACAATACACATGACCCATAATAAATAAACAATACACAAGACTTCTACCATTCCTCCAGGGCCCTGCCTTCAGACCTCCCTTCTCCAATAACCCAGAAACCCTGGCGCAAAATTACAATAAGGCTATATCAGCAGCAATCAACTCCATTGCTCCTCTCAAACCCCGAAAGTCAAAACCAGCAAGCCACTCCAACACCTGGTTCACCCCAGACCTACTTAAACTCCGGATGAACAAACGCGCTGCCCTTAAGCACTGGCAATCCTCTCAAGATGACAAAGACAAACTTGACTTCAAACCCGCTCAAAGGAATACAAAAAAGCCATCATCCTAGCAAAAGCCAAATCATTTGAAACTAGAATCTCCGAAGCCAACTCCAACACCAAAGAAATGTTCTCCATATTCAGGGAACTTGAAACCCCTATCCCTACACCCCAGAACTTCACTAAAGACAAAGCCTGGTGTGACGGCATCCAAACTGCCATGCGCAACAAACTAGACCTCCTTCAAGCCAAAATCTTGAACTCCAGACTCTCTCTTCCCACCCCCCCACTCCCGCCCCCTCCCCCTCTCCAGAGGCCACCCCCACCTTCTCCTTCAAAACCATCCAAGAGAAAGACATCATCACCCTAATGAAAGGAATCAAACCCTCCAACTGCAAAGGAGACCCCTGCCCCGCCACCATTATCAAGGACTGTGCAGAGTCCCTCGCCCCATTTCTCACAGCTTTTGTAAACGCATCCTTCACCTCAGGCATTGTACCCTCCTCCCTCAAGGAAGCTTGGGTCAGGCCCCTCATAAAAAAAACCACACTTGACCCCACCTCACCCAACAACTACAGACCCATCACCACCGTCCCCTTCCTTCTTAAAATTCTGGACAAAGCAGCCTACCTGCAAGTCCAACACTTCATCGAAGAGAACCAACTCCTAGGCCTGAGACAATCTGGTTTCCGCCCAAAACACGGAACCGAGACCGCCTTACTGGATTTAAAAAACCAGATGGATGATGCCAGAGACCTGGGCAAACCTGTCCTGCTCCTCCTCCTCGATCTCTCTGCTGCGTTTGACCTCGTGGATCACGACGTCTTATGCCACCACCTAACCTCCACTGCAAACTAGTGCCTGGATCACTTCTTTCCTACATGGAAGGACCATGCAGGTCTTCTCTGATCTAGCTACGGCTTCCCCAACCATTATGCTGTGTGGTGTCCCTCAAGGCTCCTGCCTCTCTCCTACCCTCTACAACATATTCACTCGCCCTCTCTTCCTCATCCTTGACGCCATGGGGATCTCGTACACAAATTACGCAGACGACACGCAGATCCTCGTGACCCTGACAGGTGACTATGAGACTGATTCCAAGGCCCTTAACACCATCTATAACGCAATCCAAACTTGGATGGCCGCCAACAGCCTCTGTCTCAACTCTGACAAAACTGAACTCCTACTTGTAGGCTCCCCCGACACTCTTAAAAAACTTGACGCTCAGTTCTCCCACTTCACCATTGACTCTATCACCATTCCAGTATCTGAGTCAGTGAAAACCCTAGGCGTCTACCTGGACTCCAGTTTGTCCATGACTAGACAGGTGAATGCCATTGCCTCCTCAGCTGCCTACCAGGCCAAACTCCTCAATGCAGTTAGACCCTACCTCTCCAGCGACACCTGCACAAACATAGCTAGGGCTATCACTGGATCTCGACTGGACTACTGTAATGTCCTCTTCCTAGGGACCTCCACAAAAAACCTTGAGAAACTGCAAGTTACTCAAAACAACGCCTTACGCGCAGCACAAGGCATCTCCAAAAGAGAACATATATCTACTGCAAGAAGAGCCTCCCACTGGCTACCTATAAAAGAGAGGATCATCTTCAAAACCTTGACCCTCACCCACAAATGTATCCACTCTGCAGCCCCAGCCTACCTTACACAAAGGATCCACCCGGCCATATCCGCAAGACCAACCAGGACCCCCTATACCAACCTACTCACGGTATCCATGATAAAAAAATCAAGAGCAGGGGGTTCTAGCTTCCCCTACCTTGCGGCTCTACACTGGAATGCCCTCCCCACTGCCCTGCGAGCTGAACCTTCCCTGACCACCTTCCGCAAAACCTTGAAAACCACCCTGTTTGCTTGATTCCCTACCGTTTATCACCTACACTCGCCACATGTATACCTGACCTTTGTACGCCTCCATGCATAATATCTGTTACACCTAAATGTCAATGCCAAATGATGTAACCTATGCATAATGTAACTAAGCTTTCTGCAAGTAACAGCGCCAAAATGCCCCTGGGCTGCCTGCGCGCTATACAAATGTAAAAAATAAAATAAAATAAAAATAATAATTGAATGGCCAAGACATGCTTTCCAACAGGCCAGCCCAACACACAGGACGTCAGGTACCAGAATGCAACATTGCAAATCACACTACATGCACAGACTGTCAATTGAGATGCTGCTGGTACAGGTAATGCTTCCACAGATCACCATGATGTACACCTATGCCTATCCCCCCCTTGCAGGTGACTGTGTACACCCACAGCTTCCTTGGCTTATGACTCCTCTTAGGACTCCCCTTGTGGCACAGGAGGTGGCATACACTGGGCCCATATCCACACTAGGGTGTCAATTGAAATAATCTTTGTCCTGCAGAAGGCCTGTTTCCGATTTCTACACATGGACCCAGCGTGAGCTCATGTACAGGCCAGAGAAGGTGGGACAGATAGTCCTGGTATATGCTATGTTGCACAATATATGCATCCGGCGCAACATTCCCCTGTCCCCGGAAGTGGACAAGCCATCCCCTGAAGACGATGACATGGTGGTTGCCTTTGCCCTACATGCATGCACTACGAATGTAGAAGCCAGGCTCGAGTGACTGGAACACCAAGAACTCATTAAAAACTTCTTTGCATGAGGCTACCAAATTGCACTCCCTTTGCACCTTTGTAAAGTGAAACTGAACTGCACATATTGAACACTTGCAGTAAGGAATATCCCATCATTGATTTAAGTGATTGATTTTCTATTCTTGCAACATGTAGCATGTAACTAACATCCCACAACAGTATTACCCCCAAAACACCCAACCTCAGAACGTCCTCCCCAAAACACCCACCCTCAAAATCAACCCTGCAGTGTCAAAATGTAATTTCCTGGCCCTCTTTGCCTTGGGGGGATTCGTTTGCTCCTTGGAGGTGAGGTGGTGCAGTAAACAATGCCTTGGGGTACTTGATATGGAGCCCTCTGTGGAGGTAGCAGAAGTGTATGGCTCAAACCCCTGGGCCGGATGCACTGCAGAGGCCGGGGAAGAATCTGAGTGCTCACGCACTCTTTGCCCCTGTGTTTCCATGGCTGTGCAGGCATGGCCGAGTGAGCATACATTACTGTAGGAACACCCCTGCAGGCAGACCTGCATCGCCTGCATTTCATGCAGCTACTGGCCTGCAAGTGAGTGGATGGGTTCCTGCTGCCTCTCAAAGACGTCCAGCCTTGCATGAATTGTGCACATGTTGGTCTCAGGTAGTGGAAGTTGGGTTGTGTGGGCTTTGTCGATGGGCCGGGCTGAAGCATTGTGTACTATCACCCGCCTCCTCTTCCTCTTCAGTGTTAGGGACACACACCCTGCCACAATGTGCCTATGGCAGCACTCCTTGCAATGGAGATGATGGCGTGCTGGGTCCCTGGAATCTGTGTACCACTGCTTTGATGTTCACAGTATTTACCACTACAGGCGGTGGATGTGGCATGGCACAGGGTGCTGTAGTGACAGCTGTGTCACTTTCTTTGGCTGGTGAGGCGGACACTGCTGCGCTGGCATGGCCGAGTGAGCATGCATTACTGTGGGTACACCCCTGCAGGCAGTCCCACATCTCATGCATTTCTTGCAGCCACTGGCCTGCAAGTGAGTGCATGGTCACCTGATGCCTCTCAGTGGCATCCAACCTCGCATGTATTGTGCACATGTTGGTCTCAGGCAGTGCTGGGCTGTGTGGGCTTTGGGGCTGGGCTGAAGCATGGTGTACTATCAGCCTCCTCTCCTCTTCCTCTTCAGTGGTAGGGACATGGGCCCTGCCACAATCTGCCAGTGGCTGCAATGAAGATGATGGTGTGCTGGGTCCCTGGGGTATGTGTACCATTGCTTTGATGGTCACAATGTTTGCCACAACAGGTGGAGATTGTGGCATGGCACTGGGAGCTGTAGTGACAGCTGTGTCACTTTCCTGACTAGTGGGGGGGGCGAGGATGCACTGACATGGGTATTGTGCCCCCCCTCAGAGCTTGTTGGAGTTTCCAAAGTAGTGGTAGGTGGTGGTAGTGCTGGTGGCCCGGCAGCCATGCCCTGCTGCTTGCTTCTACTGGTGAGTGGTTTGGCCTGTGCAGGGGTGGGGGCAGTTGATGGGGCTGCAGTCGATGGTCCGGCCTCTTCACTGTCCATGGACTGTGTTCCTGCTGGCAATATAATGACATGCTGTTAGTCATCTAGCAGTCATATCTGTGGACTTGAATTTACACTCATGCAACATGGATTTCATGTGGATTGCTTTGGTGCTATTGCTCTGATGGCAGTACCTGCATGAATGTGGTGGTTGTGCCTGCTGAGTGTGTAAACCGTGCATGCAGGTGCACATTGCCTGTGGGCCTACCAAGATGGGTTTTTGTTGTGGGTGTGGTTGTCATTCACTGACGTGGACGATTGTGGCACATGTCAGTGGTTCTCATGTGTCCATGCATGCACATGTTGGCTACATTGTATGTGCATTAGTGCATTCACCCGCATCACCTGGCAGGGGTGTATGCACTCACAGGCCACTTGCTGTGCCTGCCATGTGTTGAACCATTTCCCATGCCCATTCTGTGCAGCTATGCTGGTCGATGCATGCAATTGGGGACTACATGCAGATGTACTTACCACCATGACCTTGGTTCCCTGCTCCAGCCTCAGAGCTTCTTGTCTCCTCCATGCCCTCCATGTGCAGGATGCTGCTGGCCAGCTATTCCAAGGACAGTGATGGCACACTCCCTCCTATGCTTTGCTATAAGGCCACGGACCCTTGCCTTCAACTCTTCCTAGCATTTACAGTTCCCACAGCCGTCCCCTTTGCCATAACTTATGCCCATATGGCACTATTCCTCTGCACACTGGTCTTCCTGTGTTTAATCGCAAATAGTTCATCAGCATGCTGCACCATCGCATCTGACAATGCAGTGAGCACTGCCTCTGAAAATTGAGGCATTTCGGAGCCAGTGGTCTGGTGTCTGGGACTTTTAAAAATGACTGCCGCTGCCCTTCCCATTCCGCCAGTGACAATATTTCCAGCGCTGGTGCCATTATTACTGACTTCAACAACAATTTGCCAGTCTTACTGTCAGTTTGGTTGGTGGTATCATAATCACTGCAACTTACCTGCCAGTAATATCATCATATTGCTGTTGTTGCTAGTAACACCAGCCTGCCGGCATTCATGCCCGCACACTCGTACACTGGTAACGGTAATACTGGCACGCCAGTATTTTAACCGGTTTACCAGCCTAATCGTACTGAGCCCCAATGTCTTCCACCATGGTGTGCAGTGAGTGAGGAGTGCAGCTACAAATGACACCTTGCACAGGTGAATGCACCCTTACAACAAGTCAGTAAGAGGGACTGCAAAGCGGATGCTCACCCAAACAACAAAACCGTGACAAATACGCATATGACATTGCAAACAGCAACCCAACATCAAATACCATGGAAAACCCAGATGGTGCACATGCAACCTCTAACTGGCATATGCAGCTGCCAAAATCCCCTGGAGATGGCAATGTACCAAATGTGAAGGACTGCCATCCAACAAGGGTGTAAAAGACCTAGCTTTTTGATTTATATTAAAACTACAATGATGCAGGTATTTCTATCTCAGAAAGGATGGTCTGCTAACCAGATCCCTTTCATCAAACTGCATGCCAAGAGCATAGTGTACATCTGGGCCCTGCTATATCTGTATCATATTTTATAGTTCCTGCTTTTCATTGGCCCAGAACAGGTTGGGATTTCATAGTTTGCTCTCTGGCAGCTGCTGTGACAGCAAAGTCATTGGAGTTTAGAGGCTGCATTTAAAAACTATACATCTGTTCTAAAACTAAATCATTATCATGAACTATCATCCTGGTGACAGTTTAATCTTCAATCATAAGATATACCTGAGTTTGGGGTATAGTGACTGGTGATTCACATTGTTTGTTTGTTTATTTTATTTATATAGTGCTCCTAACCCAAAGGTACCTGGGCACAAGTTTACAGGTAAATTGCAGTACAAGCGGTTTCATTTTCATTTAACAAAGGTGCATACAGTAATAATATTTACAAGTTACAATTATGCTGCAGGTAATTACATTTTTCCATTAACAAAGTGCATACAGTAATAAGTGGAGGCAGATTATAGTACAATGCAAAAGTATAAATGCAGTGGAGGCGATACATTTATGGTGTCAGACATGGCCCCTTTGCGGAGCGGTGGTAAACTGGGTTCCTTGAAGATATCAGTAGTTTAGTGCTTAGATCCTTATTGTTCCTGTGAGAATAGCCATGTTTTTCGTTTTTTTCAGAATGCCCATTGGGCAGTCTCAATTCTGAGGTCTTATGGGAGAGCATTCGATAGTTTTGAAGCTAGGACTGGGAAATTCTTACTCCCCTGTTTTTTCTAGCTTATTTCTAGGTGCCATTAGTTGGTTGGACTGGGAGGCTCTGGTAGAACTGTTCGATTGGTTCTTGATGAACTTGCAGTTTAAGTATTTGGGGGCTTTGTTTGCCAGGCACTTATGGGTTAAAGAGAGCGTTTTAAAGGCAATTCTGTTCTTGACTGGGAGCCAATGGACCATGTGTCTAGTGGGAGCGATACGGTTGGCTTTTTGAATATTGACTGCCGCTCTTAATACGTTGTTCTGTAATACTTGTAATTTGTTCAGGTTGAGGTAACTCGTACCAATATATAACGCATTGCAGTAGTCCAGTCTTGATAATATCAAGGCTCTTGCTAAAGTGATACAACTGACAGGGGAGAGGAATGGCTTGCAAGCAGTAATAGTTTGGATGTGTATGCCACTGATGATGAGTCTGTAGCATTGATTTGTTTGTTTAAAGAGAGAGTGTCGAGTCCAGGTAGATCCACAAAGTTTTGACTTCTTTTGCAACTTTAATGGTAACATTATCAATAACAAAAGATTTGAATTGTTCTGGTAGTTTGTTTAAGCGGTTTTGGGATCCAATCAATAGTAGCTCAGTTTGTCGTCGATCAGACAGAGGCTATGAGTGGCCCTCCATGCCTGTATAACTTGGCAGATTCATTAAGGAGTTTGGAATAAGTGTCACAAGAACTTGATAGGAGATTGAGTATTTGGGTGTCATCTGCATAGTTAGTTTAGGTAATACCCAAACTGTCAAGGAGATAAAATAATGGCTTTGTAAAAATGTTATACAAAGTAGGAGGGACGCAAGATCCTTGGGAAACTACACATAGAACTGGCGCCGCGATCAGCCGTTGCTTTTGGGGCTGAAGCAGGGGTGTCAAGCACGATTCGCACTCCTACCACCCATTTTGAAGTACCAGGAACATTGGCGCCGCAATATGTGACGTATGCTGAGCAAATAAACCAGCAGAGAGCTGCAGTAGGGCTCTGTCCTGTACCTATCAGAATAACAGCACATATTGAAGTACTGACACCTAAGAAAACCTGGACAGTAAGGTACCCATTGAGAAAACTATATCAACAAGTGAGCCAGAAGGACGATCGCCAAAATGTAATACCTGAAGAAGCTAAGAAGATACTGAAGGAAGACGAATGAAGACGTCATAAGAACACGAACTGACTCACATATAGAAGATATAATGACCTGAGAATAATGACAAACAAGACGAAACACCATGGACAAGTGACATCCTAAGCCTAAAGTGAAACAATTGATGTCA
Source organism: Ambystoma mexicanum (assembly GCF_040938575.1). Classification (NCBI taxonomy): domain Eukaryota; kingdom Metazoa; phylum Chordata; class Amphibia; order Caudata; family Ambystomatidae; genus Ambystoma; species Ambystoma mexicanum. The sequence continues at coordinate 1,000,234,033 of NC_090933.1, forward strand.
AGATGTCAGAAACTTGTTCCATATGCATGATGAAGATATTCAGTTAGTTTAAATGTGTACATATGCAAAGTAACTGCAAGAAGCACAGAAATCGTGAGGCTTGCTTATGCTTAGTAGTAAGATAGATTGCGACAAGTGCCACCTGTACATATAGCTACCTCAAGAAAGCACTTTATATAAGTATACTTCCACTACGCACGAGAGCAGAATCAACCAAAAGGTTACTAAATGTCTCATGAAGAGAATTTCCCAGCAAACAAATCGAGAATTAAAGACGGAGAGAAACTCAGTCAAAGGTAACCATGCCAAGAAGCCAAGGCCACATCGTCTGAAATAGGCCAACAGTGGATACAATTAAAGAGAAGAACAGAGTATCCTGTTCAGGAAAGGTCAAGATAAGCCACAGATGGTAGACGACTGGCAGAATTAAATCAAATACACGAAATTGCATGAAGGAAAGACCGATTTCATGGTGTCGGAATCACGTGACTAGACAAGCAGAAAGGGATGAAACTTTCACACATATGCATGGACCTTTGCCATGCCCAGATGCCTTAACTTTCCCAGACCAAGAAGAAGACTCGTGGCCAACCACAAAGAAATAATTGACATATGACCACTGAAGTGATGATTGATTATAACTATAATTGGAGGGAAGCTGGGGTGCAGATGAACTCCCTGCACCTGGCTGGCTATTCTGCACGCTGATAAGCTCATGTGGAAAAGTATGAGTGGGGTTGATGCCAACCCAATCATAGTGGACCATGTAATTTAGGGTCCTATAGTTAGAAGAACCAATGAGACATCATACTTTTAGTGATGTTTACAGTAGCCATTTTGAAGGAAGGGCTTTTTTGCCCCACCTGACATTGTCTATCCAATCCCCTCTCCCCGTTACCATATACAGATATAGTACCTATATTAAAGTTACATTCCTAGAACCAATCAAGTTGCATGCTAAGTTTTAAGAGTTACACGTCAGTGATGATGAGTTTTTGGTATAAATGTTATGTTTTTCCTGAAATTAATTGGAGTTGAAGTGAGAAGGAAGAACGAGCAATTGCTGATATTCATGAACTCCCCGTTTTTTGTACTTGTCATTAAACGGACTCCCTTTGCCAAACTATTGAGTTGTCATTATTGATTTGGTGCAGGAGTACGAATCTGCATCCCCATCCATCTCAAGGGTGCTGCTACTCATCTTAAAGTGCTGTTTGGAAACCCCCAGTCCTATGGGCCAGCTGGGGTTCGTACTGCACAGGGCAAAAAACTCTCATTGTTCTATTGGAGAGGAAAGATTTGATACTCGATGTGGCTTTAGCGGAGAAGTGTGCAGCTGAGGTCAAAAGTTGTGACTGACTCATCAAAGGCAGCAGATAAGTCTAGTAGGAGTAGGAGAGATATGTTGCCTTTTTCCTTTAACTCTTCCATTTGTATTTTAAGGTCAATGAGCGCTGATTCTGTACCATGGCCTGTTCTAAAACCTGACTGGCGAAGGCATAGGAGATTATTAGCTTCGAGGTTGTGTTGAATTTGAAAGTATGCTGCCCTATCCAATATTTTCAGAAGGAAGGGTACCATGGTTATGAGCCGATAGTTACTATGTGTGTTTGGGTCAAGTGTAGGTTTTTTTAGGAGTTGGCAGACCAACCCATCGTTGAGGTTGGTGGGGACTGTACTTGATTCAAATGAAGCGTTTATTAATGTAGTGATGAAAGGAGCCAGCTCACCAATCACATTTTTGATAAGAGTGCAGGACATGTGTCCCCCTGACATTTTGAGGGTTTAAGGCTAATTGTAATCACTTCAGGTACCGACACTGATGCAAACTGAAATGTGGTGGGCCGATTTACAGTGGAGTCGGAATACTCAGACCGTTGAGGGTCTGGTGGCAAGCTACATTTTTTATTATCAATTTTATTTTGAAGGAGCAAGATTTTATTCAAAAGTGCTTTTTGGATGTTGGGCCACCAAGTGGCATCTTTTATGCAGTGATCCTGAGGGGTCACTGGAGTTTCTAATTCTCTCAGGATGGTAAATGATTCTTTTGTTCCTGATTTAGCATTGCTAATTCTTGTATTATATGTGTCACTTTTAGTTTGGTGAACATAGTTTTTGTAGTTGTTTGAGGCTGTGACAAATTTCTCTTTGTTAACAGAGGACAGGTTTTTTTCCAGCTCACTTTGGCTGTTCTCTCAGTCTTACGTAGGCTTTTCAAACTATTAGTGAACCAGGTATTTAACTGAGCCATCTGTTTGGCTTTGCGCCTTTTTAGTGGGGCCACTTTGTCAATGGCCTGAGACAGAGATTGGTTAGGTAGCTCTACCATTCCTGTCAGAGTTAAACTTCCCATGTTAGGTGGGATGATAATGGGGTGGAGTAGGGGTATTATCATTTCTGCTATTATATTGTGTTTATTTCTGGAGAGGGCTGGGAGGGCCATACTGTGGCCAAGGTTTGCAGTAGGCTGTTCCTGTATAGCAAAGGTGATCACGTGGTGGTCTGACCAAGTGCACAGAGTATTTGTGAGAATCTTAGTGTCACAGTTAAGATTAGCAATCCAATCAAGTATTCAACCTTTGTTGTGAGTTGGGTTTGTAATGCGGTTTGGGAGGCCCAGTTCTGTTATTGTATTAGCTAAGGTTAAGGTATTGTTATCTTTAGGGTAATTGAGACCTAGATTAAAATCTTGAAGTAGTATGATTTTAGATCCTGGTTTCACATAATTAGTGAATAGCTGGGTGATCTCTTTATCCAGGGATGATACTGAACCTGGAGGTCTGTATAGGAGATGTATGGTCAAGGTGGAATTTGCTGAGAGGGGTAGTTTCAAGGAAAGGCGTTCCCCTGAGGTGAATATTTGGTGGTTGTGTATTTCTCTTACGACCAATTGTTGTTTTTTTGCGATGAGTGCTACTCCACCTCCCCTAGCATCTTCTCTGTCTGTTCTAAGGATCATGCAGTCATCCGGTATGGCCAGTGATAGAGCAGGGCCGGCTGCTGCATGCAACCTGCTTTCATAGATGGCTAGAATGTTCAGGTTGTTGGTTAGGATAAGATTAGCAATGTCAAGCACATGTGCTGTTAGAGATCTTGCATTAATGAGAGCACGCTTGATAACTTATAATGTATACTTGGGTATTTCCCTGTTGGTATGAGTAGGGACAGCAAATGGGCGCAGATTAGGGCATACACGTCGCTTGCTGGCAACATGGGTCCCAGTTGAGTTGGTATTGAAGCAGGATGTGATGCGTCTGCTGTTGTCATTTAGAGTCCTAGGTTTATTGGGATGCTTGTGGGGGATAGTACTTCTTGATCTTAGTCTGGTGTTCCTTACACTAGGTGAGCAGCTCCAGGTGTTGGGGTTGGGCAGCACTATGCCAGGGCAGCCGCTCTTCTGGGTCATACTCAGCAGCTTGGCTTCCAGCAGTCACAAACACTCCTCCGGAACCTGGGTGACACAGATGGACTTCTTGTGCTCAAGATGTCCAGACACTCTTCTTCGGGACGCACGAAGATCTCTTCTCTGGATGTAAGGCACACAGGACTGGCTTCCAGGACACTTTGTTTGAAGAACAATGGTTGCATGATGGTCCCTTGTAGCTACAGGAAGAGGTCACAACTCCACGTCCTCTCTCGATTCCATTCTTGGACCAGCTCACCAGTCTTCAGATTTGATGAAGAGTTGCAGCCGCAGACTCCTTCCACCAACCGGACCAAGGAAACAGGCTTCAGTGGACTTTGGCTTCAGAACAAATTAGTGAGTGAGGGGTCCATAGTTATACACAAATGTTCCTCATTCACTCAGGCTGAGACAGGCTCAGCCAGTCAATCTCACACAAGTGCATTCATGCAAAGAGGCAACCAATCAGACTCACAGGTATTCAGGCCATTCCCCCAAAACCATACATCCATAACACGGACTGTGGATTGGAGATAATGCAGATTTGGGTATTTCCCTGTTCGTATGAGTAGGGACAGCAAATGAGCACAGATTAGGGTGAACACGCCACTTGCTGGAAAAATGGGTCCCAGTTGAGTTGGTATTGGAGCAGGACATGATGCGTCTGCTGTTGTCATTTAGAGTCCTAGGTTTAATGGGATGCTTGTGGGGGATAGTACTTCTTGATCTCAGTCTGGGATAACATCCAGCCTTTCAGAGCACTATACTGCTTTCACTCTAGTTTCAGTCAGGGCTGGCATGGGCATTTTGTCACTCAACCAAAACTAGACACCCACAACAAAGATTTTGAGTTGACTCCATACTCCATTCATACCATTCCCACCACTCCCAAGGGTATGCCCACAACACACAGTCACTGGGAAGGCTCCATCCAGTCTGGCAGGAAGCAGCCCCAGAGCCATATATGGTCTTTCCAAACAACAGACAGTCAGGGGAAGGGACCAGAGATAGGGTTTCTGAGGACTTTGAGAAACAAGGGGTAATGACACAAAAAACCATGAGGCTACAATGGCCAACTTGCCTTTGTGCAGAAATCAATTGATTCCTATGGCAGGGTCAGGGTGTCACAAGAATGGAAGACACTCAGAGCTTCTGACAAGTCAGCATGTAGCTGTCGCCAGTCCATATCTTGGTCTGTGGGCAACACACAAGAGCACAAAATCATACACTAGGGGTGCAAGGATGTACCCCTACCAATGGGTGCCATAAGGGTATCCCATGGGTATAGTTCACCAAAAGGTAACAATGAAGTGCTGCACTGCCATGGGTCCAAACTGTACTCCTGTGTAGAAATACAGGGATTGTGGCAGTTCTGGCTCTCAGAATGCTGTGAGGTCTAAAGCAGGTTGCTCCAGGAAAAGGTGAGTCATTTCAATATCTGCTCTCTAAACTGAGTGGGGTTTGCAGCAAAGTGGTAAGCCTTGGTCCCAGGCAAGAATCACATCCAAAGTGCACTGGGAGGGTTTAGGGAACAGAGGCTGCTTTTGTCTTAGAGCGTTTTGGAAAGATCAACTCTCCTAAAAGCGGTCCTGATGAATACCCCCTTAAATCCTGGATGATCAAAAAGTAATTCAAAGAAAGGTTGGAGGAATACCTCTTTTATAGGCAAAATACCTCACATGATTGGATGGAAGTATGCCTTAAGGGATCGAATCCCTGTCCTGGTGACACGTGTCTTTTGCCTTATTGCATCATACCCAAAGTGCTCTGGGAAGAAAGGAGTGACATAGAGAAAGACAATATTGTGAATGCCTTTCCCAGTTATGCGGAGCTCCCTATGGCTATGCTAACCATACCTCCTTCTGAAGCACATAGCATCAAAGACCGTTTGGTATACAACAACATATTATGTGGTAGTCCCTTGTGCTTCCCAGGCTGCTCCTGCGGGTTCAAAGCATTGACATAGGTAAACTACAGATCAGATGTGACTTTGATAATAATTCCCTTGGTGAGGGCAGGTGCCCCACCACCACTATAGCGATGCCGGAGCAGCACCGCAAAATATCTTGCAGCTGGACCAGATGAAATGCACGCCAGTGCGAGAGTTGCCATAATCACCCATCCGATGAGCAAACTGTAGAAGTATGCTGTGTTGAATCCTTTTTCTATGCTTCGTTTTACTGCCTGTGAACTCTCATCAAGCTGCACTACAGCAACTGTGAAAGAGCAGCTAAATTTGAATATTTGCAAATGGCCGGCGCTTCTACGACACAGGAATACAGAGTGTGCCTGTTTACTCCTGTTGCCTAGCAAAAGCATATGATCCGCCTTATCAACAGCCTATCCCAGGCCACCGGCAGGTGGAAGCCGGCCCATAGCATTAAGGCTGGTGCTTGAAGGCCCCCTGTCTGTATCTGTCCGTGCCGGATGTTCCGCAGAGCAAACTATCTCCCTTACACGTTCACTCTGAATTCCCCTTATCATCTCATTGAACTTTATAAACCACATATTTGCATTACTGTCCACATGCCCGACAAAAGCCCCTACTTAATCGCATGTTCCCGACAAACCTTGTTACAAATGCATTTCATACCTTGCTAGCTTGCCTACTAACAGTAAGGCATTACAAACCATTGTATCAGAATCCTGCCTGTTTTATGTCATGTTATAACAGTACTCACCAAGAATGATCATAGTTATTGCTCTGCCACGTAACCAGGTTATATGAGTACTGTACTGACCGCAATGTAATACTACCGTTAGCTAGCATGTCTTTTATACTTCTGCACGTATAGTGGTAGTATTACTTCTGCTCATGATACTGATCATTATTTAATTAGGTACGCCTGAGGAGACTACGTCTCACGAACACATAGGAAAAACACGCTTTCGCTTGATGCCTATAAGAACCTTTGTCTCTTCTCTTACCATTAGCATCCATTACACATGCTAAGGGATCACTAATTATTATCTTTAGACTATTGTTCACCATGGAAGCAGCGTCATAGAAAGCTGCATTCAGGATAGGCCATATTAGTGTTACTAAGTATACACTGGTCATATTCCTTCATATTACATAAAATACTTATAAATAAAAGTCTGCCTCTAGCACTGCTAGATAAATCCACCAGCCTCAGAAACATCTATTCCCTAGCCCATAGTCATGACTCGTATAGCACAGGATGGCCAAACCACCTCTGAGACAACATTATGTATGCCGAGGTCGCCTCCTCCTACCCACTCAGTACAGCCTATCACCTTCCTTCCTGCCATTCAACAGCCTAAGAATGTTCCTACTACCTCACTAGACACTATTTTATAATGATTATCCACCCCTCACCCCAACCTAATGGATACAAAAACCAGGGTGGCTGTCTGCAGAGGAGTGTCTGCCGGTGGGTTTCCAACCACCAAAATCAGAAGAAGATGTCCCGAGGGACCAGACCTGGTGAGGATCCACTGTACAATCCAGTGGTCGAGTGCAGATTGCCAAAAGACATCCTGGCATCCATGCAGTGACTGCAGCACTGAAGAACTGAAAGGGGGTGAACCGCTAAATCATTCAGACACAAGTGGGAGCAAGACTTCAGAGCCATTTTTCAGATGCACAGTGAAAGGAAATTCTGGGATACCATAAGAGACAGTCCTGGAACACTAGATTGCAACTTATTCAGCTGTTTTGACACATAGAGCCTATCTGACCCCCAAGAAGATTTCTCGCTTCGCTGGGGCAAGAACTAAACTTTTCCTGCGGTGCAATTCTGAGGCAGCGGGTATACTAAATATGTTCTGGACATGCCCCACAGTGTGGAAATATTGGGATGAAGTAGCAGCTAGAATGTACAAGGGAGGGCTAACGCTGAATGTTCACTCACCAGTGGCAGGTCTGTTGGGCTGTTTCCCGCACCCGAATTGGCTGAAGCACGTCCATAAAATGAAGGATTTGGCATATACACTGGCCAAACACAGAATGTGATGGCATGGAAAGCACTGCGGGACCCTAACATAGAGGATTGGTTGCAGGATTTGATGAAGTGGGCGCAGGCTGAGACCGAGGCTTGGAGGGGGATGGTGCACTTTGGCCTGCCGGCTGCATACGCAGCGGTGACAGCTTGGATCAATCTGGTGCAGGGCCTATATACTCAGGAGCCCACTCAGGCTGTCCAGGAGGCCATTACCCCATAGGCACCACAGATGCCGTAGAACTCTTGATGCTATTGAATATGGACAGTAACTAGAGATTAAATGATGTAAGCCAATGCAAGTCATGGACTAGGGCAGGAGGCAAATCGAGGGGAGGGAACCAGGGTGGGCAGGGTGGGGTTGTAGTGGTAATAAAACTGGTTTGTTTGCAGTGTTTAGATATTTGATTGATCTTTTCGGTTGTATTCATGGGTTGTATATTGTGAGTTAAAACAAAAAAAAAACTGTTTAAAAAAAAAGTGTCTGCTGATGGTAGGATGTAGAGAACTTATAAGTCACACCACACTCCTTCCACATTGTCTGCATATAGCTAGACATAAAGTAGGTTCCTCTGTCAGAGATCAACAAACCCTGGTGAAAATGCCCAGAAGGGCCCAGGCAATCGCCTTGGCAGTTATGGTCCTCAGCGTACCTGGTGGCATGGTTAACCAGTAAAAGGATAAATGTGCATTCACCTGAGGTAGGAGGGTCTAGGGGACCAACCATGTCAGTGCCTACCCTCTCAATTGGTGTGCCACCACTGGCACAGGCTGCAGGGGGCAATGCCACTGCCTCCAGTCATGCCAGAAAACTGACAAGTGGGGCAGGTCTTGTAGAAAGCCTCCACTTCTAGTCCCATCCTGGGCCAATAAATGTGGGCTGAGAGCCTTTGGTTGGTCTACTTAGTGCCAAGATGACCAGTTATTGGCACCTCAGGAGGGGCCTGTAGACCTTAGACAAGCAACCTTTTAACTTCCCCAGGTACTGGCTCAGTGGGCTCTGTCAGGAGTCAGACATGGTAGGTGGACAAATATGTGGAGCTTTCTCATAAATCGCCATCTGGTACATAATAAAGGGTGAGACAAATGCCTATCTTTCCCTAACCTAACAAATTAAAACTAAAGGAAAAAACCTAGTTTCCCAAAAATATCTGTCCCTCACATTAATACATTCAGCAAAACTCATGCAGAGATAATTTGTCTGTTTCAACGTATGCATTCAGTCACAAAGAAAACAGGAATCCATGTGATCAGGGTTGGATCCCCTTGCCCTGGATCAATTTAAGATATTTCAAATCAAAGTTCAATGTAAGGAAAGTTCTTTTAACTAGCCAAGTTCCACTCCAAGTAGAATACACAGTTCTTTTCATCCAGTATGTACTTCACTTGGCAAAGTGACCATATAAGTTTCAAAACACATCCCTCACTCTTAGGACAATTGTTAAAGTTTGCACAACCTCTAGTTGATGAAGCAACATTACTCTTTCTTCATACATCAACTTGTAAAGCCAATGAAAAAAAAATCCTTTTTCAAAAGGGTCAATCACTTTGTACCACATTGCATTTCTTCTTAATAAAGAATACCTTAATCAGGATGTATTATAACACAGTTAATTCTTCTTCATAAGCAATGCTTCAGTCAGGATGGGCTATACAATAGTTCATCAAAAGACAGCAGTGGAATTGCCACCTCTTTTCCACCACAACCTTCACAACCTTCTACCACAGTCACAGTACTTCAAATCTTCATCCTGGTTCACTCGACTGCCAAGACGAACCACTGTTTGTTCCATTCCTGGTGTACTCACCTGCAAGGATAAAGCTCCTACTACTACAACTTGTACTCTGTGGTGAGGTTTGCACCAATCTTTCCACATGTAAATCTTTAATGGGGAAAGTTGAAGCAACAACTGCTTATTGGGTAAGTCTTTTGACTAGTAACACAATTGGCTTACAACACATTTTGCATGTATGTTTTTCAAACAGACAATGATTATCACATTGATCTGTTTGCCATGGGCAATGCAGGTTACATTTCTCTCCCCCTTTTGGAAAACTGTATTCACTTGATTTGATTATTGACCCTTTTGGCTTTGGTAAAATGGGTTATAATATCCTCCTGTCCAACATCTCTCTCTTGGGAGGTTCAATTTGCTCTGTTTAATTATGGCCTTCTCTTGGCTTTGGCAATGTCAGGGTTCAAATGTTCTGTTCGATGTCTCCCTTTTGGGAGAGTCCATTCACTCTGTTTAATTATTGCTCCATCTTGGCTTTGCAATGTGGGTTACAATGTTCTCCTGTTCAACATCTTGCAACAGGACAGTTGCGCCTAGTTAGCTTTAGTTTAACGGTTTGATATTCAAATGGTGCACTTTTGCTCAGCAGTCTTTTTTAGAGCGTCCTGGGGTCATCTCTATTAGGCCAACTCACTGGTTTGTCCTGGTGTCTCTATCAGACTTTCTGCTTCAGCTTCACATTTCAGGTTCTTCCCGACGTTTGACAGCTCTGGTCAGCCTTCTTCTGCTCACTCTGTCTGCAGTGGAGCACCCTCTGCTCCACACATGCTCCGGTGTAGAGTTCGCACTGGAGCGAGATGCAGGACACAGAGAGCTTCTCTCTGCTTTGGGACAGCTGGCCTCCACACTTCTTCCTGCTGTGCGTCATCTGCATCTGGCTGAACCCCCAAACTCTGCCAAGTTATTTGTATGGTGTTCCGCAACTGGCAATGCAGCAGCTCCAACCTCTGCCTTCTCCTGCTGCTTCTGCTACTCCTTCTCAAAGGCCCACACCTGGAAGGCTTTTAAATGTTTAAAGGTCTCGCTCAGGTGTTGGTCATTATAACAACTAGACTGCACATTAGAGTTGTGCAACTCTAGAACCTCTTCTTCATCTCAGTACTGTTGTTTTAAAAATCAGAATCATCAATTTTAAAATATGCTATAAGGACTGTAGGATCATTAGAGAAATTGCTAAGGGGGTTCTGCCATTCCTCCTGACCCAAACCCCCTCCATTTTGATTGTCCCACATAATAACACCCCCAGGGTCAGGATCAGGTAGCATCTGCCTTTCCCTGGCCACATGAGAAGGGGTCCAGGCTAGGGATTTTTGGGATAATTGCCTCTGATTCATCACATAACCTTCTCCTGTAGTCACTGTTTTTTACAATCTGTATTGGGAATCGTGAAAGGAAATCAACATCATGCTGTTCCTTTTCTTTCTGATGTTCAATAACCATTTGGCCACGTGGGGAGAGTCAAAGGAAAACATTCAGTTGTAGAAATCCTGTAGGACATATCAGAGGGTGGACACACCATATCCAGGACATATGATTTATTTCTCACTGGCGGTCCCCCAGCACCATTGGCAGTCAGACCCAACTCCCGAAATCCCGAAACCCAACACCTAATTCTGCCACAGCACCAGTAACCACCGAAAGGCATCCACGGCCACCAAAGGTCTTAGGTTCTTCAGCCAGTCCTTTTCCAGGTCCACAGCACGTTTCACCTTCTTGGGACATCCACAGACGGCGTAGAACCCCGACATCAGAGACAACTGCAAAACGTCCTGCATTTCTGCCTTTCTGATTCTGCTTGGTTCCCTTCTCTTTCTTGACCCTGACACCCCAGTGACTCCTTCTTCCAAGGGGGGGTCCATCCTTGAGGGGTCTTGTTGAGTAAAACCAAGAACTCCACCACTTCGCCTGCCAAGACACCAAAGGAAATGTGACGCGGAAAAGCATCTCCCATCCTCAGGATTCATGCAGGGGTCCCAGATTCATCTTGGGACCTGTCCTCCTGTGGCATCTCATGTACTTTGGGGCATGGGGATCTGTGAAAAAGAGTAAAGTACGGCATAATTGATCATTTATGGACTGGGCTGTAATAAACAAGTTAAGGACACCTTATTTTAGAGGAGCAGCTGAATACCTCTGCAGGAAGTCCCGCCCCCATTCTGCCTATTATTTATAAGCCAGAAATTGTGACATGCACAACACCAGTGATGGTGCCTATTCAACAAAGAGCCTTTGAGAAAAGGTATCCATTGAGAAAACCTTATCTGATGTATCCCCGTAGAGATGACAATCTCTTGGAAGCGATCCTCGAAGGAATATGAAGATGAGAGAAAGAGAAGTTGGTGACGTCACAAGAGATGAGCGTGATGAACTGAGAAGAGTGGCTAAAGAGGAGAATGTATAGACTGTATAGAATCGGATGACGAAATAACAAATTGATTGAAGTTTCATATCCAGAACGAAGATTGCACGTGTGAAGAGCACTGCAGAAAATGCAAGTCATTATATAACTGTACACATGCAGCAACGCAAGTAGACTAAGTAATCATAAAGGCTGAGCATCAGGTGTGTCGAGGAGAATGCCGCTGAAGTGCTGCTACATTTCTACTTTCTCGAGGCTTACAATTTACGGCTGAGGACTTTGCCGTGTACCTTACAGACTCGCTGAGTCTTTCTTCGTGCACCATCAAACCTTACAGACTCGCTGAGTCTATTTTTGCTGTTTTCACTTGACACTCCCCTTCCTGCTGTGCCCACTCTCCTAAACTACCCCGAGTAGTGGACTGTGGCGGAGTGTGGCTGGTTGTCAGGTGTGTCGAGGAGAATACCACTGAAGCGCTGGTACATTTCTACCTTCTCAAGGCTCACAATTTACAGCTGAAGACTTTGCCGTGTACCTTACAGACTCGCTGAGTCTTTCTTCATGCATCATCAAACCTGACAGACTCGCTGAGTCTATCATTGCTGTTTTCACTTGACACTCCCCTCCTTCTGCGCCCACTCTCTTAAACCACCCTGAGTAGCGGAGTGTGGCGGAGTGTGGCTGAGTGTCAGGTGTCGGGTGTTCGGTGGCCAATGGACGAGGCCATGCTCCTAAGGAGCTGTAAGCAGCGGACAATGGCGGGATCAGGGACGTCTTCTCATGCCCGCACTCCATCTCCATCTTCCATCGAATTGGCTCTGGGAATTAAGGAACAATCGGTGAGTAAACCGAAACTCACAAATTGTAAAGTAACTCTGCAGTCCTCATTGACCACGTGGTCCTCATGGAGTCCAGTACCTTCCGTCTTAACACAGATGGTCGAATTACCATCCACTGTGTTGTCATGTGACTGTCTAGAGTTCATGGCACACCCACCATTGACCACCGAACTGCTCCCTCAAAAAACTAACAGTGGCCTCCCCATAGGAAGGCAGTTCAGAATGTTTGGGTGGTGTTTGCTCAGGATCCTCTGAAGGGGGGAGCCCAACAGTCTACTGTGGTGACCCCTGAACCCAAAAATGTAGATACTTTAAACTACCTTGGCTCTAGCGCTTTGGCCGGCTCTGACCTCCTCTCCAGTGGCAAAACTATAGCCACCCTAGCAAGCGTCCAGCCGCCCTCAGATATGGAGGTTGTCAAACTCTTAGATAAGATAAACCAGGCTAGCGGCCCCTCGGCCCCCGCTATTGTCATTGAGGCTCAAGTCCACAACAGCCTGTCTCCCACAAGCGAACCATTGCAGACCTGCTTGCAACCATCAACAGGGAGAATACCCAATGACTACGAGCAGGATGCCTTGTCTGGCCCACCAATGACTGATTTTACCTGTCCCAAGGAGAACATGGCCCTGCCAGTTCGGGACGAGGATGAAGGCCTCGATGTGGGGCTGGTAGCCTGCGAATTTGCTGGCTTTGAGATCAACGCCGAGAGCCCTCCGGCGGGGAAGATCCTTGGCTCCAAACCAAACCACGCTGCCCCCAAAACCAGCCCAAAAAAGATCATAATACACACAGGGGCCCCTTTTCTCAAATGCCTGCAGGGTTAAAAACCAAAAAAAGCACCTACATTGAAACCACCTCCAAACACGTTATGCCCCGCCCGCATCTTTCATAAATTAGCAAAATGTGGCGGGTGTTCGGGCACTACAGTGACCGTTATGTTCACAAAAAAAGCCAGCACACCCCCCCTACAATCAACTTGGGTGATCTATCCGATGCAGATATCCTGGAGGCAGTGAGATCTTGGATTTGGCTTCGTAGAGACACATAGTCCCAAAAAGGGGACAGCATTGTGTTCCCGACGTCAACCATCCCATGCAACATTACTGTCACCACAATCGTACACCCGTCTGTTCTATTACCGCAGCCCGAATCAGACGAGGGACACAGTCTTGGAAATTACAAACCCGGCTAGGCCACCCTCGTGCCCTACTGGAGCTCCTGTTTGGGCAAATTGCCACTTCTCACCACCTACCAATATCGTGTTTGAGAGCGATAGTAGTTCCAATCCACAAGAAGGGGGATTGGAGCAATCCTAAGAACTTTTGTCCTATCATATCATTGGCAAGCTCTACCGCTCAATCATCCTGGACCAGTTCAACTTATGGTGCACAGAGACTGCTGTCTGGACACATTTCAAACTGGTTTCATTAAGGGCCTGGGCACATCAACAATTATATTTTGCTCCTACTGCTGAAGGGGAATTTAAGCCCCTCCAAACCAAAGATCTATATGTTGTTTGTGGACTTAGTCCAAGCCTTCGACCAAATCAATAGACACAAGCTATGATGAAAATTGGCAAAGAAAAATTGCCCGATGCCAATATTCCACCCAATCCTAGCAATATATTCTGACACATCCCTACGTGTTAGGCTGAACAAAGCCGGCACGCTTTCGAACGAAAAAAGTTCTTTGAGGAGTTAAACAGGGGTGCCCCATGGCCCCAATACTCTTCAATTTTGAGGACTTGCCAGAAGCTTTCCTCTCCACCAGGTCATTCCCCCCCCAAGGTTGGTGAATCCAGCTTCCGCGTTTGTTATACACAGACAACATTGTGCTAATCGACCAAACCCTAGTCGTCTGCAAAAACAACTCGACACCGTACACCGCTACATCGCAAAGAACAACCTGGAGATTAACAAGGGTGAAATCAAAATCTTGATCCTTGATTCTGGCATGAGGGGACTAAACCGACACTCATGGTATATTGACAGCGAAAAAATCGATCAGGTACAATCCATCAAGTACCTAGGGGTCTGTTTGAGCAATTCATCAATAGAGGCTCCAATGTCAACTTACCTCTTTGCAGAGATGAAAACCCTCACTCGCCAATCATCCGCACTTACCAGGAAGTTTGGCTGCTTCTCGATTGTACCAGCATTGAAGTACTACAAAGCCAAAGTGGTACCAGTCCTAACGTATGGGGCGGAAGCCTTGTTCAATCCCCCGGAACCCTGGTGGAATCAGCTCGAGGGTGTGTTCTGCAAAAAGGTAATGGGTGTTCCTCAGTCCACCCCGGAGAGAGATGGGCCTGAACTCTTTGAAATCTATAGTCACCTGGAGCAGACTGGCACTGTTTAGGAAGTGTTACAACCCTGCAAGTCCTAGCTGACCCAGAGTGGATAAAAAGAAAAACACTAGGCAGTGACTGGATCAAAACCCAGGACCAGACGAGAAACTACCAATCAGTCACAGATTTACCCTCTGAAGCTCGCAAGCTCAACACACCTTGTGAATATCTGAAACAGTTTCCGGATAAAAGGGTCAAGGATCATTTCTTCAGAGCACGTTTGAACTTGCACACTAACAACAAGATCTGAGCAATTTGCGGTCAATCTGTGGAAAAACATTGTCGGTACTGTCAGGACAACTCGAAAGTGGAATCATTGGTTCATTTGATGGTAGTATGTCCAGCTCTGAAAGAGCTTGATCAAAAAATGTTAGTCCTCTATTCTCACACTTCGCACTTGCAGAAGTTAAAAACAGGTGGTCATGTTTGATGTCCGGACAAAAAAATCAGACATGCAATAGCATGCAATAGCAGTAGTGAAGTTCTTGATAGAGGTCCTTCCGGAGAGCGGAATCTCTAAATCTTTTAAAAATTCTTAAATTCTGAAACCGTTAACTGTATAAAGTGCTCCATTATGGAAAAAAATTGAGAAAAATGAAGCTCTGTTTTGCTAAAAATAATTGTTAATTCAATTTTAATGCAAATACATAGTGAACAGTCTGCAGGCGGTGCCACCATTATATAGAATCCGGACATCGATGTGATATATTTAGTAAGCTCAGATCCACAGAGAAAAAAGGATGAAAAAGCTGTGTCACACCAAGAAAACAGCTGAAGATCGAGGAAAGGCCCTGAATGGATGTCTGGTCTGGTGTCAACGGATGGAGCAGCCAAGAACTGGTTATCTATCCTTGAAGAACAGTGAATGTGAGAAGCTGAATCAGCCCTTGTTAAGGTGTGAGGAAAAGAATACCATGGGTGCAAAGTTTTTTAATTCAATGTAATTGCAAACAGGCCGAAATATGGTCTCCTGTCACGTAAGTCAAGGATGGAAATAGGAGTTGGGCGTGCAGACCTGAACTACAATCAAAGTGTGCATATACTCCCTTTTATTCTCAGGAGCAAGGATACTTTGCAAGGACAAGTTCAAAGACAATCGGAATGGCAGACAGCATGATGAGAGATGTTGGGCTAATTGGCTGGAGAGACATGGTCGAAGTCCACCCACTGACACCTGGGGTACCAGTTTACGTGCTGCTAGTGAGCCGAATGTTCCAGAAAGGTACAAGCATGCCAATCAATTGTAGAAGGTCATATAACGAAGGGCCTTATAGTTTGAGAGCCAATCATATACCATGTACTTAATAGTTGTTGAAGATGACTTGCAGTAGGGGTGGGCATAAGTTATCCAACTGACTGTAGAGACCCAATCAAAACACATCCCTATATAGAAAGTGTACTTAGATGTGCTTAAACCAACCTTAAACCAACCTCAACACCCGTAGATTTTCTTAGTTTGCCACGTAGCATGATGTCAGGTATGACACATTTTTACTATATAAATTTACTTTTTTATGAAATGCTTTGAGAGTTCCCGAGAGAGATATACTGTGCGACGTCCGTTGATGTCCGTTTTAACTCCATGTTTTAGACAATTAAAAATAAAACAGTTGGATAAGACATTTTTCCAACTTCCTGCGTCAGTTTTATTATTTGGTGCAAGAGTTATTCTGCATCCCCATCCTTGTATGACATGTTACTGATTTAAAGGCCACCGGTGGGTTCATTATTTTTTTCTTGCAGCGTGCCCAGGTGGGGGGATCCTCACACATGATTGCATTTATATCCTGAGCGAAGCATGCTGACAATGTTCAAACATATTACTGCCTTTCTACATTAATGTCTATGAAGTTACAGACTGCTTAGTAATTCATATGCTTTTTTTATAACTATCAGCAGTTGGTTCATGTTAACTGATTCTAAGTATATTATGGTACCAAATAGATGTGTAACTCTCATTATAATGAGAGTGTTACCTGAGTAAAACGTGTGTTAATTATTGCTGTATATATTTACTTAAGCCTTATTTTATATAATAAAAGAACTGTGTTAGAATATAACATAGGGTATGGACATTCCTATATGGGGGCTTGGGGATTTGCTGAAATTAAGAAACAATCTCCCTTGACTCCCAGCCTTTGTTGCTCATTGCTACCATTAGAGAACCTTGGCTCAGTGCCTCACCCCAAACATACAGTCGGTAGAATACACCACCATTTAGTCTTCACATGCACAATTGCTGTTTGAGTTGCTACTGGATCACATTCACATCCCTCTTGACAGTATGCACCTTTCCCTTGGTCCACATTACCACAAAGCTCGAAAGAGACAAATGCTCCTAGCTCTACCTGTTTTACCTTTATTATTGGGAAAACTGTTGTTTTGTAGTTCTGGGGGCTGCATAGGCAATTTAGCCACTACACATTTCTGCACCCATGTAGAGCAGAAGACATTGGTTCAAACCAACCAACACAAAGTAAGCCGATCCCTAAATGTTCAACAACTGCCCTGTCCCTGCCCACATTACCCCTATGACAACCTACATGTGCACCAACAATCCACAATTCAAGCTCTAGTATGTACACTAAATAGAGCATACCCAAGTGTGCCAACTCTTCATGTACCAAAAAACAAGACACACAAATGTGCTGCATGCACCATGCAGAAACATGACGACAGTCAACACATATCCACACAGTACATTGTAAAACACTTGTCGCCACTGTGTAGGCAAATGCACACACACCCTTCAAAATGTACAAACACAGTCAAAACAAAGAACCACTTTATATACAAGAAAAGACAAAGCCAACAAGCAATGCCCCAGACTGATATCACCACAGAACATGCTTGAAGAGATGGCACACCATCAAACAACAAATGAGCTGGATCCTCCCACAGCCACCTTGCACTACACTACATGAACAAGATCTAAGTGTAGGCTTTACCAATAGCACATTGTCGTCAACAGATAATAACATTTGACAAAAACTCCCCCTGAACACACAACGGATTAAAAACATGATCATACACGTGCCATGTCAGTGTACATGTGAGCACCCACAACCAACCCTCGACACACCAAACCCAACATGTACCATAGGTTACTTGCACAACACAACAACAACCATGTGCTGAACAACAGGTTCCCATGACCATCATGAATGCAAGGATGCCATAATACAGGAAGCAGTACATGTGAGTCTTCCCCAACTACTCACGTTATGTCAGCATAATCTGCCACATGGGCCATGCAAATTCATACAGTTGTTGCATGCCACAATGTTGCCATATACAGAGATATCACCACCATTTGGGTAGACCCCAGGATGCATGCCATGGACCATACCATGTTAGGTGTGTCCAGCGTTGGTGCCACCAGCATGGATGTTTTTTGAGAAGATTGCTGCACAGTTATTATTATTATTATTATTATTATTATTATTATTATATTTATAGAGTGAGGACCTAGCTTCGAGAATCAAAAAAGTGCTTTACAGTGGTATACAGCAATACAGATACACCATGGAGCGCTTTACAGTTTGGTGGGAAAAAGGTAGTCGAAATGAGCAAAAACTAGAATGTCAGAATGCAAAGGAAATAGAACATCTGCAAATTTACTGAGGCAATCCCAGATTAGTCTGTATAATGCTGCACTGGAATACTTTAGTCAGAGAAATCCCCGTTAAAACATATGCACTTGCTTGTAACATGGACTTCCATTCTGGCATCTAGAAACATGTATTTGCTCACTTGCTTGTTAAGCAGCTTTATTATTATTAAACCCTGATCACGTTGCTTAATTTACAGTTAAGCACAGGCTGATTCAACTTCAAACGGAGTCCCGATCAGGGCTGTACATTTTATAACAACATACATCTGCAATAACAGAATGAACAAGGGTTATGGTGTATCAGGATGAACAATAAATGGCTTGCTTGTGGGTAGAGACACCATGGAGTTTACTGGGAAGCACACATGGACCTCCTTAAATGACATTGTAACTTCTTGAAATCTGTTTTTCACACATACATCCCAAAGTAGCAGGGACCCTATATAAGCTGAGACCCCGAATGAGGGGGCAAACAGGGTGAGGTCTTTTGTCTGAAGCTATTGTGTTATGTGTATGTGTCAGGAATAAACATGTGGCCAGCATTGTAATTGCACCAAAAGCATGTTATGGCAGAAGGCATGCATGCTTTCAATGCAGAGAAAGCAGCATGATGCCGCTAAAGGCACATTACCAGCAACAGACTACATTTCCCAGCAAGCCTGAGACAGCACAAGATATTCAACATGTTCAGACACACCCAAGCTAGTGCGCATGCGCCTACCGTGAGACCTCGGTCCTGATACAGACACTCCAGCACGTCGGACGTGTACTCTGAGAGCTCCTGCAGGCAAACAACAGTAGGGCCCAGCCCAGTCCTGTAAAACACTCATGCCCCACTCAGCTTACAGATAATTGCCTATTCAGGCATCTTAACCTCTTTGAATGTAACACGAGTAAGGCATTTCAACCATCATTGAACTGCACATGTTCCTAATTGCAGACTGCATACTATACTTAACTTCCACTCTTGTTGTGTGCTCGCCTTGACATTGGGTTTTATTTTCTAGTTTAAGCACATGAACTTCAGCAGAAGGAGTGTGACTGCTGCATGAAAGCGAAAATGAAGCTTAGTAGCTTTCTTCTTTGATACTCGTGTTACTGATGTTCTATTGATGTAGTACAGTGTTCCCTATGAACATGTTTCCTGACACACAATCTAAATGTAATGATCCATGAGGTAATGCAAAAGCGGATTCACGTACAGTGTGTTCTTGCATGAGGTAATGCAAGACTTGGGGCCTTATTACGAGTGAGGCGGAACGGGTTAACGGGCTCCGCTAAAGGAGGCGGACCCGTTAAACCCGTTCCGCCTCATTACAAGCTCCCCTCGCGGGACCCGGTAAGTAACGCCTGGTCAAACCAGGCGTCCTTACCGAGACCCGCGAGGGGAAGAGGGAGCAAACAACGGGCTGCTCGTAATCGGCCCGTTGTTTGTACCCTCTTCCATTCCCATTGAGCCCTATGGGGGCTCAGATGGGAATGGGGAAGGTCCGGGCCCGGGTTCCTGGAGGGAGGAATTACCGGGCCCTCCAAACTCGGAATGGCCCGGTAATTCCCCATTCTGGGAACCCGGACCCGGTTTCGGCGGCAGCAAGTCGTAATGAGGCCCAGAGTATCTTTTCATGTGCTAATGCAAAGGCTGAACTCTGAGTTCTATGTGTGCTTCTTGTGATGGCACAATTCTATGATTAATATCCCAGGTGCATGGGGTAGTGCAAATGTTCAACACACAGTTTCTTTGCATAAGGTAATACGAAGATTATGCCAAGTTCATGCAAATCAGTATAGGTGTGTATACATCATGCAAGTGCGAATGAGTGTATGAAAGGGCAGTGTTCAAGCATCTTGGGAGAACAGAAGGAGCCCCGGAACATTTACCCTAACACCCCCTTAACAATCCATAACCTCTCCCTTACGCTCTTTCCGGTTACCCTAACTCCCCGCACCCGTTCAGTCCAACAGACCCTAACCCTCTTTACCCAGTTTGGCTGCACTGGCCTGCATACTATCGAGGGGATGTTGCCAGGACTTCACAGGAAGGAAAGAGTTTGTGCTGCCTCTGTGCAAGACCAGAAGGCGATCCTGACTGTATGTTCCTGTGTTATCAATTGCTTTGCTGCTATTAAAGATTGCACAAATAACCTCAAACCAATCTTGTTGAATATTATTTTTTTCAAATAACCAATGATCCAGCACCACATGATACAACACCATTACAAAGAAAGACCTACTGCAATGCAAACAGCTACTTCCATGAGATCCTTCCTATTGGGACTCCTGCTCCCTCTTTCTACCCCTCACCCTGACCATTTTCTCTCCCCTTCTCCTTCATCTGAAGCCAGTAACATTGGAGTCATCTTCGACTCCTCTCTTCCCTTACTCCCTCACATCCAGGACCTTGCCAGAAGGCACACTTTTGTTGGGAAATTGGAAAAGTTTGAATGTTGCACGCCATACTACTGATTGTGTATTAATCAGAAGGGTGTTTTCACCATCATGGCAAAGGTTTGCAAAGGCTTCATCAGCAGTTGGGGACCAGGATTTTCAAGTTGATCAATGTGGTAGCTGCGGTCAGTTTGCAGATGGCTTAAGTGCTGGAGGGAAGGTAAGATATGATCTCTGATGAACCGGAAAGCTCATTGTTGTAAGAGATAGGTATCTTGTGAATTCACAGGGTGGTTTGAAGCAGATGGCTTCTTCTGGGGCACTTGCGGAGACCCATAGTAATACATTTTAGGATAGTGATTGTGTTGTCAGTGGGTGGGCAGATCTCATGTGAATAAAAAAAGGTCAGCCACGTAGAAATCATAAAAATCGGACACCGGACAGGTCTGGGCAATGCGATTAGCAAACATCAATATGTCAAAAGGGAATCTATGTGTCTTTCTCTCGTCTTCATGTGCTTAGGTATTTTTGGGGTAGGTCTGTGTGTGTCATTGATGGGAATTCTGTTGTTGTGTAACTAAGAGGCAAGGCTGCCACCAAATATGGAGAGGTCTTTGTGAAGGGGTGTGAACGTACTCATTTTAGAGGTGGGTCTAATTTTGGTAAAGGGGCGAAGTTAAAGGTCCACGCCTACAATTTCAACTCGACCTTCTCAAAGAAATTCTGCCCCCAAGAACCTCAATGTCTTTAGAGCTCTGGTTCCCTCTAGGCTTGAACTACTGCAATAACCTTTTCCTTAATTTACCCTCTTCTCTACAACCCCTGCAGGTAATCTAGAATAGGGCTGCAAGACTTATCCTTGGCCTCAAGCCCAGGGACTGCATCCCTCCAGCCCTGAAATCTCTACACTGACTCTCGGTTGCTGCAAGGATGACATTCCAATCCCTCTGCATCATCCATAAGGCTGTCTGGGGCTGGGGACCACGCTACCTACAACTGGCTCTCACTAAATACTCTTGCTCCAGATCTTGACATTCTTCCAACACCAACTCTTTGTGTGTCAAGTGCTTTGCTAAACAGTGAGCTTGTGGTCGATCTCTTTCCTCAGCAGGCTCCCTCCTATGTAAAGGCCTCCCCCTTCCCCTTCATCTTGAACCAGATCTCCTCAAATTCTGGAAGACTTTCCTTTTCAACTCCTCCTTCCCTTCCTCCCTCTGCTAAAAACACACAGTTGCTGAGATTGGTGACCAGGACCCTTATATGTCCTCCTGGGTCATGGTCTCCCACACCAAATTGCCTTCAGCTTCCACCTGCTCCCAGCACTTGCCTTGACACCCCCTGGCCTATGCCACCACAGGCCTGCACTTACCTATTTATTGGCAGCCAACCACTCTCACCTAGGCACTTAATAGATGCTTCCTCCCTATCACTTCCCTCTTTGGTACACCTAGAACTTACCCCTGACTCCTCATCCATTCTCTCTCTCTGTACTTGCACGTTCTGAATGCTCACAGGGCCTTGTGGGAAGTTTTAACCCACTTCTACTCTGCTATGCTGCAGCACTGTGTTATGAGGGTGCCAGAAATAACAAAATGGCCGTGAAACCCTTGTGCACGCCAAAACTCACGTTTTGCAAAGCACAACAAGATGGCTGCCCAATCTGCCACGCATGTTGTCAGTGTTGGAACAGAGATCTCACTCCTGGAATATGTCACTGGGCTCCACAACAAGTAAAAATGCTTTACAGAAGGAAAAAAACAGTGTTGCTAAATGAAACACCAAAATCTTGCCTTAAATCTTTTTTTCTTTGTTGCTGAGACTGCAGAATGCCGGTACAAAACACCCTAAAACATCCAAAATTCTTGCTGGGTGCTATAATTCACTCAGTTTAAGAAATCATTGTGAACTTGCAAGGTTCTGAAAAGCTGAAAGCATAAAGGGATTTCCACAGCAAAAGTGGCCTGTCTGTGGATTTCTAAAATCTCTGTGCAGCAGTGGACTGCTGAGAGGACAGCTGTGAAGAGCCTGCCTGATTAAACTTTAAACATGTATAAACTAAAATCAAATGTTTGCAATCTAAGAGGCCTGTTACTGAGAGTAACCATCTTGTCATTGTTTTGATCTCATGGTTTAAAATCTTGAATCAGAATTCTAGCTGCTATTTTGAAATCACAAGTTTGTTTTAAGCTAAGGGAAAATGCAACAGAATTAACAATTAAATCAAACCTAGCTAAAAGCTATCAAACCGGAATAACAGGTTACCTCACAGAAGGATGGCCTTTCCCTCCATCAGGAAATCACACCCAAGCGGTAATTATAGGGTTTGAAAAGAACTTGGTCTGCAGAGGAAAAAAGGAACAATGATCAGCTGCTGCTAAGGAAATGCGGGGTGTGAGGACCGTCGTAAATTGCCTCTGCCAAGAGCAAACAGGGAGGAGACTGCTTCTGGATTCCAGGGAGTGACCAACGGGTGGTGCTAAAACAACCATCTGTGGCTGAACCTTCACAAAGAACATTTTCTTAAAAGACTTATAATTTGCCAGTGAAAATTGTACAAAATATAAAAATAACAGATTTGTGAATCTAAATTTTGCCTGCACGTTTCAAGAGGCGTCAAAATCGTGTGACATGAGAAATGGCAGAAAATGTGATTTTACACAAAATGTACACAAAATGTATTTTCGCTGAAACTTTATACACGTATGCCCATGTTAAACGCGCACACTTGTAAACATTTTCTTATTAATTGGACATTGTGTTCCTGATGAAAAGGGCAACATTCTGTGAAAAGCCAAGGCAAGATCCCACAGCTACAGGGTTTTGAGGTATAGCTGCTATATAAAATATGAAATCTGTATATGTGATTGTTATAGAGGTTGCACATGTATAAATATGTATGGTGTCAAAAGTATATTTTGTGTTCAAGGGGCTAGGGGTGGATTCTCTGCCTCATAAAACCACACCGTAAAGGTGACACACTGTTTCTCTCCTCCTATCAAGGCAGAGAGGTGACTCTAACCCAATCACCTTTCAAAAGGGGCAAGCTTAGGCTAAACCAGTCCACAAACCCCTTTATCATAGCATAAATAGAGAGAGCTCACCACTCAGATTCACTCACCATCCCGATACTGGCGGAGCACCCTGCTGCTGAACTCTACATCTTCCTTGCTCCAGACTCCAGAAACTTGGCAAAGCAGAAACTCATTGCATAGCTGAACCATTTTAACTTTGCAAACCAGCCTGATTCCTGGTTCAGTGTGACCGGGGGTTCCAGGAGAGGGGCGTGATATGAGTGGTATATCGTTAAATTGGGCCTGTTTTGCAAAAATAAAATAACCCTGACATAAATCAGAAGGAAATTAATATTTCCGGAATGGCGACCTTAGTGGAAATCAATATGGCAAAAGAACACCTACTGCACAAATTGTTTGTCAGGGGTGAATGGGTAGAGTAGGATGAGAATGTTTGGCTGCAGGAAATCAAACAACAAATCACTGCCATAGAATTAGATACATGGCAGGACCTGGGTCCATTACACCAGGCACCTAGTGAATTGTATATGGCCCCAAAAGTAAAAGAAGAGCAATGTAAAATTGCCAGAATAGCGGCTTACCCATACCTCCACATTGGAGTAATACAGGAAAAATATGCCGAAAACCTAGATCTGGCAAAGAGGCAAGTACAATCCCTAGAGAAACCCCAAACTAAGAAACAGAGCAAAGGCTACAAAAGAGCCAAGAATTAGAGAAAGAAACCAGACAGTACCTGATAAAATTAAAGGAAGATCTGGGTCTCCTGCAGCAGGAGAAGGTAGAGCAGGATACATTACTGACACTGCAAAAAGAGTGCCAAGAAAAGTTGGATTCTCTACTACAGAGCCAACAAAAGCTGGAGCTATAATAGAGTCTGCACAGGGCAGATAGTTGCCCTAGAAAATCAGATTGATGAAATGAAGGAGAAAAATAATAAATTAATAGTGAACGATCTCCACACTCAATCAGATTTTAATGAGGAGTGCCAGAAATGATGTGCCATTAGAAAACAAAGGGTCAACCTGGCTGCACAGAGGGGTACTCTAATTCAGGAAAGGGACGCCTTAGGCCAGGAAGTCAGCCATTTAAAAACCAAGGTGGAAGAAAATCACCTGGCCCTTCAGGGAATGGGTGAACTCAAAATGGACTATGAAAAGCTGTTAGAACATACCAGGAGAGTGGAAGATGCTCTGGCAAAGAATAATCAGGCCAATCAGGAGGTGAGTCTCCTGCAGCAAAAGTTGGCCCAATACTCCCAATACAGACAGGAAGCACAGAGAGACAATGGGGCTCTCTGTGAAAAAAAAAAATGACAGGGTCCATAGACAGATAGCCATGCATGAACAACTAATAGAGACCAGTAAGGACTCAATAGAAGAACAAAAGGGTCAGATTCTTGAATGCCAACAGGGAGTAGGGGCTGAGTGAGATGAGGTCAGATGGGAGAGGGAAATCCCTGAGCATAACATCAGGAACCCTGGCACCAGAGAATTTAATCCCTTCAATTCCATGGACTCTGCCACCCCCATGTCCTCTGGCTCACATGAACCAAGGGCTACGGGGATGGTAGACTTCAACCCAATGAGAAATATGGGGCTAATAGGACAGCGCCTCCCAGAAATGGATGGGCGGGCATCACTGTACAGGTTCCCAAGTGCTAGGGCCATCTTCTCTGATCAGGGAAATGGATCCTCAGAAACATAATTTACCAAGAGATCAGGCAGTGAAATTTGGTGGGGAATTCCACAAGACTAGGCCCACTAAGACCATACTAAAAACCTCCTCCCAGATAGGACAGTAGGGGGGGGGGTACTCAACCAATCCTGGGAGAAAGGAAGAGTCAGAAGACTCTTCTGAGCACCACAGATCCCTAGAGACTAGGCCCCCACATTCTGCCAGCCATTCCCAAGCTTGCAGAATCCGGGAGAGTCTAGAAGATCAGACAGCCACCTCTGGTAGCAGTGCCTCTGAGTCAGAGGATGAGTGGACCAGGGTGACCAGAACTAAAAAGGCTAACAAAGTTAAGAGGGCCTTACTCAAGTATCCCCTGAAACAAATGAAAGCTATTAGGAGTGTCATCACACCCTACCACAAAAATGCCAAATATTAAGTTTGGGAGAACCTTGAATTATTTGAGCAGATGATGGAGACTTTCCATCTGAAGGACAGCCAAAGCTGTATACAGTATGTAAAGTGGACGTTTTCTCCTGAGTACTCCAACTTCTTTGCGGGGCTGGAGGATCAGAACCATTCCAGATGGTCCACCTATAGGGCGGCCATCCTGAACCATTTTTCCATTCATAGGAACCCTCAAGAGGCTTGCAAGGCAACCTACACCTTAAAATGTGGGGAAGACCAGGCCCCATAGGAATTTGTTCAGGAATTGAAACGCGGCTTTGAGCAGACCACTAGAAGGGTGTGCATTGACATTAAGGAATTTGTGAACACCTTCTTTCATGCTCTGCCGAAATACTTTATGACCCAGCTAGTGAGGGACTTTCATGAGAAAAGATCACTAGACTGGGTTGTTGAACAAACAACGCGCATCTATGAAGTACAGAAGCCGTTGGAAAGCAAGAATATCACCAAAAGCCCCAAACCAACCAACACCCCTGCTGCTGCTAAGGTGGCAGAGGTGAAGGTCGCCCCCATTTTAGACCTGGAGATGGGCGGCCTAAATACCTCCCCACGCAGAATCTGACTAACCCCAAACCCAGAAGGCCCTCAGGCCAATTCCAAACGGGGAGCCAGGGAGGTAACCCCACAAATGGGACCCCTAACTCCCCTGACTACATCAGCCCACGCTACAAGGGAAATAGACCCATCCTGGACTATGTGTGGACTCCTCCAGCCCAAAGGGGGGGGGGGCTCCAACCAAACAGCGGGATACCCATCAAACTTCCCTCCTCACTTTCCCCAGGAGGGCAGTAACCCCCAAATGCCAGACCAAATTTCTTTCCCCGGTACCCGCCAAACTTCAACCCCCAAACCGACCCTTCTTTCCCCACTTTCCATAGCCCAGACAGCCCAATACGGGAGAGGGGAGGCCAAGGGAAGAGGGGTACCCAAACTTTCATAACCAGGGGTATTATGTGAGAAGGGATACATACCCTTCCTGGGAACAACCCAGGGTAGACCTGAGGACCCCATATCAGCCAGGGCGGGTGTCCCAACTAGAGCGCCAGGACCAGAACATTGCACAGGATCTGGGTCGCATGCTGAGGGCTCAACAGAACTCTCAGATGAGCATGGCGGCTCAGAATTCCTCAAAACCAAGGTCTGGTGCTCCAGAACAATGACAGGGGAAGAACCCCGACAACCCACTGTTTCCCAGGGAGGAGGCACAAGGGGAAGGGGGTGTAAAGCCTTGGAGGAAGCTCCCTTCCCCACTTGTGGAAAGCGCCTGGAAACCCAGGAACCGGAACCAAAATTTCTTGTCCTCGAAAGTCTGCAACCCAAGGAACAGAGGGTGGGTAGGAGAAATGAAAAGCCTAAAAAGGCCCATTTTGTGGAGGAGGTGCAAATCTTCCAGTTTGAAGGAGAGGGGTCTCGGAGGATTCTGGGAAAAGGATCTACTCCTTCAGGGATGGGGGAACTCCTCCCAAAGAAAAATGGGTCCCAAAAGGATTCAAATCCAGACTAGGTAGATGTGGGGACCAAGTTAGAACCACCCATCATCAAAACCCAGAATGACCAGCACGAAAAACCCCTGGTTCAAACCCATTCTGGTGACTGCCTCCAAAAAGGGGGGGCAGACCAGAATCAGAACCAGGGAAACCCACAACTTCCCCCCTATCTAGCTGTCACCTTTTTTCTTACAGGTTCCCAAGATCCCAAACAGAATCCTGCCCAAATCACCTCTTTGTCAGTATCCAAAGCAAGGAAATTAACCCACCAGTTGGCCAAAAATATGCATTATCTTTGCCCCCTTGAGGAAATGGTGGGAAGAGTGTATGCCCCTGTCCAAATACAGGGGCAATGTACAATTTTGGCACTGGTAAACACTGGATCCAAAGCCGCCCTTCTGTCAAAAAGGGCCTTTGATCAACTGAATTCGGGAAGG
Organism: Ambystoma mexicanum; assembly: GCF_040938575.1. Taxonomy (NCBI): domain Eukaryota; kingdom Metazoa; phylum Chordata; class Amphibia; order Caudata; family Ambystomatidae; genus Ambystoma; species Ambystoma mexicanum. Next base: position 1,000,261,835 of record NC_090933.1, read on the forward strand.
GGGAGAAATACCAAATCCCTCTCACCCTTCTTCCTGGACAACTTCAGAACTTCGATGGGAAGGAAATTCCTGTCAAGGGGACTGCAGATTTAGACATTAAAATTGGGCGACACAAGGTGAAGCACCCGGTCATAGAGGGCGCACCATGTTTACTAGGGAATGACATCCTGCGTAGATTGTCTCCCCTCATAGATTGTGTAAACAATTTCCTCTGGACCCAGACTAACCAACCAATAAAATTGAAACAGAGTGTCAACCATGTTGGTTTAAATGGCACATGCCACATGGTTGAACAAAAACCTGACCAAATTGAGTTTCACTTCCAGAATAATCAAATCCCAGACGTGACAGTAATTGTAGTAGGACAACAAACTGGTGATGGGGAGTCCTTTTTTATTTCTGAAAATCAACCTTCCTTCCAGTCTAAGGTGGCATTCCACACTGGAAGGAGACACTCTGAAATTCTATACAAATTCACAATCAAAAAATCCCATTCCTATAGTCCAAAATGATGAGAAATCAGTTCAAAGCTTGGCTGATATTCAGAAAATTGGAGAGCAGTTGTTCATCCATATTCAGTTAAATGAGGGGAAGGACTCTGTTCTCGGCCAAGTATGTGTGAACAACAGTAAGAGCTTCATCAGCGAGGCCAGGTTCCGCAAACTCCCAAAAGATCCAGCCATTCCCACATTTAAACTGATAGACAAATTGGAAATGGACCTGGAAACACCCAATTCCAAACATCTCCTACCTATCATGTCTATGCTCAAAATGTCCATAGGCAACAAGAGCAATGTCCATAATTGTTGGCTCGTGCGAGATGTCTCTTCTGCATTTTATTTAGGCGGTGACATTCTCAATCGTTTTGCCATTAGGTTGGACCTAATAAACTTCAAAGCTTGGTCCTGATTAGCGGTTAATCCCATGACTTTGATGACCCAGAGAAAGCATTTCGGTCAGCTCAACTGCTGCCATATGCAGTTGAAATTCATATTGGAGAGGAAGTCACCATCCCAGAATGGCCACGACAATTCTCACTGGAAGTAAAAATGAAAAGAGGACCGAAACTGAAAAATCTATGTCCATCTCAATGCTCATTTCCAACAGCAAGGGTTGGGGGTAAACCCAACACCACTAGTCAACAAAGAACACAACACCATTCCAATAGAGGTGGATAACAGCAACCTAAAGAGTATCACTCTGGGCACAGGCACCATTATTGGATTGGCGGTTGATGACCAACATTTTTCCATAGATTTAGGTAACAAACTGTTAGGACCAATCCCCAAGTCCTGTTTGGACAGTGATAGCGATGATGACACAACACCAGACAGGATCATCACCCGGCATGGGGGAATTTCCTGGTGTACTCTTCCTGCCCTTATGGTAAGGAAGATGTGACCTGTGACTTCAGGAGGGATGAGGGGATCTTTCAGGTCCACAAGGACTGCCTTCCCCACCTGAAGCCATCAGTCCAAATCAATACTTTGACCAGGGACTTCTCCACCCAGCTGGAGGAGGCCCCTGAGATAGCCAAACCGGAAATCTTTCCAGGCTTCAGGCAGATGGTTGAAGAGAGAGTCAACCTAGCTGATGCCTGTGAGACTCTGGAGCAAAAGCAAACATTGAAACAAGTTCTCTTAGATTTTCAAGATCTCTTTGCGGTGGACTCATATGACTGTGGTCAAACCAAAATCCACACAACAACAATTCCCATGGACCCTGGCATGACTCCAGTGTTTGTGAAGCAATATTGCTTGCCTCTCGCATCAATGGAGTCCCTTACTGAAATAATTAAGAACCTTGACTCCTGTGGGATAATTTGTCCAGTCCACAGCACCTTCAATAATCTGGTGCTGGGGATTTTGAAACCAAACAGCCAGTGGAGACTCTGTGCTGACCTGAGGGAGCTCAACAAACGGTTCCACACTTCTCAATGGCCTCTTCCCTACATAGACCAAGAGCTGGCCCACATACAGGGTACAGAGGTATTCACGGCCATTGACCTGACCAATGGGTACTGGACTGTACCTGTCAGTAGGGAGGGCCAATACAAGTTGGCTTTTACCTTCGGGGGGGCAGCAGTACACTTGGACCCGGACTCCCTTCGGATACATCAACTACGTCAATTAATTTAACATCTTTCTACACAAGGCCAAGCCCGACCTGGGTGAAGGGGAAACCTGGCCTATGTAGGCAATGTTCTAGTCAAAAGCTCAACTGTGGAGGAACACATAGCAGAGATCCGTTATGTCCTTACACAGTTGAGGGCTGCCAGAGCAAAACTCTGCTTTAAAAGGCACAGTAGTGCAGAACCCGTGTCAATTTATTGGGGCATGAGATAACTCCCCAGGGTCTCTGTCCCCAGGAAAAGAAAGTAGAAGCCCTCCAGAAAATAAAAGACCCCACAATGCTGTGGGAACTAAGGAGCCTCCTTGGACTAACTTATTACAGCAGAAAGTTCATTGAGGATTACGCAGAGATCACAAGACCCCTGATCATCTTTTGAAAGGGTGGTCAAGTTGGAGTGGGGTCCAGAACAAGCCGAGGCAGTAAGACAACTCAAAAGAAGCCTCTCAGAAGCGCCTTGCCTAGCTTACCCTGTCAAAAACAAGGAGTTCTTCTTGGAGACAGGGTTCTCAAATACATGCTTGACTGCAGTATTATATCAAAAGCATGACAAGGTCAATAAAGTAATCTCCTATGCGAGTAAAACTTTATCCTCTGTGGAGGAAAAATTCAACGATTGTGAGAAGGCACTCCTGGCAACGCTGTGGGCATTGAAGAATTACTGGCCGTTTATCCAGGGGGAACACATCATAGTGGAATCTCCACACCAACCTTTGCAATATCTTCAGAGTGACAGAATCCAGGCCAGAAATGTGAGTAATTCCCAAATTACTTCCTGGATTCTGTCAATGCAATGCTTTCCTGTGAAGGTCAGATATGGCCAAAAAAGAAGAGTCCCCTCGCGCAAGGTCTGGCTGACTTGCATGATTGTGCCAGAGAAAACTGTCTCAAGGACGAAAGTCTTAAAATCAAGGACAACATGGAGACATACCTTAATTCCCCACACAAAGTCTATGAAGAAGACAAGTGTGAGGGACTGCCCACTGTATATGTGGATGGATGCTCTTACCATGTTGACAACAATGGGGAAAAGGAACTTGTGGCCGGCGTAGGGAATGCATGGGTGAATGATGCCCCAGAACCCTCCGCTGGGTACAAAATTGGTCCCCAAAGTAGTCAAGTAGTTGGAATCTGGACTCAGCAAGATGAATGGAACAGGAACGCCGGTGCAGGAAAATCAAGAACAGTGTCGGTCTAGAGTCTTGTCAGGGACTCTTAATTATAATGCATAGTGACATCATCAAAGTATATGGCTGGGCAGGGTTAACTAAGCACACATCTAACCAACTGGATTGGTCCGGGGTGCTAGTCCCCGCCTCGCTCTCAATCGGTTGGATTTCAAGGCTGAATGTCAGATTTATGATGTGAGTTATACAATGTTCAAAAACCTCCCACAGTTACTTTAGCTAAAATCTGATTTTGCCACAAAAAGTACATTTATACAGTTGAAGTCTCTTCGCAACTTACATAAACAGGTTACATATTTTATGCAGAACATTCTACTCCAACTCTGAAATCTGTAAGACATTGTTTCACCCTTCTAATACTTTTTGGTAATTTTGAGTATGAACGATTCAGCCTAAAATTCCATAACTTTATTCATGTGTGTGGATTATCATAAGGGAGGTAAGTATGAAAATTTGCAATGGGATCATGGATACTTTTCTTATAATCCCCTATTCTTTGCCATTTCTGTCCCCAAGGTGTCAGTGAATTCTATAATGTCTCAAATTATATGCCACAAAATCACTTTTAAACTGCAAAAAGTTAAATGTTTACAAAGTCTTGCTGCAGAGATAAAAGTCTTTACATTTTTATTAACCAATAATCTTTGGAAACAAATGGCAGTCCTTTGTCCGTCACTGGACCATTATTTTGTCTTCATCTGCCACCAACTGTCATTTCCTCCAGAGCTAGGTGGGGGTTTCCCAGCTTGATTGAAGGTTTATTGCCCCTTCCCCACTTCGCACTTCCTTGTCCTGGGAGTTCCATTGTCAGGGGGTTCAGCCCAGACTAGATTCTGTCCAACCTAGTAATTATCACTGGGGTGTTAGTATCTGCTGAGAGTTTATGGTGGTTCCCTTTCTTAGGGGGAAGCCTTATCTCTGCCAACTGAAATAACCTGTTTTTGAGAGGTTGCAAAACCCAACCGAGGTGGTTTAAAATCTTTATTTTCTTATATTTGGTCCTGAATTAAAACAAGCTTATGGAATAAAATAGCCCATGTGTGTATTTTCACCAGAAACCAACCCTTTCACATGGCTAGGTAATGGCAGGCTTTCATTCAACAGTTGTACTTTTTAAAACTGGCATTTTTCTCCTATAGTTTGCAAAGCCAATTTTTTTAGATGTGTGGTCAAGCTGGAATTTCTTTTTAAATTCAGTTTTGCATCTCCATCGGATTTCCACACTGTTTTGCAGCCATAGTTATTTTCTTGTATGCCAGAGTTTTGTTTGAAGCACAGAGGCATTGACATGGACCAGATAGCTGGAGTTACTTTGACCTACTGATCTTTGATACTTTGTGAAGAAAATGAACGCGTTTTCCCGTGCAGGTAAACGTGAAGTTCCTTTGTTGATTTTTCACAGAGTTGGTTTGACAGTGCCTGTCAATTAGACATCATGCTTGGTTTTGCTGAAGCACAATGGGATATACTGAGCATGACAGGGCCTTATTATTAACAGTCGTTCAAGGAAGAGCAGATGAAAATAGCGTCAGCAGCATTATTTTAAAAGTGAAAAAGTTTCCTTTTTACTGAGGCTTGTGGGCTGGCAGCAAAGCAACACGGCTTTTTCACTTTATTGCATTTATATATGTCAGAACACACTGGCACGCTCCCTCAGTGTGTCCCCTTGTTCCATCCTGCCCAATGTGTGCTTGGCAAGTCGGTGCATCTATCATTGTGTTGCTTCAAAATGCAGTTTTGAGGCCATGTAGCTCACAGAAGCCAGCACACCTTTTTTGCTGTTTCTGCTGGAATGCAGCTTTGTGATGTGGGGAAGCAGTGCTGAGTTGGGTCAATATATCCCACACATTTCAGCAATGTTCTTGATTGATTACACGTCTTCCACAGCTGCTTTATGTTATGAAAATGACTACTTTCATTAATTAAGTGTTTTGACATGCACACAGTTTATGTGAGTTATTTTTTGTACATTTAGAATCAAAGAAGAAGGCTCTAATTATCTATGTGTGTTAAAAGATTTTTTGGAGCGTGACTACTAAACATTCAGAAATTATTTGTGTTTAAAACAAAGTAAGTCTTGTCTTTTTAACATTTGAAACATTTTGTGGCATGAAGAAATCTCATGGCTTTCTAACCTTGAAACTAAACATTGGGATTTGTACCCACATGAGCACATTTAGGGGTCACCTTTTGGCAACAATGGGTTGATCTTTGTCATTACCGCAGTAGGAGCCTCATGTGATGTCAAATGGGAAAGGCCCCACTTGAGGTAGTCTGGGATATGGAGGTGGGGGACGTTGATGTCAGCAGTCCAAAGGAACAACCCATGCCAAGTGCTGCCACTATGTCGGTGAATAGCATCACCCCCTCTTTGAGATGCTGAGTGACCTGATGTTGACTGGAAAACCCATCTTCATTGAGATAATTGGTTTACTGCAATCCAGCCACCAGCAGTGGCAGCACCATCACCTGCATGATGTCAAAAGGCAATGAGGCAGGGTGTGTCTTGCTGGAAGCATTAGAGCATAAAGGTAGCACAGCAACAGATGTGTGGGGACTGGAGCACTGCTTCATTTGAGGGGTGTTTGGCAGGAGGGCTATGGCCTTCCAACAGTAATTTAATCAGATCTGGGCAGTTTGATGGAATCCAGCCAGGCTTCTCAAACAAGTGTGAGCGTGTCGAAGCATGTGGGAAAGTGGCGAGCCGAGACCGCCTGGAGAGGAGATGTCGATTTGGGTTTGAGATAAAGCTCTCTGCAATTTGTGCAGTAGCACCTGAAGCGTTCCAAGTACCAAATGAGATTACCAAATAAATGATCTCAGGCCCAAACAACCGTACAGACTGAACGAATATGGCAAAATGCTACTTTATTATCAGTTCAATAAAGTAGCAAAACCTGGCCAACAAACAGAATATAGCTCACACACTCCCAATGCATTTCAATTACACAAAAGGCTTTATACCTCGATGTTTGTCAGCTCTGATGTCATCCTACGTGGAAAACAGTAAAAACCTATTGGGCGGAGGGATTGGTAAAGGGAATATACATGCTTATAGTTTAAATGAGTATTAGTATCACCATTGGCTGCCCCTATCTGGATGGCACACCTTGGCCAACCTCTAACTATGTACAATACTGATAATAGCAGAACAACTGCAGCGGATAGGCTTCTGCAACAATGTATAGTCCATCATTACATAGGCCCTCATGATTGGTTGGCACTATCTTCCAACCTTGGACATTCAGCTCGTAAGCAGCACGTAAGCAACAAAACCTAGGTTAATTAGCAAAGGAGGGTAGACAACTACCCTCCTTAGCTAATTAACCTACCATCTCTCATTCGTAAGGCCCTAAGCCAAGGCTTCTTCTCTTTAGTTGACTGTGCTAACTATTCTCCTGCTTGGAGCTTTAAAGGGAGTGAAGGTACATTGCTATCTTCGTCTGAAGCTTTATGAATAGGCCTTGTCTTCTGGTCTTGTACCACATGTGAGGAAACCAGGATTTTGCTATTTGATTCAATTATATTGGGTGCTATTACTCTCCTCGGCCACTGAAGACTTGGTTGTTCCATCTTGCATGTGCTTTCTACATCTTGTCTCAATACTTGGCACTCAGTTATTCACTCATTTACTTAATATAAGAGAAATATGTCTTATGTACATGGCTCATCCTCTTCGTGTCTTGCAGTTGCTTCTTGCTGCAGCATTCTTGATTCTGAGTCAAGCAAATATCCTTTGTCATTGCACCAATCGGTATTCCAGCACCTGTTAGCTCTGCAGCCTTTGTTTCCCTTCCCAAGGCTTCTCACTTTCTATTATACAATTCTGATGTCCATTCTCTCAACATGGCTGCTTTACTCAGGTTATATTTCCTTCTTCAGTAAGCTTCTACAGTGTCTTATCTACCTTGCGTTTCTGCTTGTATGCATCTACTGCATCTCTTGTTACTCATCTTTTAAGTGTATATAGTTTTCTTCACATTCGCATATATATTTACTTTGTCATTTTAGGCACATCTTCATTCTCTCAATATCCATATATCAGGTTTAGTGCGCCCACATTTCTTCTCTTTGTCATGATGTCACTTCACACCTGTCAGAGTTTACTTATAGTTTTTCTATGTCCAGTGGTGTCTGCAGACTCATGTCTACTGCATCAGTTTGGGGATACATTTGATATAGTTGTCTGAGTGCATAACATCTCTCATACCTTTGATGTGGTATTGGGATGATGCCAGGTGCCATGCACCGTGCTCTCTTGCTGTTCCTCCAATGTGACAGAAGTGAGGGTGTAGGCTTTATAGATGACATGTAGATCTCTCTCTCTACATTCCCCGCTCTGGTTGAGTCCTCGACCACCTCCTATTTTTTCTTCACCTTTTCTTCACACTGTGTTTTCTTCGGAACCCATATCTTTGTCAACCCTCTCAGGTCACTTGCTTTCTTTATGTGTGCATCCACACTCTAGGTCATATAGCAGAATCCTCCATCAGTGTACAGAACACCCAGTGTCCCACATAGTTTTTACGGTCCTCAGGATACTGAAACCTCATTCTTGGGATGCATGATACTTCCTTTCAGGTGCTCATGGGTGTTTTCAGTCTGTGTGTGCTTGCCAGCCACAGCATTCACATCGATCATTATTTTCATCCCAATAGTTTCTTCGCTGTCTTTTTGCATTGTCCTTAAATTATTCTTATATGAAAGAATCCCAGCAACACTAACACTTGTATTGCTCCCAACATTTTTAAGGTATTTGTCATCCAGGTTGCAACCCACGAGAATAGAGACCAAAATCAATCTTCATCTTCATTCTCATGTACTTCTTCCACCATTTCCGTATGCAGGGATCACAGCATAGTTATTTCTTCTGTCAGGGTTCCATTTTCTCCATTGTGGGCAAGACTAAATGTGCAGCAAGAATGTCCTATGATACATGCCTCCTTCCATTGCTGTAATTAAATCCAGGACATAGTTAGCTTCATAAAGCTTTGGATCCACAGGCCCAATCGTGGTCCATTAGGATGGCAGTTCCCTGTTTCATTCCTGGGACATCAATTATTTGCATGCATCCTTTATTTTCTCCAAGTTTGGTTACACCACTATTTCTGAAACACAGTGGTGCATTCTCCATCTGTAGTATGGATACAGGCCCTGATTCATCCTCAAACAATCTTAGTAACTTCAAATTCTTGGCCCAGCATTCTGGCAATCCTGGTGTTTCCCATGTGTATGCACAATCCAGTCTCTTTTGTTCAACAATCCTCATCTCTCCTTCACTCAGACCTCTGAATGAGTACAGGGACATTCTGATCTTCTAACTCGGGTATTTTATCATATTCTGTATTTTTATGTAAGCATCTTCATCTGGGTATGTTCTCTTTGAAATCCATCATAGAGTTGCCCATTTCCCTTCACATTGTCCTCTTGTTATACATGCAGTTAGATGGCTTAGACACTTCACATCATGTGTATGTATTTCTCCTGCTATACATTTTCTGGCTTTGCTCATGGCATTGGGATGAAAGAACATAAATAGCAGCTCTAATCTGACATTTTTCTCCCCACCTCAATCATGTGCTGGTACCACATGTTATATGTTATTTTTTAAATGGTCTGAATTATCAAGGTATGTATTTATATCCTGATAATCTTCTCCAGCATCCCTATTAAGTCTGTGAATGTGTTTGGAAATATCAGGGACAATGTCACTTGTGCTTTTGTTAGGGATAGAAACGGCTGTCTCATTGTCAAACACTTCATTTATATTGTAAAACATCACTTGACGAAATGTTATAAGAATAAGGAAGTAAACACTAAACTTAGCACAACACCTAACTACAAGAAATATTGTAAAGTAACTCATGTGATATAAAGCATCCGTTTATATTCGAGTGGAAGAAGCAAGGGATGCTATCATGCAGCCTCCAGTCACCAACTCATGAGCAATCAGGTGGTTATCTGAGCCAGGCTTTTTTTCTCAATGCGAATAAGGCAAAGCGTAGGTAATATAGCAATCCCTTATTCAAAGTCATCTTTATCTTGGCTATCCTCTCTTTAAGTAGTCTGTTTAAATGCTCACAAACATCATTTGCCCTTGGGTGATAAGCAGTGAAAACCTATGCTTTATGCCTAATAGAAGAGTTATTTGTTCAAACATCTCCTTTACAAAATGTGCCCCATTATCAGACCATAGGACTACCCATACACCCCATCTTTGAAACACCACAAGTATAAGAAATTTGGCAGCACATGTGGCATCGGAGTGCGTGCATGGACCTGCCTCAATCCACCTGTAAATAGGACACACTACTACAAACCTATCTGTAGCCATTTCATGTTTGCAACATATCCACATAATCTACATGCAGATGTGTGAAAAGGACCATTGGGGCGGGGTATTGCTCCTCTCACTGTTCACAAGGTCTGCCTAGCTGTGAATTTCCGACAGACAATGCAGTTCACAATAAACTGTGCAATGTGTATTTATAAATTCAGCAAAAACCAGTCTGCAGCAATCATGGCAGCAAAATAATTTTAGGTTATATGCACAGGATAGAGAATCTGATCCAGCTCAACCCTTAATAATGCTAGAGGCATATCTGGCTTTACAGTACTCTCTTGTCTCTATATATCCTCTGTTGGGGAGAAAGAACACCCCTGTCTTTTCCATAAATCCTGTTCTTCTTGCGGAGCACACCCCTGCAGCTCAATTAACTGCACAATGGATAACATATTAAAGCCTTCCTTCATCATCATACATTGATCTGACATTTGCTTAACACTTTCTACTTAATAATTAGAAACATTTGGAAAATATGCTGCTATTTTCACTTCAATGTCTGCGGCTTCGCTACTGTGAGAAATCATGTCTGACCTCTTAGTGTGGGTTGCACACTTCACCATGGTGATGGTCAACCGGAGCTTTAGTACCTTAATAAGCTTGTCTAATAGCCGTGCATGTTGCACTGGTGTGCTGTGTGTGTGGAGGAAGCCCTACTTTTCCTGCATGACAAATCTAAATGTACGGTTGACCTCACGTAGACGGAGTCAGAGTACACTGTCACTTCCTCATCCTCATATCTCTGAAGTGCAGAGATAAGCACCACTAATTCTCCAGCCTGTGTTCAACAATGTGAAGGCAATTGTTTAGGTGTCACTACTTCAAATTCACCATTCTGTTTTAACTTCATTACTGCCGATCCTATATACATTTGTCCTGCGAAAATGTCTTGTATCCTAATCTTTCCCTGATCCTTAGTTCCTCTTGTGGGTCTGGTGTCAAAGATAGTACTGAACACATCAGGTCACTCTGTGGGCTTACCTATTGTGGATATACATTAATTCCTGTTTCTGTAAAAGGATTTCCTACCATTACTGTAACACTCCCTATCCTGGGTGAAGGTGTTTGTGGAGCACCTGTATTCACATGCCATTGTGGTATCATTGCCTATTGTGTTGGAGTGCACTGCTGGTTCTGTACTTGTTGTCTTTGCATAGGTGCCTTCTGTGGTTGCCCTTGTGGTGACTGAAATTGCAGCAGAATTTGCTGTGTTTGCAGTATTTGCGACACACCTGTCTAATAATGTGTATGTTCTTGGGCATAGTACTCCAGTGGTTCTGCATTATACAGTGGAGAATAGCCTGTCCCCCTCTTGGAACTCTCCAGTTTTCCTGCATGCCCACTCTACTTCTATACGTGCGGCCCTTATGTCTCATTCTCCCACAATTCCAGCACTGTTGCGGCTGTCCTCCATCAAATCCTTCTCCCCCTTGAGGTTCTTGAAATCCACCTCCTTGTCCATTCCCTCTACCACATGGCCACAAATTGTACCCGCCCTGATCTACTGGGTACCCTACATTGATTGGCTGTGTAGGCTGTAACTCTTGTGTAATCACTCCTTCACTGCTCGTCGGTACTGCTCCTTCTGTATTACATTTTGTTAATTTCTTCTTAACTAGCTTTGCTTTCTCAAGCTTGCTATTCTGTGCTTTTTTCTTATTCTTCTCTTGTAACAATCAACAAGGATGTACAATAGTGAACTGTATTTCTGGCCATGGCTTAGATTCCATATCTACCTGTTTTTTCTTCTGCCATTGCACTGGCTCGGGCAGTACCTGACATAAAATATGATGAAATAATGCTACGGTTTTATCCCATGGTTCTCTTGTCTCCAGACGCCTACGTTCTTGAATCTCCTGATTATAAGTAACAGGATCATCGTTCTCACCCATTTTCCATGTCATAATCGCACCCATATCTGACGTATCAGGCTACTGTACTCTAAGTGCCCTTCATACGTCTGCACTACAATTATTATATGGTGCTCCATCATGTGTCATGTTTTGTGCTGTCATATCTCGCTCATCTCCAAATGTCATAAGCTCTCTCTCCTAAGATAGTTGTTAGTAAGCCTTCAACATCACATCATTGTTTCTAACTCATGAATCCATTTACCTGCTCCTGCGGTCAAACTAGGTAACTTGCATTTTAAATTATCTTTATCCATCTGCGACAATAGTATATATTGTGGTCGTCCTCCACCTTTATCTAATAACGTGAATTGCGTGAACCCTGTTCTGCAATCGTATCCACCTACACTTTGTGTCTTCCAGTTGAGGCTAGTTTCACCCGCTCATTTTTGGCCTGGCAATTACCTCAATTTACTTACATGGCAATTACCTCACTTTACTTTAATAAAGCAGGACATTATCTCTATACTATGCGACCAATCCTTGGGGTCATTACAGATATGATATAGGTTCTGGTGTTTTTGCTTCTAGTTCTCCTAAATTTGACCACTTTCCCCCACTTTCCCTCATTTGGATCTATCGAAAAGCCACACATGCCCTCTTCTCACGCTCTCTTATTTTCTTCCCTCTGTTCATCTGACATCATTATACGCCAACTGGTATGGCTGTTATCCCTTTCCTCATCATCAAGCATTTCTTTCCTCATCTGTTTATATAATTTCCCAATGCTTTTCCCTATGCCTTCTGCCTCATGCTCATAGCCCATGTCGGTACTCTAGGTATCTCGTGCAGCTCCCTTCGTGGCTGTTGTGACCTTCTCTCTTCTTCCCATTGTTCTTGCTGTTCAACTGATATCACACATCTGTTAACAATGTAATCTGTTTCATCCTCCCATTGTTCTCTGCTCCTTCTTATTTCCTTTTGCTTTTGCTCTTCCCTTCTTCTCCCTCATCTCGCTTTCTCTGCAATGTTCTTTCTTTCAATCTCTGTTTCTATTTCCTCACGTTTCTTCTTTTTCCCATCTTTTCGCTCTCTCTTTTACCTGCTCTTCATTCCTTCTTCGTTCTTCCTTTTGCTTCCTCTCTTTTTCCTTCTCATCTTTGTATGCCCTTTTTCATTCTTTTTCCTTTCTTTCCTTTTCATCTCTTTCTACACTTTCTTTAACTTCGTTGATACCCTTTCCGTCTAATTTAAGTAATATTTGTCCTCCCATCCACTCATTCTGTACAATTATCACTTCAATGGTTTTTCCTTTCTTTCCATTTTGTCTCTTGGTCTCTTTTTCTATCTCTATAAATCTATCCCTCCTCTCCTTACACTCATCACTACTATAAGTAGGGGGTGCATATCTTGGATTAGTATACTACGCTGCAGCTGCTAACTCCTTTAGTGGACAGAATCCCTGTTTCTCAGTGGTTGCACTATTGCCTTCAGAAGGAGAAAGAGGAGCCGAGGGACATGCACCCTCCTCTTCATGCTGATTAGGCATCCACTCCTTCTCGGATGGGTATTCCCTCTCGTCTTGATTCATTTTCCATAGCTCTAAAATAGTTTACCTTTTTTGTAACTTCTTCACTGTGTACACAGCATGTAAGTATGGTGTCATGTTTTGCAATACTGTTCTTTATAAGGAACCCTCTTGAGGCCAAGGCATGAACATCATCAGCCGTGCCTTTTGCCCATTCAGCATGATATTTCTTAATCTTAGCTGTGTTCCTTTGTAATGTTTTGTACACGTGTAGAAGAGGAGTGTCCTCTATGATGACAAGTTGTTTTTAACTGTCAATACTTACTGGATAATTTATTCTGCTATTACTTTAATTAATTATATCACAACATTAAATTTGGGCAAGCTCCATCAGTCACTGCACATTTCACCCAAAATATTTCTTTAAACAATTTCCAATCCTACACAATATTATATTTGCTCCTTTGTTACAGTGCTATCACTTCTCACTGTACTATTATCGACAATATAAAAATCTTATCTTGCTATATTTTTTATAACTTTTATCCTCCTATGATTAGCACCAATCGTTTGTTTTTAGGATCTGATAAACAACCAAATTATTACTATCATTCTTTAGTTTAGTTTAGTTTAGTCTGCCTAAGCCTGCTCCCCTTTCTTGCCCTGCACTTCCCTATTCTAGCCAAGGCTCTTTTAAGACCCTTTGGTGTTTATCCCACTATTGTGAGAAGACCCTTTGTTTTGGAACAGCTGCTTTGAGGCCAGACAACCTTCTATTGTAGGTCAAAGGGCCTGGATTGGAGAAATTACCCAACCTCCCTGAATGTCAATAGTAACATGCATCCTGTCCCTTTTCCCATTCACAGGAATACTGACATCCAGTTGTCTGGATTCCATTTTACTATCGACAATATAAAAATCTTATCTTGCTATATTTTTTATAACTTTTATCCTCCTATGATTAGCACCAATCGTTTGTTTTTAGGATCTGATAAACAACCAAATTATTACTATCATTCTTTAGTTTAGTTTAGTTTAGTTTATTTATTTGTAATGCGCACCATCAGGCCTGGGGGCATCAGGGTGCAAATTTGGTGATGTTTACATACAGTAGTTACATAGAGAAGTTACATAGGATCGTTGCAACAGACAATGACTTCCATAATTTACAAAGGATCATTGGAACAGACAGTGAAATCAATGTTTACATACGATAGTTGCATAGAGAAGTTGCATAGGATCGTTGCAACAGACGGGACAATGACATCAATAATTTACAAACAGGATACTTGCAGGTATATACAGCGAATCACGGTAAGGCAGGCGATTACGAGGTAGTACCGTAATAGGAAGTCTTAGTTAGGAGCAAGGAGCCAAGATTTCGATTTCAATTTGAAGGTATTGAGTGAAACCTCAGATCTGACGGTAACCGGGAGTGTGTTCAAGAGCTTGGACGCAAGGACAGGGAAGCTCAGGCCCCCCGCTCTTTGAAGTTTAAACCTTGGAACCAATAGGCAGTGGGTCTGGGCTATTCTCTGATGCCGAGTGGATGAGTGGTGGGAGAGTCTGCTGCACAGATAAGGGGGAGCCTTATTTGCCAGACATTTGTGGGTCAGGGCAAGTGTTTTTAGTGAAATTCTCTGTTTGACAGGTAGCCAGTGTAAGTTAGTTCTAGCTTCTGAGATATGGTGGTTTGTAGGGATGTTTAGCGCAGCCCTAATGGCATTATTCTGGGTGATTTGTAGTTTGTTTAGGTTTGCTTGGCTAGTTCCTAGGTAAAGGGCGCTGCAATTGTCAATTTTAGGCATTACAAGCGTTCTCGCTAAGGTGATGCTGTTGGGGGTAGTTAGAAAACGTCTAGAGGCTGCAATAAGTTTGCAGGTGTAAGCAGCCGATGATCTAACTGCGTTGGTTTGTCGTGTCAATGACAAGGTGGCGTCAAGATAGAATCCTAGAGTTTTTGTGTCTTTGGAGACCTTAATGGTGTTACCATCTATGATGAATGATTGGTAGGAGTGGTCTAATTTATTGAGACGTTGCGAAGAGCCTAGGATGAGGTGCTCCGTCTTGTCGTCGTTAAGACATAATTCATGTTGTGCCATCCAGGCCTGGATGACCAAGTAGACATTGTTCAAGGCCTTCGTGTCAGCCATGTAGTCACCAGTGATGAGAATGAGTATCTGGGTGTCGTCAGCATAGTTGATGTAGGACACACCCAGATAGTCAAGTACATCAAAGAGGGGTTTCATGAAGACATTGGGCCTCATTACGACCCTGGCGGAAATCGCGGTGCTAAATGCACCGCGGAGCACGGCGGAAAGCTGCCGATAGCGCCATGGAGGTTGGCGGATTTTCCGCCCCATGCCGACCTTGGCGGGGCGGTAAATCCCCATCCCCCATTTTACCCTTCCCCATTCCCATTTTTGCCCCATAGGGTATAATGGGAGTGGGGAAGGCGTTAATTGCGCCACCGCAAAATACGGTGGCGTAATTAACATCAAGGTCCCGTAGCGCCATGGATTTCTCCGCCCGGAAAAACCAGGCGGAAAACGTTCCATGGCGCTACGGGAACTCGTAGTAGGGCGGACGGGTCCGCCGCGAATAACGCTGGCGTAAACCCACTCCCCCAGGGTCGTAATGAGGCCCATTGTATAGTGTGGGACCCTTGAGGGACACCGCAGTGAATTGGCGTGGGGTTAGCGGCTGCCGAGGGAGAAAAGACACTCATAAATCTGTTACTCAGAAAGGATTTAATCCAAATTGTGGCTGAGTCGGAGAAGTGGGCAGCAGAAAGGAGGTGTTGGCAGAGGATTTGTTGATTGACCAGATCAAAGGCTGCCGAGAGGTCTAATAGGAGTAGCATGGCTAGTTTCCCATTATCTTTCAGGTGCTCAATTTGGGTTTTTAGGTTTATATATTCACTTTACATCCTATTTTATCACAACTATACTAACATATTCAGAACCCCAACCAAATGCGCACAACAAATTCTACGATCATCTTTCTTTACTTTCTCTAGTAAAAGTATCTCATCTCTATTTTACCCCATTTTGGAGTGTGCACCGCATCTGTCATGCCTTGCCTCAGGAATCTCTTATAAATACCGCAATTTGGAGTGTGATGTGTTCCCTTCTATCTCCTTGGGAATAGTTATCGAGGCAATCTCTTTTAAAATCATTTCGAGATGTGCCAGATTTACAGGGTAATTCATAGAATTTCGCTGAAAAGTGTCGCAAGCGGCTGGCGCAGAGTGTCCGCGTGCGATTGACTGCGCCAGGCACGTGCGCTAAAACCGATTTCCGCGCACAGCGTATTCATGGATTTCATGCTCCCAAACCAGCCGTGGCGCAGAGTATCGCAGCGACCCTGCAGCAGCGCCAGTAACGCCCCCAAGAACGCCCTCGCGCAAGGAAAAGCCATCAAAATCGCTAAATCATCGCAAAGGGCTGCGCTAACCCTGGACCAGTTTACAGGGCTGCCAAACAAGGAACGCAAAGCGGGTAACGTGCATATCAGGGGTACACGTGAAGTCATACACGTGATTAGCCAGGGTACGTGTATTACAGGGGTACGCGGGAAGTTTAACACGCGATTGGCCAGGGTACGTGTATTACAGGGGTACGCGGGAAGTTTAACACGCGATTAGCCAGGGTAAGTGTATTACAGGGGTACGCGGGAAGTTTAACACGCGATTAGCCAGGGTACGTGTATTACAGGGGTACGCGGGAAGTTTAACACGCGATTGGCCAGGGTACGTGTATTACAGGGGTACGCGGGAAGTTTAACACACGATTGGCCAGGGTACGTGTATTACAGGGGTACGCGTGAAGTTATACACGCGATTAGCCAGGGTACGTGTATTACAGGGGTACGCGGGAAGTTTAACACGCGATTGGCCAGGGTACGTGTATTACAGGGGTACGCGGGAAGTTTAACACGCGATTGGCCAGGGTACGTGTATTACAGGGGTACGCGGGAAGTTATACACGCGATTAGCCAGGGTACGTGTATTACAGGGGTACGCGGGAAGTTTAACATGCGATTGGCCAGGGTACGTGTATTACAGGGGTACGCGGGAAGTTTAACACGCGATTGGCCAGGGTACGTGTATTACAGGGGTACGCGGGAAGTTATACACGCGATTAGCCAGGGTACGTGTATTACAGGGGTACGCGGGAAGTTTAACACGCGATTGCCCAGGGTACGTGTATTACAGGGGTACGCAGGAAGTTTAACACGCGATTAGGCAGGGTACGTGTATTACAGGGGTACGCGGGAAGTTTAACACGCGATTAGCCAGGGTAAGTGTATTACAGGGGTACGCGGGAAGTTTAACACGCGATTAGCCAGGGTACGTGTATTACAGGGGTACGCGGGAAGTTTAACACGCGATTGGCCAGGGTACGTGTATTACAGGGGTGCGTGGGAATCATCACACGCGATTAGGCTGGGTGGGTCCTCACAGGTGTTCCCTGTACACCCTCCACGGCCCCTGCAGGCAGCCTACAAAACAGGGGACTACCCTGCACACCTGCTCATGTCCCCCTGCACCCCCACCCCCCAGCAGTGCAGGGGCAGCCTCCACCAGGCCCCCACTCATGTCTCCCACCACCCCCACCCTCCCGCCACCAGGGGCAGTCTCCACCAGGCCCCCACCCATGTCTCCCACCACCCCCACCCCCCCGCCACCAGGGGCACTCTCCACCAAGCCCCCACCCATGTCTCCCACCACCCCCACCAGTGCAGGGGCACCCTCCACCAGGCCCCCACCCATGTCTCCCAACACCCCCACCCACCAGCACTGTGGGGCACGTGGCCAGCAGGCAGTCAGGCAGCAGCAGATGGCAGGTGGGAGCGTGCTCAGGGCTCTGGGGGGCAGTAATTTGGCCTCCTGGCCAGGAGCGTGGTCTCTCGTGTGTGAACGCGTGGACAGCCTGATAGGTAGTGAAATCCCACACGTCAGCAAAGGCCCTTAGCGCGTAAACCCGTCAACAGCATATGCGCGCCTATAGTCACCTGCACATGCAGGAAATTGTTGCGTGACACGTCCCAGTGTCAAAGCGTGTGATTGGTGAAAATGGATGTACACGTAGAAGTGACAAAGCGTGTGATTGGTGAAAATGGATGTACACGTAGAAGTGACAAAGCGTGTGATTGGTGAAAATGGATCTACACGCAGAAGTGACAAAGCGTGTGAATGGTGAAAATGGATCTACACGCAGAAGTGACAAAGCGTGTGATTAGTGAAAATGGATCTACACGCAGGAGTGACAAAGCGTGTGATTGGTGAACGTACACGCCGCGTAAGTGACGCTGTAGGTGTGGGCCTGTATATAAGGTACATGTAGAACACCATTTCCTTGTACGTGCTTTTCGTG
This sequence comes from Ambystoma mexicanum, assembly GCF_040938575.1. Lineage (NCBI taxonomy): Eukaryota > Metazoa > Chordata > Amphibia > Caudata > Ambystomatidae > Ambystoma > Ambystoma mexicanum. Next base: position 1,000,280,251 of record NC_090933.1, read on the forward strand.
GAGAGCGAGTGGGTGAATTCTGTACTTCTTGTCGTTTCACACGCGATTTACTTCACGGCGTTTCCAGTTCGTATTCCCTGTTACCTCTGACAGCTTTTTCTCTTTTTTCTCTTTTACTGGTTTACCTGGGCCTGTTCCCTCAAACAGTGTCCCCTTCTACTGTTGTCCTGTCTTCTCAGACAGCGTACACATCTTCTTTTGGCGGGGGTTTAGCCAGCCAAACGCGCTCATTCTTCACGCTCTTTTACCTGGCAGACGGTGAGTCACGCACGTATCCAACTTCTGTGCTTGCCCCGTGTGTAGCCTACCCCATCAGAGGTCATTCTAGGCTGCGTGTGACACGCATACGTTCATTCTTGTGTTACTGGGTGCCACAGCGTAGTGCAGGTTTTTCTTTCTGCACACGTGGTCTAGGAGGGGTTGCGTGCACGTCATCTCCCTTTTTTGGGCCTCCTGTGCGTTGCGTGACCTGTCATCTTTCCCCAGGGGTTACAATCAGCCGTGCTAGAGCACTAGGGTACAATTACCATCTGGTACCCAACCCCTTTGACCCCCAATTGCCCAGGACAATTGTCTACAGCCACTCCCATACGCACATTAATATCAGTGCCATGGATGGGAGGCGAGGATTCCGTAAGGGTGGCAAAGGTGGAAGAGCCACAAGTGGTGGCCGTGGTGGATCCGGTAGGGGACGTGGTCGTAACTTGCAGGGTGAGCCTGTCCCCCCATGTGTGGAGGACCAGTCAAGGGCACCCATCATCCCCCTCCCTCCCCCCCCACCCCCCCTCCCGTTGAGGCTGAAGTGGCTGACACCATCCATGCTCAGCCCTTGTTGGACCAGCCCATTGTGGCACCAGACCTGGCTGACTCCATGGCTGACTTCCAGGTCAGCAGGGCTACGACACGTGCGCTGGTGCACGTTGATGCCATCATGCCACGTGGATCTGGGGCAGCAAGGTCATCTGCTGCACCAAGGAGGCAGGGCGGAGTGGCTGCAGGGGCAGCTGCGGCTCCATCCACCCCAGCCCTCACACACCCAGCCAGGACAGTGTCGGTCCTAGTCCATGCTGCTGACATTCCCCCTGACACCATCACACTAGAGCCAATGTCTGCACCAACTCCCATGCTGAGTGTGCAATCCCACCCTCCTGATACAGAGTCCACCAGGGCTCCTGCCCCTAGTGTCCAGAGCGGCGCAGGACACTCAGGATCACCACCACCTTCCAAGCGGAAGAGGAAGAGTGCTCGTCCGGCACAGGCTGATGCCCCAGACACGGCTACACAGTCCGGCCCGTCCAGGAAGCCCAGCTTCACGGATGACGAACTGAATGCACTTGTCGAGTATGTGTCCGGACATGACAACGAGATGGTCATTGTTGCAGGATCCAAGACCACACCTGCACAACGCCAGGCACACTGGCAGACCGTTGCGGACATCGTAAGTGCCCTTGGAATCGTGAGGCGCACAGCCAATGATTGCTATAAGCGCTGGAATGACCTAAAGCGCAGGGCAAAGAGTAAGCTGGCCTCAAGTCATGCCGCAACTCTAGTGACTGGAGGTGGGTCTCCAGTAGTAGACATGGAACTCACTCCACATGAGTCAGTCGCTGGGACCTACGTCACGGAGGAACAGATCCAAGGCGTGGGAGATCTGGCTGATTACGAGGCATTGTCCGGTGAGTGCACATGCATGTGTGTGTCATACATGTGCATGGTGTGTGTGTGAGGGCTTCTGTTTGGGTGCCAGGTGAGAGTGTGTGCGCCTCAGTCGTATGGGTCAGCCATGTGCTTCATGCAATACTTCCTGCGCAGCTGCATTTGGCCATAGCAGTATCCCTTCTGCCAACAGTAGACATCTAGCACAACTGCACGCCAGTTGCCCTTGAAGTGTCACCTTGACACAACATATTTGCTTATTTTTCACTGTTCATTCAGTCAGTTTGTTTGCATTCCACCACTTTCACTAGGCATGTCGCTGTCCACTAGTCACATGTCTGACATGGGTATGGTAAAGTGGAGTGACTTTGTTACCTGGATATCATTTGTACACACATGTCCCTGTACTATTTGACCATTTCAGACTGGCAGCTCCAGGTGAAAAATCTGACCTGTTAGAATCAGAAAAGCTATTACATGCGGGAACTGGACTGAATGAATAGGTGCTGCCCTCCTCTCCATCTTCACTCAATAGCAATGGTACATGCCATCTGTGTGATGGCATGTGTGTTTCACCTGCCAATCACAGGCCAATGTGTGATGCCACTGCCAGGCAGCATGCAGAAAATTTGTTCATCTTCCATCTTGGTGTCATCAGTGTGTGCCATTTGCCTGCACTTCATACGCAGTGAGGGTGCATGCATGGGAGGGTTTTAGTCATGTGGGACATGTGTCAATCAAGTACTGGTTCTCTTGCTTCTCAGCCCTCAATGTGTGCCATGGTGCTAATGCCTGTTTCCATTACTTTGTTTTCATGTCTTTGCAGGGGAAGACGCACCTGATACTGCTGGGGTTGTGGAGATGGTGCAGACCCAGGAGGTGTCCCAGGGCCGACCAACCACCAGTGAGGGACGTGGTGTGGTGGTGGGGGAGAACCCACAAGTGCTGCAGGTCGTGCTCTCAAGGGGTGTCTCTGGCTGCACCTCCCCCGAGCTGTACTCAGGTGTTGATTCGGATGAGACCTACGTGCCGTCGCTGGTGAGTGTTCCAGGGAGGGATTCTGTTCTGTCTCACCCACCTGCACCAGGGTCAGTACCCTCCATGGGGATGTCAGTGTTGGCAGCTACGCCTTCGGTGGTTACGGATGCAGGGTCACACTCCGCGACATCTGATCCTGTTCCTGGGCCAGCAGATCAGAGGGGGAATGCAGTCCTGCAGCCTCAGGCAGTGCCGGCACAGCAAGGCGCAGTTCGCCTTGCCCCAGACAGGTGTGGTGCCCGCCGACGTGGTGGCCGTACGCCACCCGGCAATACCGCATGGGAGCAATCCATTTACGGTATGGCTACCCAACAGGCTGCATCATCCGAGATGATGGCTCAGGCCATGGATAGGGTGGCCACTTCCATTGTCCCCCCAGAAAGGCTGATGGAGCGACTAGAGCAGGCAACCGACTCCATCTGCCAGTCACACAGGGAGGACATGTTGGGGTCCAACAGGGACAGGCGGGCGGCACTGGCGACTCTGCAGGAGGCCATCTCCATTGAGTCCCAGGGCCACAGGGAAGCCCTGAGGCAGGAGCTCCTACACCTCAGGACGACTCTTGTTGAGCTTGAGGCTTCAACACACCAAAGGACAGAACAGCAGCTGGAGCGTCTCACCCGTACGCTCTCAGCTGAGATGCAGGCAACGAGGGCGGAGGTCCGGGCATCCCGTGAGTTGTTGCATGGGGACCTCCGCACACTCATCCTCCAGAACCAGACCTACCACACCCGCATGCTTGCAGCCATGGAGGAGCAGACTAGGGCCTTGCGTGGGCTGCCTCCCATAGTGCAACCACCTCCGGATGCAGCTGCACAGGGTGATAATAGCGACAGCAGTGACACTCCCACAATAGGGTAGCCGTGTGGGCCATGAGCCCATGGAGGTGTTTTATCTTCCCAGGATCCACGCAGGTGAGTTCTGGTGTGCATCCTGTCCTCGGACCTCCTGGGTGGCCTCCCCAACCCCCCGGGCCCATCAATGGCCATTTTTGATTGTTTCTTATTTTTATTTTTATTTTGATTTCTTTTATTCCCAATTTTTTTGGGACGATCTGTTGGCTCCGATCTGTTGGCTCCGATCTGTTGGCTCCGATCTGTTGGCTCCGATCTGTTGGCTCCGATCTGTTGGCTCCGATCTGTTGGCTTCCGTGGTTCCTGTGGGCATACGCTGCATTGTGGCTGGGCACATGCAGGCTTGTAATGTATTTGGTTCAGATGCTTGGGTTTGAGTCACACACACCCCTCCTGCTTCCCGTTTCCATGGGCTTGCAAAGGGTGTGCCCAAGTGACAGTGAATTACACAGTGACGTTGGACTCCCATGAGCTGTGTGGCCAGTCTGTAGTCAATACTGTGTATACATTCATAGTGCATATTGCTGTTGTGTTGTACACTGCATGTTGCATTGATGTGTAACTCTTCTTCTGTGTCTACCTCCCAATTTGCAGGTCCCTTCCTCAAGTCCACACAAGGACCTCTAGTCTGGCGATGGGGACCATGTTGGCAGCAGTGCACCTACAACTCTACATGGCGCCAACACTGCACAGTTGGTAGTGGTGGGAGTGCAGGCATTTCCAGGTGGTGAGACTACTAATATGTAACATTTTTGATGTCATGTTAATGGTACTACGTGCTCAAGTATGTTGTTGGTCCGGCATTGCTGTGAGCATTTCAGGTGTTGCAGGTTTCTAATAGTGCCACTGTACATAGTGAGAGTGATGTCATGTTGTGGGGATTACTTTGTTTACCTGCAATTAGCATGACATGGCACGGTGTGTCGTGTGGCAGTGCTGGGGTTGGGTTTTGTCGTGTGGCAGTGCTGGGGTTGGGTTGGCTGACATGGCACTGTCCTCTTGTTGCATTTTGCAAGTGGGTATTCATTTTAGCTGCTTCAATGTGTAACTTCACAAAACTGCATTGGTGGTGTCTGTGTGGGTAGGGATGCACACATTGTGACACTTCCAGGTGAACAATCTCAGGCTGACATGGAATTCCCGGTTCATTCTCCACACATTCAGGATCAGTGTCAGGTTGAGTCATCATTGATTGTCAGATGGAATGTGCCAGGGCAGTGTGCACTCCACAGGGGTGTGATTTCTATGTGAAGTAATTAGCCACTAGCTGTGTACGGGCTGCCTCCCCCCGTGCCCTTTCCCCTCCCATGCGCAGCGGCTGTGCATGTGGTTGGGGATGTGGGGCCACCACCATGTCCACGGCCAGGCCCCGGCGTGTTGCAACGTTGTGCAGGACACATGCTGCCACTATGATCCTGCACACTACTGGGGGAGCGTATAACAGCTGCCCGCCAGAACGGTCAAGGGAGCGAAAGCGTGACTTCAGCACTCCGAATGTGCGCTCCACTATGCCCCTGGTTGTAATGTGGGCTGTGTTAAATCTTACCTGGGGTGGCGTGGTGGGGTTCCGAATTGGCGTCATCATGTGGGGGCTGAGAGGGTAGGCACTGTCCCCTGTGGAGGTGGGCATTGGTATCATTGGTGAGGTTGTGACCTTGCTCAGTATCCAACATGCATGCATGTGCAGTGGCATACATACTCACCAAGCAGCCATGTATCGCCATGCCGCCCAGCTTCTAGGTCCCGGCTTAGGGTGGACATTCGGTAAATGAAGCTGTCGTGGGTGGAGCCGGGATAGTTGGCATATACTGAGGTGATGATTCCCTTGGCATTGCATGCTACCTGCACGTTGATGGAATGCCAGTGCTTGCGGTTCCTATAGATGTGCTCAGATGCCCTGGGGGGACGTAGAGCCACATGGGTGCAGTCGATGGCACCTAGCACTTTGGGGAATCGTGCCACTGCGTAAAAATCCAGGGCGGCAGCATGCCTTTCTGCAGGTGTTCTGGGCAGGTATATGTGCCTGCGGACTGATGGGCGTGCAGTCATGATGTTCAAGACCTGGTGTAGGCAGCGTGACTGGGTGGCCTGTGACACCCCACCCACTATGGCACTTGTCCGCTGAAATGATCCAGTGGCTAAGAAGTGCAGTACATTGAGGACCTTCTCCAGGGGGCTGAGTGCTTGGGAGCACAGGGTGGGTGATGTGAGGTCATCCTCCCACTCACTCACCAGGTCCAGTATGATGTGTGGTGGAAACCTGTACCTCCCATACACCTGGTCATCAGGCATCCCGAAAAGGCTGGTTCTGGGTGTGAATATTCTGGCCCTGACTATCCTCCTCCTCCTCCTTTGGTAGCCCACTGCCACTGCTGCTAGGAACGGTATGTTCATCCTGGCGTCTGAGCTTGTTATTGTTAAAGTCCGCAATTTATGCTTAGCGCGTGTTCTAGGCGAGCGTGTGACCCGCGCACCCCTGGAATCCTGTTCCCAGTCCAATAGCGTGTGGAAATTCACACGCACCACGGGATACAGCGTGTGACCCGCGCAGCCCTGGAATCCAGTTCCCAGTCCAATAGCGTGTGGAAATTCACACGCACCACGGGATACAGCGTGTGACCCGCGCAGCCCTGGAATCCTGTTCCCAGTCCAATAGCGTGTGGAAATTCACACGCACCACGGGATACAGCGTGTGACCCGCGCAGCCCTGGAATCCAGTTCCCAGTCCAATAGCGTGTGGAAATTCACACGCACCACGGGATACAGCGTGTGACCCGCGCAGCCCTGGAATCCAGTTCCCAGTCCATTAGCGTGTGGAAATTCACACGCACCACGGGATACAGCGTGTGACCCGCGCACCCCTGGAATCCAGTTCCCAGTCCAATAGCGTGCGGAAATTCACACGCACCACGTGATACAGGTTCGCTGACGTACTTGCGTGTGTAAGTGGCCGCGCACCCATTAAATACACGTACATAGGCCAATCGCGTGTACGCGCACTTTTGTCCAATTACACGCGATGACACTCTGACGTGCAGTATCTCCACGTGTGCCCCGTCATCACGTCCTGAGTGGGGAACACCCGTGCGGGTCACGTCACAGACGCGCTTACGCGCTGAGGGACTCTGGTCCAATAGAATCGCGTATGCGTGCTGACGCGCTTACGCGCTAAGGGCCTTTCCTCGGATTTCACGCTGACGTGCAGGATTTTCACGTGCCAAATCACTCCGTATCAAGCTGGCCACGCGAAAACACACGGAAGCCCACGCTCCTGCCCAGAAGGCCGAGTTACTGCCCCCCAGTGCCCCGAGCAGCCTCCCACGTGCCATCTGCTGCTGCCTGCCTGCCTGCCTGCCTGCTGCCACCGTGCCCTGCCATTTGGTGCCTGCACATCAGCCATCTGCAGGGGTCCAGTTGCTGTGTCCACCCCTGCTGGAACTGAAGACTCCCGACTGGTATTACATCGCTCCACAGCCCAGCCCCAGGACCCAGTTGCCCACCCACACCTGCCTCTGGGGTTGCCATGTCGGGCACTTCCACATCTGGCACCAGTGGCAACCCCAGGCCAGAGGGGCAGAGGGGCACCAGCTTCACTGTCACCGAAGTTGGTGTCCTGGTGGAGCATGTCCTGGGGCAGTATGATGCCCTCTTTGGATCGTCCCGCGCCAGCAAGGAAGGACGGCAGAGGATCTGGGCCGACTGTGTGGTTGCCATCAACGCGGAGGGGGTGGCAACCCGCGACGTCCTGAAGATCAAGAAGCGCTGGGAGGACTTGAGGTCCAGGACCCTTGTGAAGGCCCGGCGCCTCGTGGAGGGGGGCCGGGGCCGCATGAGTACCATCCAGATGAGGGTCCTGGAACGCGTACGCCCAGCGCTCCACGCCCAGATCCTTGAGAGGGAGGCCCGTCTGGAGTTGAGCGGTAAGTGTCCATGCATTACTGTGTGAGACAGGGCATGTTGCGGTGTGCTGGTTCTATGATACTTGCCTGTATGTGTGCCATAGGCCATGTATGCATGTATGTGTGCAGGGACATCATGGTAATGCATGTGCGACCAGTGATGTGTGATGCACATGGTTGTTGCATGTGTTGAAATGCCGCATGGGGAGCCCTAATCAGATTATGAACATGAGAGCATGCCAGTCTCTGTACCTGAACATGGGTGGGGGTGAGGGATGGGTGCTGATGCCAGGTACATATATGGTAGCCATGTCTGTGTGCCTGACCTGCGTGTCTGTGACTTGTGCATGCCATGGATGCATGACACATGTGTGTGACAATGCAGAGATTCAGTAAAGCAGCAAAATTACCCTTGTATCCGCTGTGTTTGGTGTGTTTGGGGCCAGATGGATGTGACTGAGGTGAAGTGTGTGCATGTGATGGGCATGAGGCATGATGCATGTGAGTTACATATCATTGAATGTTTCAAGAGTCCATTGGACATGCATGGAAATGTCCATGGCATGCACCATGCCTGTTACTTTGTGTGTTTTGCCTGGACTGACCCATGTGTTGTGGAGGGACATGATGGAAGTGTACTTTGACAGTGGTGCTCATCTGCTATTGCTTCCTGTCTAGGGGACCATTGTACAGTGCCCTGATGCTTGTGTTCTTTGTCTCCCTCTACGCAGCGGCTAGTGAAGAAGAGGGCGGAGACGGCGCTGTGGAGCAAGGCGGCGGGGATGCCCCCACGGCTGCAGCGGAAGGGGTGGGTGAGCCCCCACAGGGGCCTGCTACGGTGGGAGACGGTGAGGAGCCATCCAGGTTGGTGGTTTGCACAGAGGAGGAGGAGGCCGCCACTGGGGCACACATGGGGCCTGGTGGGGGCATCCCTGCTGGTGCAAGTGGTGCAGTCCAGGGGCAGGAGGCAGCACAGGTCACCGTGGAGGGGCCTGTGCATGTCCCTGTCCCTGACCCTGTGAGTGCACCACCATGCACCAGCAGGGATGCCCCGTCCCAGGCCTGTCCGCAGGTAGAGGGGATGTCCATGTCACCTGACTCCCCTCCACCTGCGGACGTGGGAACCCCTGGCCGTGCGGAGAAGGTCCTGATTGGGGTCGCGTTGCGCACGGCTGTGATTCGTGATGCCGTGCGTGCTTCCCGGGAGGAGCACGCACGTCATCACGAAGTGCACCGTGCCGACGTGGCCCAATTGGGATCGGCCATGTTCGGGGGTTTCCTGCATGTGTTGGCCAATGTGGCGGCCCTCTCCTCCTCTGTGCAGGCTATCCACCAGTCGTTCTCCTTGCCGTCTTCCAGCCCAGATGCCACCAGGGCCCCCTGTGGACCTGCCCCGACCAATGCAGCCAGCTCGGTGGGGATCCCATCCCTGCCACAGTCGGGAGTCAGAGATCCAGCAGGGGTGGACACCAGAGCAACTGGACCCCAGCAGATGGAGGATGTGACGGCATCATCGGGCAGGGCACGTGCACGACGGCGTCGGTGGTTTCCATCAGCCTGGATGCCGTCGTGCTGGCACAGGCAGTTGCGTCGGAGGCAGCAGCAGGCTCAACGTGGGAGGCATCATGGCTCGGGGCCATCAACATCAGGGGTGCAGGCATCGGCCGGAGGGCAGGAGAACCCTGGAAAGGGAGTGGCTTCCGTGTGGGAGAGGTTGTGCCAGCGGATAGGTGCGGAGCGGCAGCGGGCAGAGGAGGAACGGCTCACGATGGTCAGGGCGGAGGACTCCATGCGGAGGGCGCTGAGGCGGGCTGAGTGCCTCGAGGGTCTTCGCAGGGAGTTTGAGCTTGACACTGCGTTATCCCTGCGGGACCTCGGGGCCAGGGAACATGCCCGCCTCCAAGCCATTGACCAGGAGTTCGATGATGCCCTGGCCCATGACAACAACCAGTGAGCCGTCCGAATAGCCCGCTGCCTTTGTATATAGTTGTATAGTTAGGGTTAGGTTTCCTTTGTTTTTTTGATTTTTTTTTGGTTGCGATTGGACAATGCACCACTTTTTTGTATATAGTTCCCTTTTTAGTTAGTAGTCAGTTAGGTTTAATTTGGTAGGGCTCATGGACCCAGGATGATCTTCTTAATTGGCTTATTTTAATTTTTCATAATTTTTTCTTGGACATTCATCTTGTTTTGTTTGATTTGCTTTGTGTTTTTTCTTATTTGCTGTTCAATACATATTATTTTTTTAATCTTCAATGTGTCGTATCATCTCATTGCTTTCAGGCATGTCATGTTGGGTGTTTTGTCATTCACTTGCAGCCATTGTGTGTGACAGACATGTGTTAAATTGCATTATTTACATTGGGGGTGTAACATGTAATTGCCTTTGATATGTGGGTGGGTGTGATAGTTGGTTGGGCCTTTTGGCAGGGGAGGATGGGCATTACGGACATGATTGGGGAATGTTGGGACCCAGGTGCAGGGGGGCATGGATTGGACATGGGTGGGGGCCTGCTGGCAGGTGCCCCACAGTGCTGGGGGGTGGGGGTGGTGGGAGACATGAGTTGGACATGGGTGGGGGCCTGCTGGCAGGTGCCCCACAGTGCTGGGGGGTGGGGGTGGTGGGAGACATGAGTGGGGCCCTGGTGGAGGGTGACCCTGGTGGCTGGGGGTGGTGGGAGACATGAGTTGGACATGGGTGGGGGCCTGCTGGCAGGTGCCCCACAGTGCTGGGGGGTGGGGGTGGTGGGAGACATGAGTGGGGCCCTGGTGGAGGGTGACCCTGCACTGCTGGGGTGTGGGGGTGGTGGGTGACATGAGTGGGGGCCTGGTGGAGGGTGACCCTGGTGGCTGGGGGGTGGGGGTGGTGGTAGACATGAGTGGGGGCCTGGTGGAGGGTGACCCTGCAATGCTGGGGTGTGGGGGTGGTGGGAGACATGAGTGGGGCCCTGGTGGAGGGTGACCCTGCACTGCTGGGGTGTGGGGGGTGGTGGGTGACATGAGTGGGGGCCTGGTGGAGGGTGCCCCTGGTGGCTGGGGTTTGGGGGTGGTGGGAGACATGAGTTGGACATGGGTGGGGGCCTGCTGGCAGGTGCCCCACAGTGCTGGGGGGTGGGGGTGGTGGGAGACATGAGTTGGACATGGGTGGGGGCCTGCTGGCAGGTGCCCCACAGTGCTGGGGGGTGGGGGTGGTGGGAGACATGAGTGGGGCCCTGGTGGAGGGTGACCCTGGTGGCTGGGGGTGGTGGGAGACATGAGTTGGACATGGGTGGGGGCCTACTGGCAGGTGCCCCACAGTGCTGGGGGGTGGGGGTGGTGGGGGACATGAGTTGGACATGGGTGGGGGACTGCTGGCAGGTGCCCCACAGTGCTGGGGGGTGGGGGTGGTGGGAGACATGAGTTGGACATGGGTGGGGGCCTGCTGGCAGGTGCCCCACAGTGCTGGGGGGTGGGGGTGGTGGCAGACATGAGTGGGGCCCTGGTGGAGGGTGACCCTGGTGGCTGGGGGGTGGGGGTGGTGGGAGACATGAGTTGGACATGGGTGGGGGCCTACTGGCAGGTGCCCCACAGTGCTGGGGGGTGGGGGTGGTGGGAGACATGAGTTGGACATGGGTGGGGGCCTGCTGGCAGGTGCCCCACAGTGCTGGGGGGTGGGGGTGGTGGGAGACATGAGTGGGGCCCTGGTGGAGGGTGACCCTGGTGGCTGGGGGTGGTGGTAGACATGAGTTGGACATGGGTGGGGGCCTACTGGCAGGTGCCCCACAGTGCTGGGGGGTGGGGGTGGTGGGAGACATGAGTGGGGCCCTGGTGGAGGGTGACCCTGGTGGCTGGGGGGTGGGGGTGGTGGGAGACATGAGTTGGACATGGGTGGGGGCCTACTGGCAGGTGCCCCACAGTGCTGGGGGGTGGGGGTGGTGGGAGACATGAGTTGGACATGGGTGGGGGCCTGCTGGCAGGTGCCCCACAGTGCTGGGGGGTGGGGGTGGTGGGAGACATGAGTGGGGCCCTGGTGGAGGGTGACCCTGGTGGCTGGGGGTGGTGGGAGACATGAGTTGGACATGGGTGGGGGCCTACTGGCAGGTGCCCCACAGTGCTGGGGGGTGGGGGTGGTGGGGGACATGAGTTGGACATGGGTGGGGGCCTGCTGGCAGGTGCCCCACAGTGCTGGGGGGTGGGGGTGGTGGGAGACATGAGTTGGACATGGGTGGGGGCCTGCTGGCAGGTGCCCCACAGTGCTGGGGGGTGGGGGTGGTGGGAGACATGAGTGGGGCCCTGGTGGAGGGTGACCCTGGTGGCTGGGGGGTGGGGGTGGTGGGAGACATGAGTTGGACATGGGTGGGGACCTACTGGCAGGTGCCCCACAGTGCTGGGGGGTGGGGGTGGTGGGAGACATGAGTTGGACATGGGTGGGGGCCTGCTGGCAGGTGCCCCACAGTGCTGGGGGGTGGGGGTGGTGGGAGACATGAGTGGGGCCCTGGTGGAGGGTGACCCTGGTGGCTGGGGGTGGTGGGAGACATGAGTTGGACATGGGTGGGGGCCTACTGGCAGGTGCCCCACAGTGCTGGGGGGTGGGGGTGGTGGGGGACATGAGTTGGACATGGGTGGGGGACTGCTGGCAGGTGCCCCACAGTGCTGGGGGGTGGGGGTGGTGGGAGACATGAGTTGGACATGGGTGGGGGCCTGCTGGCAGGTGCCCCACAGTGCTGGGGGGTGGGGGTGGTGGGAGACATGAGTGGGGCCCTGGTGGAGGGTGACCCTGGTGGCTGGGGGGTGGGGGTGGTGAGAGACATGAGTTGGACATGGGTGGGGGCCTACTGGCAGGTGCCCCACAGTGCTGGGGGGTGGGGGTGGTGGGAGACATGAGTTGGACATGGGTGGGGGCCTACTGGCAGGCGCCCCACAGTGCTGGGGGGTGGGGGTGGTGGGAGACATGAGTTGGACATGGGTGGGGGCCTGCTGGCAGGTGCCCCACAGTGCTGGGGGGTGGGGGTGGTGGGAGACATGAGTGGGGCCCTGGTGGAGGGTGACCCTGGTGGCTGGGGGTGGTGGGAGACATGAGTTGGACATGGGTGGGGGCCTACTGGCAGGTGCCCCACAGTGCTGGGGGGTGGGGGTGGTGGGGGACATGAGTTGGACATGGGTGGGGGACTGCTGGCATGTGCCCCACAGTGCTGGGGGGTGGGGGTGCAAGGGGACATGTGTTGGTGTTCATTAGTTCAAGGAGACATGTGCCTTTGCTGGGGGGCATGCCCATGTTGGGTGGGCTGCCTGCGGGACATGACCAGGGATGCAGGGTAGTCCCCTGTGGTGTGGGCTGCCTGCAGGGGCCGTGGAGGGTGTACAGGGTACACCTGGGAGGAGCCACACTATTCGCGTGTGGAACTTCCCGCGCACCCCTGAAATACACGCGCCCAGGCTATTCGCGTGTGGAACTTCCCGCGCACCCCTGAAATACACGCGCCCAGGCTATTCGCGTGTGGAACTTCCCGCGAACCCCTGAAATACACGCGCCCAGGCTATTCGCGTGTGGAACTTCCCGCGCACCCCTCAAATTCACGCGCCCAGGCTATTCGCGTGTGGAACTTCCCGCGAACCCCTGAAATACACGCGCCCAGGCTATTCGCGTGTGGAACTTCCCGCGCACCCCTGAAATACACGCGCCCAGGCTATTCGCGTGTGGAACTTTCCGCGCACCCCTCAAATTCACGCGCCCAGGCTATTCGCGTGTGGAACTTCCCGCGAACCCCTGTAATACACGTAGCCCGCTCCCCCAGGCCCGATCGCGTGAGGAACTTCCCGCGCACCCCTCAAATTCACGCGCCCAGGCTATTCGCGTGTGAAACTTCACGCGAACCCCTGAAATACACGTAGCACGCTCCCCCAGGCCCGATCGCGTGAGGAACTTCACGCGAACCCCTGTAATACACGTAGCCCGCTCCCCCAGGCCCGATCGCGTGTGGAACTTCACGCGAACCCCTGAAATACACGTAGCCCGCTCCCCCAGGCCCGATCGCGTGAGGAACTTCACGCGAACCCCTGTAATACACGTAGCCCGCTCCCCCAGGCCCGATCGCGTGAGGAACTTCACGCGAACCCCTGTAATACACGTAGCCCGCTCCCCCAGGCCCGATCGCGTGAGGAACTTCACGCGAACCCCTGTAATACACGTAGCCCGCTCCCCCAGGCCCGATCGCGTGAATAACTTCACGCGAACCCCTGTGATGCACGTACCCTGCAAATCGCGTGTGACACTTCCCGCGCACCCCGGTATACATGCACACGTATTTTTTGTCAGCGGGTGTCCGTGTTTGTGGGTACCCCTTTGCACGTCATTTTTCCTGGAGGGCCACAGTATGGGACATTCATCATGGCAGTATATAGGTGCTATTTGTTGGCGCACCTTTTGGCGCACATTTCTTACAGCCGCAGAGACGCTACCGCCTCCTTTCTTGTGGCGGTCGTGTTTGTGCCTGTGCGCTGGTTTGAGCGTGCGCTTTTTTCCCCTATTCTATTCCATGAATACGTGTTGTAGGCGAGCGTGTGGGCGTTCCGCGCACTTGTGCCCTGTACTTCCCCCGTGACGCCCACGTTTTGGCAAGTTGTTCCCCATTCCGAGTGTTACGCCCGTGTTCAGCCTACTTTTATTGCGTGCGCCGCGCTATGTGCGAAATTTGCTGTGGCCTGTGCGATTTTCGCTGTGACCTGGCGCACGCTGTTAGATGGCCTGTGCGCCAACGTGCGCCAACGTGCGCCGCGCACTTTTTTATCGCACATCCGCTGGTTTTCTCGCGCACGGCCTTCCATGAATCGACGTGCGCTGCTTTTCGTGCGATTTTCGCACTTGCACTGCGATTTTCGCTATTCCACTGCGATTCGCACGTTTTTGCCCACTTGCGCCGCGCTAATTATTCCATGAATCGGCCTCTTAATATTTTCGCAACAGTGAGTTTCTTTTTCAAGCCATGGCAATCAACCCACTCAGTTTGTTGGGTGCAGTGATGAACTTGTTTGACGAGCTGCAGCATTGGTTCAAAAATGTTTGAAGAAGTACAAAAGACAGCTGTGTGGGCTCCATTGGTTCAAATGCACTCAAACACAGTGAACAATGGTTAGACAGAAGTTCATCACAGTAGAATTTACAAAACCACCTGCTTTGTTTCCTCATTTTCTGCGAATCCCAATCCAGAGGCTCATGGACATTATGCATCCTTGTTCTCATTCATCCAACCTGTAGCAAGCTAGGTAACCTCTAGGTGTCCTTAACCTCTAGTTAGATAAAAAAGATTAAATCCATGTTAAGATACCAATTAACTTGTGCCTTGCTGCATCATACCCAAAGTGATTTGAAGTCCAGGAACTGTAAGAGACTGGAAGGAAAACGTGTTAAAAAAAATCCCTGTGCTCTTCTCTGCCTGTCTGCCTAAGCCTGCTCCCCTTTCTTGCCCTGCACTTCCCTAGTCTAGCCAAGGCTCTTTTAAGACCCTTTGGTGTTTATCCCACTATTGTGAGAAGACCCTTTGTTTTGGAACAGCTGCTTTGAGGCCAGACAACCTTCTATTGTAGGTCAAAGGGCCTGGATTGGAGAAATTACCCAACCTCCCTGAATGTCAATAGTAACATGCATCCTGTCCCTTTTCCCATTCACGGGAATACTGACATCCAGTTGCCTGGACTCCATTTTACATCTCTTAGCTAATCTGAGCACACAGCATTGACACTGGTATGTTACAAATCAGATGAGGCTTTTAATAATTATGTGAACATCAGCTGCCATACCAAAACCTAGAAATCATTATATTTCCAGATTATCCTTCTAACAGGTTGATAGTTTATCATAACTATGTGGTTTTGGAACAGAGGTGCATTTTTAAATGCAGCCTCGGCACTGCAGTGTGGGTGTTGTCACAGCAGCTGTCAAACAGGGTACCTGTGATCTCTTATCATACGCTGTACCACTACAGAGCAGGGAATGAAGCTCAGGATACTGATGTGGCAGGCACAGGTATGCAATATGCTTTTGGCATGGGGTTTGATTAAATACAGGGTCTGGTTAGCAGACCCCACTTTCTGAGATGAATTAACTGCATCATTTCATTATTAAGAAAAAAGAAAGAAAGTTAGGGCTTCCCTGCCGTGGCCAGATGGCAATCCTGTGCATGTGCATACAACCTAGTCTTATACACATTGGATGCTGTGTTTCAGGCCTATGTGCATTTGTTGTGTTTGGAATTGTGTGTGATGGATGCATTCATCTAGTATCTTCTTTTTGTGTTTGTTGAGGTATGCCTTTGGTGTGTATGGTGAGCCTCCCATTCATCTACTTCTGTTTTCCTAGGACCAACTTCCTTTCTTCTAGAAGAATCTTTCTAGCTGCGAGCTTGTCCCCACTATGGTGAGACTTCCATGTTGTAGTATAACTCATTCTCCCTCATATCCTGCAGTGGCAAGATTGTATTCCCATTATGCCATTTAATTCTACATAATGGGAATCAGCATGTTCACCCAAATTGGCCCATTTCTGTGATAATCTGGAACTGGCAACAAAGCATTTCCATTTATTCTAAAAGAATAGACCTCATTGTTAGGAAAGATTTCATAATTGTATGTAATTTTCCCTCCATGTGGCAACCCCCAAACTTTTTGCTGTTGTTTTACACCCTGATCTAGACTTTGCCAGAGAAGCGCAGCCTTCCGCCACACTCCTCTGGGCTTTCGCTCAATTCTTATGGGAAAACTGACATGCCCTTAAGACAGTCAGTACTGGGAGACTTCGTTTCCCTTAGTCCTTTCCTCATGTTGCAGCTTTTGTGCAACATGAAACAAGAGTGCACCGTAACTTACATTACCACGCTCTTGGATCTCTAGTCATTCCAAAGGCCCTAGAAACTCTTGCTGGACTAATTATGAATTGTGCAAGTGTGTCACGGACGGGACTGGTGGCAGCTATCGTTTCTCTTGTGTCTTGAACCCTTTTTTGCCATGTATCCGCGCTTACCGCGTTTGGCACGAATAGGTGGCCTGGCTCCCAAAATGGCCATGCCGTGAGGTTCTTTGTCCTGTCCGCTGACCGTCTTGCCCCTTCACCTTCCCCCAGGTCGAGCCGACCCGGGCAGTCCTTATTTGGTCATGCACTTTCCCGCGAAACACAACGCTTTCGCAGGCTTCTGCATGCCTTGTGTGTGCCTCCAGGATGTGGGCTGGGATGTCTGGTCCCAATACACATCCTGGGTGCCAGAGTCTAGAGTGTCCTGAATGCCTGGGACCACCATGGACCGTGATAGGTCCACGTATGGTGTGAGTGTTTGTGAGCAGATCTCCCATTGGGTCCTCTCTGTTTTGGCGCAAAGGGAACTTTGGATAAGAGGAGGCTGAAAACACCACTACCAGGTCAATCTCCTGAGTTCACACCGAACACGGGATAAGGAGCCAAGTATCCTGCAACAAGAAGCTGAGTCGCGGAAGGTTTGGCACCCTGAACTGCTTCGACCCATTGGAATAGTGGGATCAACTGTTCCCGGCACCTTCATCAAACCCTGCAAGTAAGCCTCTTCGGAAGTGTCCCTTGTCCAACCAGTGGGCTGACCAGTTTACGCAGGACGTTTTGCTCTGTCACCGCCGCAGTTTTGGGGAAGCCCTCGAAACTTGGTCTACTGCTCTGTGTCCACGGCACCCTCACACCGAATTCGTACACTTGGCATTCCCAGGTCTGAAGTAAGACGAGTGTGCCCGGACCAGAGTAAAAGCAGTTGCCGTGTTGCCGTGCTGTGTTAACATCCTGTGCATGTCCGCTGCATTTGGGACACCTTCGACCCTGCATCCTGCTATGCAGAATCTACACGGTGTCGAGACGTCCTGATCATTGCAGCTGAACCTGTCAGCAACGTGAACTGAACTGGAGAAGTCTGGGTCTGCCTGCGTCGGGGACCGGTGAGTAGTCCATACCCCAACCTGTGGCCCCTCGCGCAGGAGCCCGTTTCTTTTCTACCGCTGTTGCGAAATAGCGACTCTATCCCGCACTCTCACCCTGCCTCTGCCCACAAGTGAAGGTCTTGCTTGAGTAGTGGGGACTTGTTCTGCATCACTTCATTCACCTTCCTGAACTGCCTGATATCCTTGAAGAAGCCCTCTTTTGTCCATTGGCACCAGCGCGTGCAGGTACTTATGAGCATAAGGCTCCTCTCTTCGTAGGGCTCGGACTTCCTCCTACTTAGGTGTATTTCAGATGTCGAACTGGGTCTAATGATTACTTGCACTGCCTGTTTTCCTCGCCATCTAGGTGGTCTACATATTACGTGCTCCTAACTCCTTAGACCCCGCGGTCTTGTATACATATCATATTGATTGTGATGTGTTGGTTTACTTTAGTATTATTGTGATTCTTTGCTATGGTCGATGTTCCAAAGGCCTTGTAATAAATGTGTTTATATGTTTCATATAACACCAGTCTGGAGTAATTTGTAAGTGTCCTTGCTTTGTGTGCTCATTGGGGTCTTTCCATCACCCTCACCCCTCTTGAGACTTAGTCTTGACCGCCGCCATCGCTACCCTGATTGGTCTGGCTTGTCCAGAGATTACCCTGTTCCAAGAAACTAGTCTGGCCTTCTGAACCTCTGCCCCTCCAGGTCCGAGTTCAGAAATCCATTTTAACAAATTGGTGTACAGCGGTGGGATACGACTGAAGGTATCCAGTGTTGCGCACGAGCAAAGGCATTTCAAGTTATTCCTAACAGGACACGTAGTGAATTGTCATAGTATAACTATTTAAAGGCCATAGTCCTATCTAACAGTATGGAAACAAGTACCTTGTTAACTTTAAATGCTTCTAAATCCGAAACATTGAAAAATATGTGTGCTGAGAGAGGTGTCTCCTCTCAAGGCACCAAATGGAAATGATCCAAAGAATCATGGCGTGGCAAGAAGCTCAGTTTAGCGCTATAGCTTCAAAGGACAGTGCAGAAGGAGGTGGGGCTGCTCTCACTGGTAGAACTGACAGTTCTGCCGCTGCACTGGTCCACAGCGACCATGAGGACAGGGAGGATGAAATGTCCAATGTTTCCTCTGCCAGTGCTGATGGGGAAGCCATGCTTGAATTCAAAAAGCAAGAGCTGCTGTTTAGGCAGAAGGAGCTTGAGTTCAATATGGCCAAACTCCAGGAAGAGCTTGAGTTCAATAGGGCCAAGCTAAAGATCAAACAGGCAGAAAAACAGAAAGACAGGGATCACCAGTTGGAACTGGCCAAGCTCCAAGTTGCCAATGGATCCAAGTGTCCTGGACATGGGTCTGGGGCCTCCTCTCATCCACGGTTTCCAAAAGATCTGCTCAGTGTGTATGAGGAAAAGAATGAAATAGTGGACTGGCTGAATACATTTGAGTATGCATGCGAAGTTCAACAAGTTGACAATGCTGATAAAATTGCCTGGTTATTTAGCAGACTGCCCCGTTCTCGATGCAGTGCCATTATGGACATGTCAAAGGCTGAGAGAGCAGATTTTGAAATGTTTAAGCAAACTCTCCTTTTAAAGTTTGGAAAGACTCCTGCCCAATACTTAAAAAGATTCAGAGAGTATAAGAAAAAGAAGGTGGTACTTGGGTATCTTATGTAACTGAATCCTTAAAAAACGTGACTGGCTGCGAAGGTTATAAAGTTTCTACCTTTGAAGGTATGATAAGTCTTGTCATGCTGGAACATATTTTTGCATCTTCTTCCCCTGAGCTTAAGCAGCATTTGGCAGATTCAAAGGAGATATATCCTAAGAAGCTTGCCATTGCATCAGATTTATGGGCGTCACATTGAGTGTCCCATAACGACAAGACTCATCCTGGTAAGCAGGAGGAAGGGAAAAAGTCCAAAGATAAGGAGGGTGGGGAAACTGATAAATCTTCTTCCCAAAAGGGCCACAAAAAGAAAAATAAGGGTAAGACACAAGAGAACTAACAGGGTAGCGGAGGTCAGCCTCTGAAACAGAACTCTGGTTATAATAAGCCTCCCTATGTAAACAGACCCAATGGATATTGTTTTGCTTGTGGAGCAACTGACCACATGAAGGGGGATCCCAGATGTAAGGTCAAAACCTTGGGGGTCCACTCTGCTAATCTGGCCTTCTCCTCCTACGAGGAAGAAGAGATTACTGGAGCATCCTTCTGCTCAGACTTCTTCCCCAGTGGGATAGAAGCTGAGGTAGTTTTAGTTTCTGTGGGTTCCTGGGAGCCTAAAGTCGCAGAGGCGTATGCTAGGATTCCAGATAACACCAAGCACTACTTTAAAGACAGTGTGCAGATCAATGGAGTAGATACTCTAGCTCTTAGGGATAGTGGGTGCAGTCGAACTGTATTGGATTCTACCTTCATAGACTCAGACGAATTTGCTAGAGTTTCTCTGATGCCCACTAAGTTGGCTGACGGCCCACCTCTCATGTTCCCAGTAATACCTGTAAATCTTACTATCAATGGTACAGCAGTCAGGATTCCAGTGAGCATTCAGAGGAGTGTCCCAGGAAAGGTCTTGTTGGGCAATGATCTCAGAGCTTTAGGGCTTGTGGGAGATACTGTTGACAGACCCTGCACAAGGTCTCAAACAAGGGCAGCATTGGCCAAGACCAATGCCCTGCCCCAGCCAAAGGGGAAACCCAAGGCTAACAGAGTCAAGAAACCAAAAGGAGGGAAAGAAAATATTCCCCCTAACTTGCCTACCACTGCGGTGGAGGTAGCTGGTCAATCGCCCGGACCTGACGATGAGGTGGTGATGCCTGAAGTGTTTGACCCCAATGACCATCCTGAACTAAACGATTTGTTAGTAGAAGGTGGTCCTGACAGGGAAGAATTCAGTAAAGGCCAACATGAGTGCCCATCTCTGGAAGGCCCAAGGAGACAGGCCTGCTCCCAGTTAGAGGGTGAACCTCCTGGGAAGCATCGGATTTATTGGGAAGGTGGACTCCTGTATAGTGAGCCCACAGAGTCTACAGAAGGAGACCATAGGAGGTTGGTGGTTCCCCTTGCTGTAAGACCCTTCCTCCTGCATCTGGCGCATGAAGTGCCCCTTGCTGGTCACCTTGGTATTAAGAGGACCAAGCAAAGGTTATCCATTCACTTTTACTAGCCCAAGATGGGGGTGCAAGTAGAAAGTCACTGCAGGAGTTGTGCCTCCTGCCAGTTATCTGGTAAGAGTGGTTCAACAATCCAAGCTCCATTGGTACCACTCCAAGTTGTGGGAGTACCATTTGAGAGGGTAGGGAAGGACATCGTTGGTCCCCTTGACCCCCAAACATCCTCAGGCAATCGGTTTATCCTGGTATAGGTCGACCATGCCACCAGATATACTGAGGCCATCCCATTGAAAACTGTGACTGCCAAGTCAGTCGGAAAAGCTTTACTCAGCATCTTTACTAGGGTTGGCTTCCCTAAAGAAGTTGTGTCTGACAGAGGCAGCAACCTTATGTCGAAGTATATGCAGGCTATGTGGAAAGAATGTGGGGTCACCTACAAGTTCTCCTCCGCATACCACCCCCAGACCAATGGTCTGATGGAACGGTTTAACAGAACATTAAAAAGTATGATTGGGGCTCTGGAAAAACCTCAGAGAAGAAAATGGGATCTTCTTTTACCATGCTTACTGTTTGCCTACCGAGAGGTACCACATGAGAGTGTTGGCTTCAGCCCCTTCGAACTTCTGTTTGGTAACCCTGTGCGGGGACCCTTAGTCAAGGAGGGATGGGAGATGCCCACTCCCCCTATTACTACCAACGTAGCAGACTATGTGTTAGGGCTCAGAAAAAGGATGGTACTCCTGATGGGTCTGGCTAGTGACAAGTTGAAGGCAGGACAAGCCCTGGTGAAACATTGGTATGACCAGAAAGCTTCCCTCATCAACTTCACACCTGGTCAGCAAGTCCTGATCATGAATCCCATAAGGCCTAGAGCTTTACAGGATAAATGGTCAGGCCCTTACACAGTGTTGGGGCCCCTGGGTGAGGTCAACTATTTAGTGGACCTTGGAAGGCCTGGACAGGCTCCAAAAGTGTTCCACGTAAATAGGCTGAAGGCTTTCATTCCAAGAGTTGAAATCGCAGCACTGCTATTGGCTTCCGATGTTGAGTAAGAGGGGTCTGAACCTCTCCCTGACCTGTTTCAAAGCAGTCCTTCAGATTGCTCCTTTGAGGGTGTCCGAGTGGCGACTCACCTGACTTCTGATCAGCAGGCTGAGGTGAAAAGTTTGCTTAGGCAATTTCCCCCCTGTTTTCACAGTCCCCTGGTTTGACACCTTGGTGCAAACATAACATAGACACAGGAGACAGTGTACCTACCAAAAGTAGGGGATACAGGATGTCAGACAAAGTACAGTCTTACATTAAAACGGAGGTCAACAAAATGTTAGATCTTGGGGTGATTGAACCTTCTAGTAGTCCTTGGTCCAGCCCTGTGGTTTTGGTTCCAAAAGCAGGCACTTCTGAATTGAGGTTCTGCATGAATTACAGGGCTCTGAATGCTGTCACCAAGACAGATGCCCACCCCTTGCCTCGAACAGATAAGCTGGTGGATACCTTGGGTGCCTCCAAGTACCTCAGCACGTTTGACCTCACTGCAGGCAATTGGCAAATAGCCCTCGCAGAACATGCCAAGGAAAAGACAGCGTTCTCAACTCCAGAAGGTCTTTACCAGTTCAGGGTAATGCCTTTTGGGTTGAGGAATGCACCTGCCACTTTCCAGCGGCTTGTGAATCATGTGTTGAATGGGTTGGATGAATTCTGTCTTGCATATCTGGATGATATAGCAGCTTTCAATGCCACCTGGGAAGACCATGTGAAACACCTTGGGATTGTGTTACAGGCTCTTCAGAAAGCCCACTTGACCATAAAGGCCAGTAAATGCCAGATTGGACAAGGCTCAGTGGTTTACCTTGGACATGAAGTAGGTGGAGGGAAGATACAGCCTCTACCCAGTAAAGTACAAGCAGTACAAGACTGGCCTACCCCCACTACACAGATACAAGTGAGAGCCTTCTTAGGACTCACGGGGTATTACAGAAGTTTCATGGCAGACTATGGCACCATAGCTGCCCCTCTGACTGCTCTCACCACTCCAAAGAAACCCAAGAAGGTAACTTGGACTGAAGAGTGTGAGAAGGCCTTCAAAGGCTTAAAAGACTCCTTGTGCCAGGCCCCTGTTCTCAGGGCCCCTGATTACCAAAGACCTTTTATTGTGCAGACAGATGCCTCTGACACTGGGAAAGGAGCTGTACTATCACAAGTGGATGAGAAGGGTAAGGAACACCCTATTGGTTTCATTAGTCGCCAGTTTAAGGACAGAGAGCTCAGATGGTCCACAGTGGAGAAAGAATGTTTCTCTGTTCTGTGGGCCCTACAAAAGCTGAGGCCCTACCTCTATGGGACCCACTTCACTGTGCAAACTGACCATACGCCCTTAAAGTGGCTGATGAACATGAGGGGAGAGTATCCAAAGTTGCTTAGGTGGTCCATAAGTCTGCAAGGCTTTGACTTCACTATTGAGCATAGGCCAGGTGTCCAACATAGCAATGCTGATGGGTTGTCCAGAATGTTTAACCGACCTGAACAAGAAACTCATCCAGGGGTGGATTAGTTCCCCCTGTCCTTAGTCTGGGAGGGGTGAGTGTTAGGAAAGATTTCATAATTGTATGTAATTTTCCCTCCATGTGGCAACCCCCAAACTTTTTGCTGTTGTTTTACACCCTGATCTAGACTTTGCCAGAGAAGCGCAGCCTTCCGCCGCACTCCTCTGGGCTTTAGCTCAATTCTTATGGGGAAACTGACATGCCCTTAAGACAGTCGGTACTGGGAGACTTTGTTTCCCTTAGTCCTTTCCTCATGTTGCAGCTTTTGTGCAACATGAAACAAGAGTGCACCGTAACTTACATTACCGCGCTCTTGGGTTTCTAGTCATTCCAAAGGCCCTAGAAACTCTCGCTGAACTTATTATGAACTGTGCAAGTGTGTCACGGATGGGACTGGTGGCAGCTATCGTTTCTCTTGTGTTTTGAACCCTTTTTTGCCATGTATCCGCGCTTACCGCGTTCGGCACAAATAGGTGGCCTGGCTCTCAAGATGGCCATGCCACGAGGTTCTTTGTCCTGTCCGCTGACCGTCTTGCCCCTTCACCTTCCCCCAGGTCGAGCCGACCCGGGGCAGTCCTTATTTGGTCATGCACTTTCCCGCATAACACAACACTTCCGCGGGCTTCTGCATTCCTTGTGTGTGCCTCCAGGATGTGGGCTGGGATGTCTGGTCCCAATACACATCCTGGGTGCCAGAGAGTCTAGAGCGTCCTGAATGCCTGGGACCACCATGATCCATGATAGGTCCACGTATGGTGTGAGTGTTTGTGAGCAGATCTCCCATTGGGTCCTCGCCATTTTGGTGTGAAGGGAACTTTGGATAAGAGGAGGCTGAAAACACCACTACCAGGTCGATCTCCTGAGTTCACACCGAACAAGGGATAAGGAGCCAAGTATCCTGCAACAAGAAGCTGAGTCGAGGACCCGCTGGTGACCCGCTGAATGTTTGGCACCCTGAACTGCTGTTGTCCTGCGAGGCCCTTCTTCCTCTGATCATCCTAGAAGGTCTGCGAAGGCGCTTCGACCCTTTGGAATAGTGGGATCAACTATTCCCAGCACCTTCACCAAACCCTGCAAGTAAGCCTCTTCGGAAGTGTCCCATTGGCCAACCAGTGGGCTGACCAGCTTATGCAGGACGTTTTGCTCTGTCACCGCCGCCGTTTCAGGGAAGCCCTCGAAACTTGGTCTACTGCTTGCTCTGCGTCCTCGGCACCCTCACACCGAATTCGTACACTTGGCATTCCCAGGTCTGAAGTGAGAAGAGTGCGCCCGGACCAAAGTAAACACGGTTGCTGTGTTGCCCTGCTGTGGTAACAACCGGTGCACGTCCGCTGCATTTGGGACACCCTCGACCCTGCATCCTGCTACGCAGAATCTACACGGTGTCGAAACGTCCTGCTCATCACGGCTGAACCTGCCAGCAACGTGAACTGAACTGGAGAAGTCTGGGTCTGCCTGCGTCGGGGACCGGTGAGTAGTCCATACCCCAACCGGTGGCCCCTTGCGCAGAAGCCTGTTTCTTTTCTACCGCTGTTGCAAAATAGCGACTATCCCTCACTCTCACCCTGCCTCTGCCCACAAGTGGAGGCCTTGCTTGAGTAGTGGGGACTTGTTCTGCATCGCTTCATTCACCTTCCTGAACTGCCTGATATCCTTGAAGAGGCCCTCTTTTGTCCATTG
Organism: Ambystoma mexicanum; assembly: GCF_040938575.1. Taxonomy (NCBI): domain Eukaryota; kingdom Metazoa; phylum Chordata; class Amphibia; order Caudata; family Ambystomatidae; genus Ambystoma; species Ambystoma mexicanum. The sequence continues at coordinate 1,000,304,964 of NC_090933.1, forward strand.
GCACCAGCGCGTGTAGGTACTTTTGAGCATAAGGCTCCTCTCTTCGTAGGGCTTGGACTTCCTCCTAGTTAGGTGTATTTCTGATGTCAAACTGGGTCTAATGATTACTTTCACTGCCTGTTTTCCTCCCCATCTAGGTGGTCTACATATTACGTGCTCCTAACTCCTTAGACCCTGCGGTCTTGTATATATATCGTATTGATTGTGATGTGTTGGTTTACTTTAGTATTATTGTGATTCTTTGCTATGGTCGATGTTCCAAAGGCCTTGTAATAAATGTGTTTATATGTTTCATATAACACCAGTCTGGAGTAATTTGTAAGTGTCCTTGCTTTGTGTGCTCATTGGGGTCTTTCCGTCACCCTCACCCCTCTTGAGACTTAGCCTTGACCGCCGCCATCGCTACCCTGATTGGTCTGGCTTGTCCAGAGATTACCCTGTTCCAAGAAACTAGTCTGGCCTTCTGAACCTCTGCCCCTCCAGGTCCGAGTTCAGAAATCCATTTTAACACTCGCCAACAGAAAGACACTGACATTTGTGATAAGGCATAGTCATTAACATAGGATGGTAAGAGAATTGTATTGCTAATGTATTGGAGACATGCACATGACATTCTATGGATGTTTATTACACATCTGCATATGTAGCAGATCCTTGCACCCTTTACAAGTGGAGATTATTTTCAAAGTATGAGAATGAAAGGGTCATATGCAGAACATCAGGCTGTGCAGTTCAAGATCTTGTAGCCGATCACTTATTGTGATTTCAGAATTCCTAACATGCATCTCTGGAGAGAGGCCCTAATGTTTCTCAGTTTCAACTAACTAGTCAACCTGACTTTATAACTCATAAATCTCCATCTAAGACCACATCAAGATCACAAATCATATATGTCCACTAGAAAGACTGTAAACCTTTAGGGTTAGGATTGTAACAGAATACCATCTGGCAGAGGTGAGAGCCCTAGCTATTTGGAATTTTATTACATCTTATTCATGTATGTTTTAATGTGTTTCTGAAGTGGGGGACTGCTACCCAGATCCCCCTTTTATAAAAACTCATGCCAAAAGCACAGTGTATCTTTGTGCCTTTGCTGTTCTAGTCTCCTAACATCTGCAGCTCCTGCTGATCAGTGGCACATTGCAAGTTCAAAAGCAGCATTTCCTGACAGCTGCTCGCTCACAAAGTCGCCTGCGGCCAAAGATAGCAATTTTACTTCTGCAACTATGATTTAAAATATAATAACAGTTAGCGTTAATCAGACTGATGGCAAGACAATCTCTACCAATAAGCCATGGCTAGCTGGGGTATGATGAGAGCCAGAACAATTTGATATTTTACACGTGTTAACCCGGTGAACCAGATGTAGGTATGTCAAAGAAATATGGAATCATGGCTAGCCAGACTCTGTACATTACTGCCAGTTAGACAATAGCTAGAATGATGCATCTTCTGATAACCAGGGAGCAGGGTTAACATCTCTCATCAATGCCCAGGGTGTCTCACCAGGAGTTCTTTTGGGAGTCAGTGTTTCAAAGGCAGCAAGCCTCACAATAGCGTGCTGCACATCAGAGTTACTTTGAAGTCAGTAGGAATTGGGAAGGGGCAGAGTTAATGGAGCCATAGAGGGAGGGGACGGCTGAAAAGGGGTCCCATCATTTTTGTTTTCTGTTAGGGTTCTTTTCCTTCCTGTCCCCTGCCTTTGCCTCTAGGACAAGGCACCCTAGGAATTATGTCAGAAAAAAAGGCCCACTTGATTCCATGACAGGGACAGGGCTCCTTACTGCAAGCTTGCTTTAGACCAATCCCCTTTAACATTTGGCCTTTACAAGAAAGGGGTCTTCCATTCTTTATTGTAATTCATCTTTGGACAACATGTTCAAAATACTTTTTGGACCTCTTTTGGGAGTACAGTCTAATTAACGGTCCTCTGCCACAGAGGTGTAGAAAGAAAGCATCGAAAGGTAGAGGAGAGCTCTGTCAAATAACTATCCCATGGGAACAGTTGGGGTACACTGAAACGTATATTCTCTTTGGAGATGAAGAAAACCCTGTAGGTACCAGTCAAGCTCCCTAGAGTGGGAGTGCAGAGCAAGAAGGACCCACCTTTCCTAGACCCCCTGGTGTTGGATGCATAGTACCTTTTGCCATGCTTGATGCCTTTGAACCAACATAGGACCCACAGTGCTCCTTCAGGAACACTGAGCATATTTCAAAACACACACTGCATCTCAAACCGCCCAGACGCTAGTTTGACCCATTGCGGTGGGATGTCTCAGGCATCCCACAGCAATGGGTCAAACATCAGTCAACACTGCAGGCTTGGCATTCGTGGGAGCAGCTGACACAAGCATCAACTCAATCTGCTCAAAGCCATCAAACCTTCTGCAAATGCTGACTCGACCCAGTAAGAGCATTGTTTTTCCACAGACTTGACTGCTGCTCGAACTATTGGAAGATGTAATTTCTCCATATCGAATGATCACTCTACTCCATCGATCAGGCTTCATACAACCGTCAGTTAGATTGCATTGAGTCAAGCAGTCCCAACATTAGCTCAAATGCTGCTAAAAGGCAAAAAAGGTCTCCAATGACAATGTTTAATTTTTTTGTTTCTTTAATGTGTTCAGCTCATAAGGAACTTTTCACATAAACTAACATAATTATCAATTTATAAATACAAATTAAATACATAACATATATTATATCAAACATTGATTAAAAATGTCCAATAACTTATCTTGCAGTATGGGCAGCTAACATCTACAATTTCCTAAAACATTACAAAACAAATATGGATCATCAATTAAATATATACACAATCATAATATAGTAATATCTGTTTCCTCTGCTAGGGTACACTATTTTCTATACCGTAAACCATAGTCGAGAGAGGGCAATATGCAGCGATTTCAAGCCAGAAGTGAAACAGTAAATCCAGAAATCTTCACTCTTTATGTCCTCATAATCATTTACAAACCTTTCCAGATTAGTCATATAGATCAACCCCAGTTTTTTACATTCAGTCATAACATGGCAGGGTGTTTCCAAAATGTGGGTGAATTTACAGATTCTGCAGAATCAGTTTGTGAAAGTACAACCCAATCTGGCACAAGTGATAGACAGCACAGGTAATTGATTATTGTGCAATCTAGAAATTAAATTCCTCACCCTTGGGTCGGGACATTGTATTAGGTATTTTTTTGGAGATAGATCTAAATAAGATATTCGTCCCAGGTTAGAAAAGGACGCCAAGCTTTCCAGATGAGGAAAATGTACATTCCAGTCCCATAATAATACCTTTTCTCTAAACTGACCCTTGAAGATATCAAAATGTACTATTTCACCAGCATTACATTTGTCTGGGGCACCGTTTATTATTTCAAAGAATGCCCTGTTCTCCAGGACAATATGTAGCCCTTTTTTTAAATTTCTCTTTCTTGATGACCCTTCAAGAGTTTAACAATTGGACATAAAGGTGAACAGCAATTTTTCAGATGTAGTTTGCCTCCTCTTTTCAGTGCCATTGCCTTAAGAGAGGTCAAACCCATCTCCAATCTTATAATTGCCATAGGCATTGATTGAGGTAGGTTAGCAATACCTTTCCAGAAACGGCCATCAATAACATTTAGCCAGTCATCATAGTCGGTAGTAGGGGGGCCTCCCATCCATACAATATGGCAGGACAGAAGAATTGTACGTAAAGCTTCCTAATGACTACACAACTGTAGCCCTCTTATTGCTGGCATATCTAGAGAACAGTTCCATTAATTGTCTGGTCTTTTCTCTTTTGCCAGCCACTGCCTCATTTGGTAGCCCAGTATGGTCTAATTCTAGGCCCAGGTATCTATAGTTCAAAACATATCCAATTTACTGATGGTCAATTATAAAAGGAAGCTTACAAACTTCACTCACTGACAGAATATAGCATAGCTTTTGACGTGGAATTATTAATTTTCATAGAATTGTCTTTGGCATAATACTCTAGTGTTTCTTTTTTAGTATATGCAGCATTCAAGAATAGGTATGGCTAAGTACCACCAGATTATCAACATATATGATGGAGGAGAGTAAGATGGATCCTAGACAGCCCAGGGCGGCAATGTGGAGCTGATTGTGACCAAACAGAAGATCTGTAATGTATACATTAGATAGAATTGGGTTCAAACAGCAGCCCTGCTTTACACTGTGTGTGGTACCAATCACATATGCACAATGTCCCTTAAGTTAATTTGAACTTTTGTGCCTTGGTCCAGTGATCTAATTATATGAAGAAGCTAGGGGGGACATCCCAAGATTTCTAGCTTTTGCCTCAACTTGGAGCAGTTAACTCTATCAAAGGTGGTGCAAAAATGTATGAAACATAGACATTGGCGTGCGCCACCTTTCTCTGAAGTACTCCTGGCTAAGACATCCATCAATCACAGATTGTAGGAAGTTGAACACCCCTGCCGAAACCCAGTCTGAAAGTCATTTAAAATATATTCCTCGTCGGCCCACTGCTGAAGGGCGCAAAGAACTATAGAAGTAAATATCTTCCCAGAGACATCTAGCATAGAGAGTAGCTGATAGTTAATTGGGTTGGTCATTTGATCAGCTTTTTGTTTTTTATCTGTGCGGAGTGCTTGCCATATGGCACGAGTGGAATCCTTCTTCAGAATTCTGAAAATGTTTTGCCACTTGGAGTTCCTTAGGGAGCGATATCACCATCAAACCAATGTTCTGTATTGTAATTTGAACTTTTTAATTAACAATCTTAAGTATATAACATTGGAATAATTGTTAATGGCTTTCCGTATTTCTCTGTGTTTTCTTCTTTTGGCATCTCTGATTGTCCTGTCATAAGCTTTCCCTTAATCATGTGATGTAACCATTTGATAGTAAGCTGGAACTGTAGCAAATCTAGAAGTTATGGAATATAACAAGTTCTCAATATCAGCTACAGAGAAGCCTAACATTTTCGAAGGTGGATCTATCTGCAAGGAACTTCAAAATTTAGAGAGCTAGATAAGTTAACCTTAGACCAAAACACACGAATGTGTGTACTATTGATATCCAGATCCCCAATTTTGGGCTTGGGTGATAAATAAGGACAATCTGGCATGGTCACTCCAATCAAAAGTACTTGCAGCTAATTATAATATTTAATTGAGTAAAGATTGGGAAGCAAACCAATAGTCCAACGTAGCTGTGGTTGTCCCATTAAAACACATGTCCTTCCCTAGAGTATCACTGGTGGTCTTTCCATTTAGAAGTTTCATATCCCATTCTTCGCAATAACCCAACCAGCAAAGGCCTTATGTGTTTGAATGAGAATGCAGAAATACATTTCTAGCCATCACATTGAGTTAAGGAGAGGTACTTGCCTTATCTATACACCTGGCATTAAGGTCCCCACCCAGTAAGACCCCATCACCAGGTTTAGTTACATGCTAGTCCACGAGAATTTCGGTGGGAATATCAAAGATGTATTCCGTTTGTAGTGGTCCAGGAGGATCATAGATATTAATGAGGGGCAAATGCTTGATAGGAGTGACACCAAATCTCACAGCTACAGCCAAAGATAAATCCAAAGCCAAAGATAAAAATGCTTCCCTCGCCATTTGTTCATTATACCAATCGCCAGTCCCCCAAACAACCTTTCTGTTTGGCCTCCATATACAAAGGACTGCGAGGGACTCATATATCATATAGCCACCAACATAGAATGGACCAGTTAACCAAGTCTCTTGTAGCATTAATACATTATAAGCTTGGATCACAAAATTTGGGGCTAATATGGGGGAAAGAAATGGCACAGCGAGTAGAGCGCTCGCTTTGACATCCGTGCAGATGCTGCTAACGCAGGTTCGAATCCCGGCGGGGCCAAACTCAGCTTTTCATCCTTCCGAGGTCGATAAATGAGCACCACACACCGTGGGTAATAATAAGCAGCGCTCAGATACCTCAGGGTTCGTAGCGCTATATAAATGCCAAATTATTATTGTTATTATTATTATTATTATTAATGGCTCATTCTCAGCCCTTCAAGTTTTCCCAACCAGCATTTGCTAAGGCCAGTTGCGCTTGGGGAGCACCTTAGGAGGAAAGGGCAGGCTTAATAAAGCACCCACAACAGGATCTAGGAATATTGGTATAAGGCCTATCCAATTCAAAGACTAAAAGCTTAATAGCAGCACTTTGAGAACGGATTAGCATGCAAATATCCTCCCTATTACAATGTATACATGACAAAGCATGTTCACCACTCAGTGAAAGGGGCTCCACAAAGCAATTATCCTCCAATGTGAGCCCCCTAATGGGTAGAATTTGGTGGATAAGGTAACAAAATCCAAGCGATTGATCCATTTTATTTCTTTAGAAAATTTGCGTGCAATCACCAGTTGTTTAGGGTGTAGTTCCGATAAATGTTTTGGGGTTCTGTTATAAGGTGTATTGAGTGGGGTTTGAGATTTATTTGAGATTTAATTTTTGTGCCACTGGGTTTAGTGAATTGGCAGAGGTATCTTCCTGCATTGGTGTGAAAGGCAAGGTCTTTTTTTATATAATTGAATTGTGTATTCTCTGGTACATGGCAACTATCTTGCTTGTTGTCTTTGATCAGCCAGCTAGTTAAAGTTCCATTCACCTTTTGCATAAGGAACAAGCACCGCTTCAAACACTTTTTGGATTTCTTTGTTGGCTTGATCACTTCTGAAAGCCCTGTCGAGTTTAAAGGTTCCAAAAACGGAGGTGGCTTCATCCTCTTGGTGTTGGCTTCTCTGGTGTGTTTGTGCTTGGCCAAGTGCCTCTTTTTACGAGTAATGAAGTTTACAGAGGTATTTATTGAAGTCCCCTCTTCCACAAGCGGATCATTATTTCCAGACACTGATTCCATAGAAAAGGCCAATACTGCAAGAGATTAAAGAGACTAGCGGGGGCACAGATTGTGCTGTTTGCAATGGCCAGTTAGCTTGACGTTCTGACCCCTTTTCCAGTCATGACAGGACCTCTACATGAGCCTTTTGTGTCTCATGGATGGGGTCACATTATTTTAATAAAATCTTGATCACAAATTGGAGTGCAGATATATTTGTTTGCCATTCAGTAGTGGGAGCACCACTTTAACTATTTCCATCTGTGAATGTAGATTCAGGATATAGATTAGAGGAAGTGGAAATTCGTTCTTTAGGACATTCTCCAGAGGGTACCATCACTTCTTCTGGGAGGCAAATGGAGAGCCATTGCTGTGTCACTCAAATTCGGTATCCCTGCCAGCTGCTGAGTTTCGCAGAGAGTAGCAAAGTTCCAGGAGGGTATTGTTTAAGCAATAGAACCCGTGCGTCGGGGCATTACCAGAGTCGGTATTGCCCCTGACGCAAGGGTTCTAGTGCTATTAGTACCCCAGCCTGCAAAAATTGCGTGACCGGGGCACTAAAAGCTTTTTTTGTGTCCCGAAACGCTGCAGCGTTTTGGGAGAAAAAAAAGAAAATGGCCGCCGCCATGGAAAGGGAAAATGGAGTCTGTTTTCCCTTTCCATGGCGGCCATCGGGAGTGGACGCGCTGGGAACACGAGTGTTCCCAGCGTGTCCGCTCCCAAAAAAGGATAAATAATAAGGTAAGTGGGGTTGGGAGGGTGGGAGTGGGATTGGGGAAGAGGGGGACAAAAAAAAAAACGTACCTGCGTCCCCAGCAGGGGACAAGGGAAGCCCCCAGCCATGTGGAGGTGCAGAGCGGGGATGGCCCCGCTCCGTGTCTCCACATGGCTGGAGCCTTCCCTCGTCCCCCGGCGGGGACGCAGGACGATTAAGGTAAGTTGGGGGGGCGGGTGGGAGGGAGGGAAGGGAATTTAAAAAAAACAAAAAAAAGACTTACCCGAGTCCCCAGCAGGGGGCGAAGGCAGCCTCTCGAGCCTCCTCATTGGCTGAGGGGTTGCCACGCCCCCCAGCGGGGACAAAGGCTGTGGAATCCCGACAGAGGGATTCCCGGCCGGGTAGGGACCGGGTGAGAGCCAATCAGAATGCTTGTTGCATTCAGATTGTCTCTCGCCGGGTGCTAAGAATAATTAGCAATGACAAGTCCATGCTAGTTATAATTTTCATACCTCCGTTGCTTCTGGTGCCACCCTGTCCTTGCGTTTCTGAGAAGGCATACAAATCTGGGCAGTTGTTTGTACAGTAGGAAAAAAACATAGATGTTTTTCTTTATATATCTACTAGTATGGAAGACTGATCCACTGAACCTTCGGGAGTGGAGAGTGAGTTATCAGGTATGGCAGTAGTAATCTTAGATTGTTTTGCCAAGTTACAATATGGTTTCTTTTTCCGTAGGTTAAACACTTTGGTTTTATTTTTAGAGGTTGCTTTCCCATGCATTTTACCAGTTAGAAATTACCACTTTGCCCTTGTGTCTTGAGTGCAGAGTTTCTCTAATAAGAAATACCAATAGTATAGGAAGAAAGGAGCAAAGCAGTAAATGCTTAATTGTTGGTAGCAGTTTGCTGAAAAGGGGGAGACCTTTCCTTTTGCATGTACCATGGAACACCAAACACACTGCTGCACACAGCACAAAATCTGCACTGGTTGTGTGTTTTTGAAGGTATGTGCTGTCTCTGCCTCCCACTATGCTCCTCCTCCAGGTAACAGACAGCGAAGAGAGCTCCTCAGGAAAGGCAGTGCGGTCCACCAGCACCACAAAAAACACTGCCACACAACGCCAAAGACTGGTGCTTTAAAGAGGCCCTGTCCATTTTCTGGGACCATGGCCACTCTTAAGCCTCTTTTTCCAACTGGTCCTCAAAACAAATATTTTTGAATTGTGATCTATTTGAAATGTCCTGGCTGAACACCCAGACACAAGCAGCTAGACTACTATACACAACTATCTGCATCTTCTGCGTTCTCTTTTACAGGGATGGGTCGTTGCGTGTGTTTTTAGTTAGTGTTTTCAATTTTTAATATTTAAATCTCCAAACCTTTATATAACCTTGATTAGACATAATTCTATGTTGTACTATTGTACTTAACTTGTTTGGGTTTTGAACCCTCTTGATCCTTTTAATTGAGGTAGCACATCGTACGATGGAGGGGGATGGATAATAACTCTTGTCATACTATGTGGCAAACTAAGAAAACCTACATGAGATCATGATTGGACTAAGGGGAACATCCAAGTATACTTTCAATATGGGATTGGATTGTGATTGAATCTCTATCGTCTGGTGGACAACACATGCCCACCCCTAGTGCAAGTCATCTTTCAACATTTGTTAAGTACACAGCATCTCATTGGCTCTCAAACTATAGGGCTCTTCGTTATATGGCCCTATAATTAGTTGGCATGCTTGTACCCTTCTGGAATATTCGACTCGCTAGCAGCTCGTAAACTGGTACCCCAGGTGTCACTGGGTGGAATTGACCTTGTCTACCCACCCAATTGACCCAACACCTATATCACTCATGCCTTCTGCCATTTGAATTATCTTTGAACTTGGCCTTGCAAAGTATCACTGCTCCTGAGAATAGAAGGGAGTGAAAGCACGTTCTTATCTTCAAGTCTGGTGCTGCTTGCCTAGTTTCTATTTCCATCTAACTCATGTGACAGGAGACCGTGCTTTGCCTCCTTTTTTTGTATTTAATAGTATTAAATGAATACATCTTGGCACTCATGGTGTCTTTAATTCGCACCTTAACACGGACTTGTCTTGCTTCTCACATTCTTGGTATCTTCAAGGATAGATAACTAGTTCATGGCTGCCCTGACCCTTGACTCCAAGCCAGACAGCCTTCTCAATCCTTCCTCGATCTGCAGCTGTTTTCTTTGCTGCGCCACACTCTGAGCCATCAATCCTTCTTTTTCCATAAATCTGAGCTTACTAAAGTTGCAACATCAAATGTCCAGATTCTATATACAGATATTGGCACATATATTGGCGGCACCGCCTGCAGTCTATTCACTACGTAGTGTCAGCCTTTATGATTACTTTGTCTATTTGCATTACAGCATCTGTACAGTTATAAAACGGCTTGCATTTTCTGCAGTGATCTTCGCACGTGCAATCTTTATTCTGCGCACTGAGGTTTTCTCAATACTTTACTTTGTCATGAGATTCTATAAGGACTATACATCATTTCCCTCAGTCATTCTTCTCACTGCGTAGCCTTTACTTCGTGTGAAACCACAAACCTTCTCTTTGGCTCATCTTCACACTTCTTTGGGGATTTCCCTCAAAAGACTGTCATCTTTTTGGGGGTACATCATATGGGGCTTTCTCAATGAATACCTTGTTTCGAAGATTCTTCATGGCATAGGCATCAATACCAGTGTTCCGCATGTCGCAATGCCTGGCTTCCAACATAGAGGCAACATGGGGGCGGGACTTCCGGTACAGGCATTTGCCCGCTCCACTACAGTTGCTACTGCTATCACCTCACACCCCACATTAATAGTATAGCCTGCACATGGCTCGTGCTACCCCAAAAAGTGAGTGAGGGATCCACATTGGGCTGTGTCTGTTTGGCCACCATCATTAGGATCACTGCTGGTTTAGTGGGAGTGTCTAGAACAGTAGTTATTTCAACTCAAGGGTTCTCTAAAGGCACCTGTATGTATCTCCTTACACAACTTATAATGTGCACTGCACTGTTTAGTGTCAGACATTCAGGGGCGTAGGAGAGCCATAATATCTGGGGGGGAACAGGGGACACCTTGGGACTTTGCTTTATTTATTTATTTATTTATTTATTGTGTTTTAGTCAAGGAACTCAACTTTTCACAAAATTAAAATAGCAGTATGTAAATTGGGGATCATACCGAAATACCTCAGCCCATCACTGGGAAGCCCAAAATAGCGAATTTCGAGAACCCCATTTCACTATATATATATATGGGCGGGGGCCTTAAGTTAATAGAAAAGGTGGAGGGTTACGTTGCGGGAGTAGCTGGGGTCCCCTCACCCCACTGCATATATATGTGGTGAAATGGGGTAAAATAATTAAAACAAATTCGGTATTTGGGCTTCAAATTCGGTTTTCAATTTGTTCCCATAGATCCTTCTAATAGCATGAATTTAAAAGGCATGGAACGGTGCTTATTTGGTTTAAATGTGCTAATCAGTGGCAATCAAAAATTAGCAGCACATAATCTCATTGGAAAAAATCTCATCCCTGCTGACATTTAAAATTATACTTTGTCGAGTAAAGTAATGCTGTACATCAGTGAAGTAATACAGGACACCTGGCCCATTTTTAAACCTCAACAAAATAAGTGAAATACCCTCACCCCATGCATCTGCAAATCTCATATGGTTACCCTCCTTCCCCTCGGTTCCCCGTGACTCAAGGAAGTAGTCTCCTTCTCCAAGAGAGATGGCATAGAGCCAGGTCACATGCCACATATGCAACCATGTTTTGCTGTGCTGGAAGACCATAGAAAAAGGGATCCTATTAGATGGGACTCTTGTGATGATGCCTACCCCCGGGCATCCGGATCAAGCCCATCAGCCCTGGGAGCAGGCATCCAGGTATTTAATAAAACTCCAGCAGCCCTGGCTGGGGGCTGTCTGGGTTCAGTCCTGGCGCCTTAGGGGCCAGGCTCATAATAGAAATCAGTCCTGGCGCCATAGGCGCCAGGCTCATAGACTTTACTTACCTCATGCAGACCATGCTGCAAATGAATCCAAGCCAACGTGAGGCCTGGATGGGACTATTTTTCTACAGGGACTATTTTTTACACGGGTGTGGTTCTAGGGACTTCTTACCTGGAACTACTTTGGAGGCTATTTAAACCATGCCCGAACAGCAGCACATGCTTCGTGTTATTCTGCATCCAGCAGCGTAATGCTCACCGTGCCTGCAGTCAGCATTCAGTCTTCAGCCACGCCCGTCTCGAATCCAGAGCTCCTAGCAATAGAAGAAAGAAGAAGGAAAGGTTAGAAAACAGATATTATTTCAATCCTTACCTGAATTTCGAACTTGAAAAGGACATTATTCTACACGCGTCGCATCGCCAGCTGCAGCGCCGCGCCATACTCACCAGTCCTCACAGCATTTTTCGATCCGGCGCAGCCTCCATCATTTTCTCCGCTGAATTCCACCATCTAGGGGACAAAAGAAACATAAGGTGAGCCGAGAGAGCCAACAAATACAACCTCTCCACCATAGACTTACCTGATTAACAACCGGATGCATTATTCTGTCACACAACCGCTACTTCTTACTCCGCACCTGTAAGGAGAGAGAAACCAGCAATTTAAACACACGCATCTTTTGCCGGACAGTGTTGGGTAATACAAACTCTTACCTCAACACCATCAGCTGCCACAAGACAATCTTCCCTTGGACCCAGCTGCAACACAAGAAAGGAATGTACAAGAGTGAACATCGGACATATTGAACTCTTTGAACTTTATACTTACGGGTTCTCGCCTGGAACCTCGGAGTCAATATTCATCCAGAACTCTTACAACGCCCGCAAACCAGTGAAGTAACTGGTATCTATGCGCCCCTGCATTCCACGCAGGATGGAGAGCTCCTCATTTACAAACATAAGGAGAATATTTATAAGGGTCAAGCAGACGAGATTAAGCGGTCCAGTCCAGTCCAGTCTGTCATCTCTGCACTACGCTTCAAGTTGGAGGAGGTCGCAGCTGTCCGGGTCTGATCGACGCCCCTGTTGGAGCCAGGTGAGTGTAACAGAACACAAAGCCTATCTACAAATTCCCACCCGGGCGTTATGGAAACCTCCGAAACAGACCAACTAGCCCAATTATTAGGGGGATTTAGGGCAGAAGTGCACTCTGCGCGCCAAGAGACTAATTCCCTCAGGAGAGAACTGATTGTGTCAAAGGAACGCACAGACTATCTTGCTAGACAACTGCTGCAAAATCAAGCTGGGCAAACACCCCTACCTGGACTCGGGGGAAACCCAGCTCCTGTTTCATCAAGCAATCCTGTGCAAGTAATCCTACCAGGGGCTATTCCTTTAGCTCCACCCGAACGCCTTGCTGGGGACCCAAAAAGGTTTGCAGTGTTTATGAATCAATGCCACTTGTACTTTTCATGCAGACCTGGAGCTTTTGCAAATGACCAAGCCAAAGTAGCCTTTGTACTATCATATCTTAGTGGCAGCGCAGCTAACTGGTCAATTCCACTAGTCAACCAGGATGATCCTCTTCTTCGGGATTTTCAGGCTTTTCAAAGAAGCATGGAAAGACTATTTGCCAGACATTCACAGGGACAGGCCCTGGATAACGAACTTTTATCCCTTCGACAGGGTAATCAGGATCTGCTAACCTATATCGCAACCTTCAATAGGTTGGTGGTGGAAACCACATGGCCTGAGGAAAAACGAATTACATTATTTCATCGTGGGGTTCAGGGAGAACTCAAAGGTGTTTTGGCTGAAGTTGTGAACCCACCTCAGGATTGTGCAGAATATACAGACTTAGTGGTCCAGTTAGACCACCGACTTCAGAATAGAAAGGCTGAGCGAGCTAAGTTCGAGAGTCGGGTATGGGTTAAACCCAATGTCACCCCCAAAGGAACAGATGCATCAGAACCTATGCAGATCGGGGGGGTTAAAGGACCCTTAACTGAAAAGGAAAGAGAAAAGAGACGGCAGATGCAATTGTGTCTGTACTGTGGAACCGCAGGACATTTTCTACGGGATTGCCCTATAAAACCACCCAAGAAAGTAGGAGGAGTTGCTGACAAAAGTCAAATAGAGCCTGATTCGGGAAACGACCACGCCCGACAAGCTTAGAGGTTCGCTTGCCGAGCTTAAAGAAGGCCATTCAGACCTCCCACCTAATTATACCAATGGTCCTAATTGATCCAAGGCAGCCATCACGTATGCACGCAGTAAGGGCATACATTGATAGCCGAGCCGTAGGAAACTACATGGACCATGAATTGGCCTCAAGGATGAATCTACCCCTTTGCAAAAAGACCGCTTCGGATGTCATCAGCACAGTCGATGGAACTGAAATTGCCTCTGGGCCTGTAACTCATTCCACTACTGAGCTGACACTGTTGGGTCAAGATGGGCATCGAGAAACTATTGTGTTTGATTTAATCAAGGCTCCGCAATTCCAAATAATTCTGGGAATGCCATGGTTGGAAACACATAATCCTTGTATTGATTGGCGAGAGAAGAGAGTGACCTTCCCAGATTGTGCACACACCTGTTACCTGGAAAAAACCTTGAACAAAAGCCTGGCCACCGTTACTAATCCAGTTGTGCAGTTACCTCAGGAATATCAAGAATTTCAGGATGTTTTTCAAAAAGAACAGGCAAATACCTTACCACCTCATAGATCATACGAGAATCTACACCCTTACGGAACCCGAAAATCTTCACCTACGACAATATCTGGACTAATACCTTGCTAATGGCTTCATTCGTCCATCCAAATCTCCTGCATCCTCAGCTCTATTCTTCGTGCTTAAAAAGGAAGGTGACCTTAGAACGTGCATAGACTACCGCGCATTAAATCAGATTACAGTAAAAAACCGATACCCATTGCCTCTGGTCCCCGAATTACTAGACCAAGTAAAGGATGCTTGTATCTACACTAAGTTACACCTCCGAGGGGCATATCATCTGGTACGTGTAAAGAAAGGCGATGAATGGAAGACTGCCTTTCGCACCAAGTACGGGTTATTCGAATACCAGGTGATGCCCTTCGGGTTGTGCAATGCACCAGCAGCCTTCCAGTATTTTATGAACGATGTCCTTCGTGAACTCATTGACGTCTGTGTTTTCGTATACATAGACGATATTCTAGTGTACTCCTCCTCAGAATCAGACCATGTGAAGCACGTTCGTGCAGTCCTAGGTAACTACGCCAGCACAAATTATACGCAAAATTGGAGAAATGTGTTTTTCATTCTACAGAAGTTGAATTCCTGGGCTTTATCCTGACTCCAAAAGGAGTTTGAATGGACTCTCGAAAGGTGGACGAAATCCTCAAGTGGCCATTACCCAGTTCTGTTAAAGGGGTACAAAGCATGCTTGCATTTGCTAATTTCTATCGCAGATTTATTCCTGAATTCTCACATATTGTACACCCCATCACAGCACTTTTGCGAAAAAACAAATGTTTTTTTGTGGACTGAAGAGGCTGAAAGAGCCTTCCAAGAGCTAAAATCGAAATTCACGTCTGCACCTGTCTTAAATCATCCACGCCCTGAGCTTCCATACATAGTTGAAACCGATGCATCCAGTTTAGCCATGGGAGCTGTCCTGTCCCAGAAGGATCCCGAAACCAGTCAACTTCATCCAGTAGCATTCTGGTCAAGAAAGTTCTCAGCACCAGAATTAAACTATGCGGTTACTGATAAGGATTAATTAGCCATCACGTCCGCCTTCAAGGCTTGGCGGCATTATCTTCTCGGTGCCAGGCATACCATCACTGTAATCACAGATCACAGCAATCTGCAGTATTTGAAAACAGCCAAGGCCCAATCATCGCGTCAACTTCAGTGGGCATTATTCTTTGCCGAATTCGATTTCGTGATCACTTAACGACCAGGTTGTAAAAACGGCAAGGCAGATGCCCTATCCCGAATAGGGATGGGAGAAGTATATTCGAACCCAGAACCGGTGTCTATAATTTCAGAACAAAGAATTCTTGGCATAACTACTCTACAGACTCTAGAAGACATTCATTTAAAAATCCAACAACTTTTCGATCCAGCAGCCCTGCAGGACTGGGTAAAGAAAGGCCAAGATTATTCAGTCATCAATGACCTGTCTTACTATCAAGGACGTCTATTTCTACCACACAAGGAACTACAAGAACTAGTCATCTCCAATTATCATGACACCCTTATGGAAGGACACCCAGGTATCGCAAAAACTGAAGCTAAAATTAAAAGACAATTCTGGTGGCCGACCTGGTGAAAGGACGTAAAGTCATTTGTGATGTCTTGTGGTATCTGCACCCAAAACAAAAGTCAGAAGAAAAAAACAGCTGGCCTTTTACAACCTTTGGATATTCCACCTACACCATGGCACACCTTGTCTTTAGACTTCATTACAGATCTACCTCCATGAAATGGATTTAACACCATTCTAGTTATTGTGGATCTTTTTCCAAAATGGCCTGCTTTATTCCTTTAAAAGGAATTTCTCAAAAACATTGTTTGAATCCATGGATTTCCTTCCGTATTGGTCTCTGACTGAGGTAGTCAATTCATTTCGCAATTTTGGAAGAAATGCTGTCAATTGGCGCAAATCGACGTAAGGCTATCAACCAGTCACCACCCCCAAACTGATGGTCAGACGGAGAGGACCAACCAGACTCTTGAACAATACCTACGTTGTATGCTACACCAAACCGAAAACAATTGGAAAAATATTTTATGTATTTCCGAATATGCATACAATAACTCTGTACATTCAGGAACTGGACAAAGCCCCTTTTATACCATATATGGACATCATCCTCGAACCTCAGAACTCGATTCGCCTCAACACTTAGAAATGCCTGCACTGACTCATCTGCACTCTACTATTACACAAGCCTTTAAGGAAGCAATAGAACACTTGAAACAAGAAAAGGAGAAATACAAGAAAAATGCTGATCGACATAGAAGTGAAACTCCACAATACAAGATTGGAGATCAAGTTTGGCTAGCTACAAAACACATACCTCTAAAGGGAACTCGAACTTTCAATCCTAGATATATGGGACCTTACACCATTAAGGCCATTATCAACCCGGTGGCCGTCAAATTGGAATTGCCCTCTAATTTGCAGATTCATCCTGTCTTTCATGTTTCACTTCTAAAACCAGTTCAACCTGGGACAAGATTAACCAAACCACCTGACCCCATCCTAATAGATGGAGAACCTGAATTCGAGGTAAAGAATATCCTGGACTCTAAGATGGTTAAATCAAGACTTTTTTATTTAATCGACTGGAAGGGCTACGGACCACAAGAAATGTCATGGGAACCTAGTGAACACGTTCATGCACCTCGGTTGGTGAAGAAATTCCATCGGAACTTCCCAGACAAACCAGGACCAAGGGGAAGAGCAACTTTAGGAGGGGCCTTGGGGGGAGTGCTGTCATGATGCCTACCCGCGGGCATCCGGATCAAGCCCATCAGCCCCTGGAGCAGGCATCCAGTTTTTTAATAAAACCCCAGCAGCCCCAGCTGGGGGCTGTCTGGGTTCAGTCCTGGCGCCTTAGGCGCCAGGCTCATAATAGAAATCAGTTCTGGCGCCATAGGTGCCAGGCTCATAGACTTTACTTACCTCATGCAGACCATGCTGCAAATGAATCCAAGCCAACGTGTGGCCTGGATGGGACTATTTTTCTACAGCGACTATTTTTTACTCGGTGTGGTTCTAGGGACTTCTTACCTGGAACTACTTTGGAGGCTATTTAAACCACGCCCGAACAGCAGCACATGCTTCGTGTTATTCTGCATCCAGCAGCGTAACGCTCACCATGCCTGCAGTCAGCATCCAGTCTTCAGCCACGCCCATCTCGAATCCAGAGCTCCTAGCAATAGAAGAAAGAAGAAGGAAAGGTTAGAAAACAGATATTATTTCCATCCTTACCTGAATTCCGGATCCATCACGTCTTCGGACTTGAAAAGGACATTATTCTACACGCGTCGCATCGCCAGCTGCAGCGCCACGCCATACTCACCAGTCCTCACTGCATTTTTCGATCCAGCGCAGCCTCCATCATTTTCTCCGCCCAATTCCACCATCTAGGGGACAAAAGAAACATAAGGTGAGCCGAGAGAGCCAACAAATACAACCTCTCCACCATAGACTTACCTGATTAACAACCGGAGGCATTATTCTGTAACAAACCGCAACTTCTTACACCGCACCTGTAAGGAGAGAGGAACCAGCAATTTAAACACACGCATCTTTTGCCGGACAGTGATGGGTAATACAGACTCTTACCTCAACACCATCAGCTGCCACAAGACAATCTTCCCTTGGACCCAGCTGCAACACAAGAAAGGAATGTACAAGAGTGAACATCAGACATATTGAACTCTTTGAACTTTATATTTACGGATTCTCGCCTGGAACCTCGGAGTCAATATTCATCCGGAACTCTTCCAACGCCCTCAAACCAGTGAAGTAACTGGTATCTACACGCCACCACATTCCACGCAGGATGGAGAGCTCATCATTTACAAACATAAGGAGAATATTTCTACGGGTCAAGCAGACGAGATTAGGCGGTCCAGTCCAGTCCGTCATCTCTGCACCACGCTTCACGTTGGAGGAGGTCGCAGCTGTCCGGGTCCGATCGACGCCCCTGTGGGAACCAGGTGAGTGTAAAACTCTTGCACAAGCAGCTGTAGAGGGGAACTATTTGTCAGGGGTAGGTTTTTCTGTAAGGGTCCCTCTCTGTAATATGTGCTCCAGGGAAACATGCGGTTGCTGGGAGCCTGTCATCCACTAATGTGTGCGCCGCTTTCGAGCCCCTCCTGAAATGCGCAGGTCACCTTTGAGAAAAATGTGACCTGCTCATTTCAGCAATGAGCACAAATGAAAAGAACGCATCCACTGCCCTTTTTTAATTTGGGCACATTTTTGAGAATTTTGAGAATCTGGCACTTTGGGCAGATCACGCCGCTAAAATGCATTCTTTCAGATGCCTTTTGTGAATTGGTCATCTCCTTACTTGCAGAATCTGGCCCAGTGTGTCTACACACAAAAGGACAGTATATTAATGATGTGCCAGAAATGGCCCCTCTTGAACAACTTCACCTTTTATGAAATGTACCATTCATTTCAAATGAGGGTTTAACTCCCTCTTCCCTATCGTTTTTCAATAGTGGTTCCCTTTTTTAAAAATCCCTCTGGCCTCTTTGCTTGTTTTCCTATTTAGTAACTGTTTCTACTTACCTATCTGACTATGTTCATACCGCCATTCCGCCTAAAATGCTCATTAAAGGATTCTGCACGTTTCCATCAAACTGACTGAGCAGGGATAGAAGCCATGCCACTCAAGATCCGGAAGGGCTTAAAGGCATAGCAAAAAGGAGTAATTCTCCTCTACCAACGCAGCTCTCGTCTGGCATAGGCGACCCCCGTGAGGGCGCAGGATACCATGGCATGATTGAGTCATTGAAATGCCCATGCCAGCCAGCCAATATGCAACACGGCTTGTGTAGAGTATAGGGGTGCAGATAACTTGACACATGGGTGTTTGAACCAAAGATCTGAATCCCAATCCTACATGCTTTCCCACAAAAAATGAAACATTTACAAGAAAAACAATTAAAATGGACTTCAACATTTCCCTTGTCGCTGTTCCATTGCTCTCTGCAGTTCCTTCAGGCTTTCCCATGGTGCCCATGCTATAGTGATGTGTGGAGAATAGCAACCCTATGGCTTTCTTTTTATGGGGGAAAGGTCTGTTCACCTCTGTATTGAAAAATGACCTGGCTCTACTCTTCTTTAAGACACCAGTGATGATTCTTCTTCCACCCATGTTCTTGCCTCTCTGTGAGTTTAAGGGTTCACCGAGCAGTGAGCCAATAATGGGGTACGGAGTAAAGACCAATCTCGGGGCAATCTCTAGGTTTATACACCCCCAGAAAGACACTCTTGCAATTTGGGCTTTACTGTAACCCACCCACTCGCAAATACATGACAGGTGGAAGGTGTTCTTCTTGGATGTCCTGCACAGTTCCTCAGGCTGTTCAGTGTTGCTTTAGCTCACCATGGAGACCAGTAGTCTCAACACCCTTGGTCTGAGTCCTTCTGCACTGGAAACACAAAACCCACTGATGGTTAATTGGGTCAGCAGGCTTTCACATGCCTAGCCCTTGCGTTGCCTGGCCATCATGGCAGGTTACAAGGGCTATCTCATTTGAAATCCACCATCACATCATAGCACGCAGGGTGGGGCTCCTCGCAATAGCCAAATCCCCCCTCGTCTCCTAGGAGCTGGCCACTCAGGATAAAGTGACAAAGACTTCAACATTTGGCAGCAGGAACTAAATATTGTGGTATTTATATTTAATTACAACAGGGATAGGTAGTTCTAAACTTACAGAATGCCATTGCTGATGTTACTATTGAGCGCTCCAGATTAAAAACAAGCTCTACTGAGACAGTGCTTTTATTTAAATCCTGTCTACTTTTTAAGGGCACTGGTGCTTTGGGAATCAAATATCTGAAACAACTACATGGGGCCTCATTACGACCCTGGCGGAGTGGGTTTACGCCAGCGGTATTCGCGGCGGACCCGTCCGCCCTACTACGAGTTCCCGTAGCGCCATGGAGCGTTTTCCGCCTGGTTTTTCCGGGCGGAGAAAACCATGGCGCTACGGGACCTTGTTGTTAATTACGCCACCGTATTTTACGGTGGCGTAATTAACGCCTTCCCCACTCCCATTATACCCTATGGGGCAAAAATGGGAATGGGGAAGGGTAAAATGGGGAATGGGGATTTACCGCCCCGCCAAGGTCGGAATGGGGCGGAAAATCTGCCAACCCCCATGGCGCTATCGGCAGCTTTCCGCCGTGCTCCATGGTGCATTTGGCGCCACGATTTCCGCCAGGGTCGTAATGAGGCCCATGGTGATTAGGCAACCTCAGCTGTTAAATGGTGTGATTAACTAGCCATATGATGGCAGTGTCGGATAAATACCTACCCAATTCCTATACAAAAGGAAAAGTGTTGGCTTACCAATGCTTGTGTTCAAGAAGAATTCAGTACAAGAAACAGATGGAAAGGCACATATATCATAGTACCCTAAAAGTAGCGTGGTAAAGCACAAATAAGGCTACCTACACACATTGTTTTCCCCAGAGATTGGGGGTTTCAGGTGGCCCCACTGTTTGTGATTAACTGTTATTCAAGTCACTATTGCCTGTTATTCAATGCAAGAAAGTGCATTCTATCTACCACTCGCATGCACAAGACCACAAGGTGCACAAGATATTCGGGCGCACACAGATCTCCACTCTGCGTGCATTAACTCACTGTAGGTGCATACGACTGCTAACGAGGACAACACTGCAACTCCCAGAACGGGAAGAGCTATTGGCTCAAAGGTAGCAGCCACGTGTATTGTTTAAACGAGATGCCCGCCCCACGACTCCCTTCCAGGTAATCCACCAGCAGGGTGTGCAGCCACAATTGCAAGATCCCCGGAATGCCGAAGGGACTGGCCTGCACAAAGGAGGGTGTTGCTGCCGTGCGATAACAGCACATGGCTTGATGCTGTTGGGCAAAAACAAAACGCATACTTTCCACCAGAGATTACACGGGCGGTAATGAGGACATTTATGGGGCGCCCCCGGTGACTGTGTGAGCGATGATGAAAGGAAAAACAGCAGAATGAGCGGCGTTCATGCTAACTGCATGGGCTTGGGAAACCCGTACATTTAAACAACAGGAATATGAATAGACGTCGCAACTTTATAACAAGTATGCATCAGTGATATTAAACAAAGTCGGGTTCAATCTAGTTTAGTTTATAAACAAAGTCATTAATAAAGGAGTTAACAGGAACATTACCTTACCTACAGTACTAACGGGAGATTCACACCGTAAAACAACGCTATTGGAAGTGACTCTGTCTCACTCGATAAGTTAGCACACGGTGTCCGACGGTGACCCCCTCACTGGAGCATGCGTCGCTGCCCGGCTTGGCTTCTCCTTCGTACTGAAAGAAGGCTGAGGCTGTACAGGCAGGGCACATGCAGTTGTTTGTTCCTGGGCCTGGGCTGGGTACGTTTATTATGCGCAGGTGCAGGGCAGCATTAACTTTTACAAGCAAGCTTACAGTTACATGACAACTGCAGCCTGCATTGCAGGCTGCATTCATATTTTACACGCTGCAAGCAGCATAATCCGGGGGGTGGGTAAAAGCTATTATATCCCCCCACTTAAAGTTTTTGGGGGGACTTGTCGCCACGTACTCCCCTTGTCATATGCCCAAGCAGACATTGGGCCTCATTACGAGTTTGGAGGTAGCCATGCCCTTAATCAGGGCATGGCTGCGTCAGAACTCGGGTCCGGGTTCCTTGAATGAGGAATTACCGGGCCATCCCAACCTTGGAGGACCCGGTAATTCCTCATTCAAAAAACCCATCCCCATTCCCATTTGAGCCCCCATAGGGCTCAATGGGAATGGGGAGGGAGCTAATAACGGGCCCGTTAATAACGGGCAGACGTTGAGAGCAGATCCTGCAAGGGAACCTCGTAATAGGGCAGAATGGGTTTACCGGCACCGACACCATTACCGGCGCCGTTAACCTCGTCATGAGGCCCATTGAATGATCATAATCGGATATTTGCTGCTGTACCCTGATGGTGCCCCTGTCCTCGTATATTTGTATGGCCTCTGCCTACCTGGGAGGGCATGGACTATGGTTGATTGAACCAGAAATGGCCGGATTAGTGAACAGTGCCTGAATTCATCCTTGAATCTATACCTCAGAAAAAGCTTGTATGGTGCCTGAAGACGTTGAATTTGGTATTTCCCCAATGCAAGGGTGGCCAACAAAACTATGAATGGGTGCACCCATGTGACTGGGAGCTGAGTTTACGCCCAGGTCCCACAATTCCTCTGTAACTGGATGGAATACAGCCTTAGCTTGTGAAAACCTGATGAGTCAGAAGAACTTAACAAAACACGAAGCAGCAGCTATGCTGCTCTTCCAAGAACTTATCTGATGGCAAAGAACTGCCACTGTCTGTGAACGGTGGCCTTCAAACCAAGAGAGAAGGACCCAGATAGACCATTTTAGCATTGGACCTAACAGCAAAACCCAGTCAATTCAATTCACTTTCTTTCGGCAATAAGCAATCAAACCATGAACAATAATAACGTTTAAATACAGTTCATACACAATCTATTATCTATTAAATAAATCGGTAAAACATATAACGTATAACAATGTACTATTAGTACAATAAAACGGCCATTAGTGAAGTGGTACGAATCTAAACCTGGTCACTAAATAATATCTTATAAAACAAGCGCTTACTTCATACCACAGAGATGTTTTAAATTTGAAGATGCGACACAGAAACATTCCCGAAGCCAATGTTAAGCGTGAAATGAGAAAAGCAAATATAATAAAGTCTTTGCACCCGACATACCAAAACCTCCCTAGGGATGGCAATAAGTAGAGCCCAGTCTTCTGAAAGTCGATACAAAATCTAAAAGCGAGAGTAATAGGATGACAAATACAATTGAGAATGAAGTCAACCGTAAACCCCTGTTGTAGTGCTGCACTATAATATCGACTGAAGAAGCACCACATACACACACGATTCGGGGTTTTCTTTAAGCAAAGGCTCTGCATTCTCATCTCTTACTCTCACGCTTACATTTCATTATTTTGCTCCAAAACATATTTGAAAACTAAACAGAAGAGAACGGAGCATGTTTCATTTCTCGGAATTATGCACTATCTTTGAACTGTTCCTAGTGCAGGTGCGCAGAAATGTACAACAGCGTGACGCATCGAGAAAACGCTCTAAACATCCGGCCAACAACAGCCTCACACCGAGATGCAGAAGGCGAGTACGTCTTGCGATTTTAAGTATTCGATAACCTGACAGAAGCTATAACGCAAAGCACAGATGTTTTCTATGGAGTATTTAACATGCGAATGGTGTTCATTTTACCCTGAAGAGACTTTAAAAGAAACATTATACTCTTGCCAGATTTCCAAGAGTACAGCAGAAGTTACATGCTGCAAGAAATGCAAATATTGAGTTTTATAATTTTCAGCACACTTCACCATTTTCATAGCATTGTTAAGTAAGCATAAGCTAAACGTAGTCACTGCCTTACATCTTGGACAATTGTCCACAGTAACAGCTGCATACTGTAATGGCAATCTCAGAGATTCTTTACTTTCTTCCCACCCATCCACCCGTACACAAATACTGCATTTTATACATTGTGGGAGAACATAGTGCACTATTTACATATGTAAATAAGTGCCCGTTAATCAAGCACACCAAGTACAATAACTAACTAGAAAACACTGTAAAAAAACAGCATTGGTGGAAAGCACACAGAATCTGTAAAGATAGAAAAGATGCACCACTCTGCATAATGAGACGTGGGGAGAAAAGACGAAGAACCACAATGTTGAAAAATGACATTACTTGAGGTTGCAAAAGGGATTACAATCACCTATCCAGTCTCAAGGGGCCAACGATAGAACAGGGGGGCAGGTACCAGAGAATAATACCTTTTCAAATGTCTTGGTGTTTCAACATTGTCAAAGCAGGCTGTCGTTTGAGGATGTGGCAGTTCTGATGGTCCAGCGGAAACATGGAATCGAGTCGGGGTCAAACAAAAGGTCTCAAAGTGACTACTTGAGCTGTGCAGGTAGGTCGGTCACCACACTTGGTCGGTGGTCAAGGTTTGATGGTGGTCAAGCGGGTACGGGGAAAGCGCAAGCAAGTCGATTTGATGCAGATGTCTTGTGTCTCAGTATTGAGCATAGAGGCAACCACACAGACACAGAAGAAGCTGACATCACCAGAGTCGCAAGTACGATCCTTTATTTTGCTTCTCTGCTTCCGACATGGCAGCTGCGCCATTCCTGGCCCTCCAAGCCGCTCGCCAAACGTCTCCTGTCTTCCCGAGCCATGCCGCATAGAACGTATTCAACTCCTGTACTGCACAGCCTTGACCTTGGGATACAACAGCCAAATAGAGCTCACGACAGTGAGATGGGGCAGCTGAGATGCTAGATACCACTACGTACCTTCTCCCTTAACCAAACAAACCTAACACACAACCTTTCAATTTAGATGATATGTGCCGTAACTCTACATCATTTCTCTTCATCCTCCATTGCATTTTCATTCCTCCCCTAGCATCCGGTCAGAGTTTGATTCTCCAACTCGAACCATGGAAGGTTCACAGTTGTTCATAGGAGGGTGGGGGGGGTGGGAACTCGAACCATGGAAGGTTCACAGTTGTTCATAGGAGGGTGGGGGGGTGAGGGGGTCCTAACATTTAATAATGAGGGAGTCATTTATATCCATTTATTTGGGATTTTTCACAGGCACAGTGAATAATAAGACATGCTCCTTTCAAACAGCGCCACATTCCTGCTGCAAGTCTGATGAGCATCTACAGGTAATTGAACACTCACTTATTAAGTGTTATTATGAAGGCACCAGAAGATAATATCCATGGTTAATACCATGTATGCATATTTATTGCAGATGTAATCCACATCACGCCACTAGCACGCACATCAATATTACCAAGCTCTAGAGGGGACAGAAACAATAATATATGACACCCCCCCTGAGGAAAGTTAGAAGTCATGAGAACAGAAACATGTTGGGTATGAGAAGCAGTAGGATATGGTCCACAATACTGCGCTACTATTTGAGAACTGGCAATTGGCAATAGCATATATGTGATGTTTAGAGCATTTTATTCACTGAATCACTTATGTGAGATCATGGGTACCTTTAACCCATGGTTTGAAGTTGTGATACATTTGGTTTAGTTGGCCTTTTCTGTTACACACATTGTGGCGACCCTGTTTTTCAATGTGTTTTTTTTTATTGCTGCGTGTTTAGTTTACAAAAAACCTTACACAACATGTAGAACAAAAAACATCATATAAATACACATAACCCTTAAGATCCACAATCAGAACAGTAATCCATTCACATTTAAATTAAAAACAATTACATCAACATTATCCAGTCACATTAAATACATCACAAAATATAAGAAACAGATCTTTTATAACGCTAATCAGAGTTCATTGAAGCGAAGCTCCAGCATCCATTAGATAGCATTAAATGACCAAATTAATTATTTCCAATTCTTTGGTTACACCTTGCAGAAATGCGTTTAGTGCCACAATTACGGAACTATTTAGCCCCCAAATACATCTACTCCAAAAAAGATTCACTGACAGCTTTGAAATCTTTATCAAACTTATCTTTAAAAATCAAGACGCACGTAGGCTCAAAGTGGGGACAAATAAGCACTAAATGCTTCAGTGTCTCTTGGGAGTTTTTATCTCCACAAAAACGACACCGAATGTCAAGAAAACTTGGCGCCGGCACATCTTTATTACCCCAGTGCCGTGTCCTCTAGAGAGTCGGTACCTGATTGAGCCTTAAACACATATAATTTGTTCCTCCCCTATCACAAGGAAACCTCTGGAGATAAAGAGGCAAACATTCCCTAGCATGGCCAAAATTGGAATATTCTTTGTAGGTGGAGTAGGTATTAACACAATCCACTGTTTCCACCCAATCTGCCCTGAAGAGAAACCTCGTCACTATCCCCGGACCTTGAATAAAGTCTTCTATGGTTAAGCCAAGGGAAAGCAAGATTAACTTCATTTTGGCACAAAACTTTCCCATGGACAGAACCGAATCAGAACTCGCGACCTCTGCTAGTATTTCATACAGTGTGTTTTTCAGAGGGTCGCTTATTTTCCTAAACAGGGAAAGCTTTTTCCAAAGATACCTAGCTTTAAGAGATATAAGTCAGAGCTCGTGGCAAATAACTGTGTTGGACACTGCCATAGATAAACCCAGTATCTCTTACCACAAATTTCCCTGGATGGTGTTAAGAGTAAGGCTCATATCATGGGTGCATAGGTCCAGGCCGTAGAGTAAAATGGGCTCGGATTTGGCGAGGTAATATCGCCTTATTGGAAGCAGAGAGAATCTGCAAAACTTCACTCCCAAGAATTTTATTTAGGATTTGCGTTTGCAGGCTTTCTCATCCAAGTTCTGTTTCCATGATTTCACACTAACCCTATTTGTAAGTTTATACCCGAAATAGGTGAGGGCCTGGACCTGATCCACTGATTCATCATCCATGATCCACTTATAAGTCTGGATCTTTCTTCTTTTAGATAATACCATTATCTGAGGTTTAGATGCATTTGGCAAGAGATTTTTAGCTATCGCGTAAAGGTAAAAAAGATACATTTTCCTCCTGAGGCCACAGGGGGTACAATCCAAAAGAATAAATTTGTCTGCAAAGACCATCCACTTGATCCCTATCCTCCCCAACCTGGCTGGTGCGATGGAAGGTCCCTACCACATTCCCTCCACATTACACACGTACAGGTTGGAGAGAATTGGAGCCAGTGAGCAGCCTTGCTTAACCCCTACATATGTAGCAATTTCCTGAGACAAAGTCCCATCCATAGTCAAGCAGACCCTAATAGTTGTATTGGTATGGAGTAGGATAAGGAGCTGGACAATCTTACGTGGACTCTTCATAGCTAGCATCTTGGACCACAATCTCGATCTTATTACTCCATCAAATGCATTTGAGAGGTCCAATGATTCTATAAACACATCTCCTATATTGGACTGGTGTACCAAATTTCTTAAATGTGCCAAAACTGTCCCATTCAAGCTGGTTCCCTGCTCTTCCCTGAAACCCACTTGGAATTTACTAAGAAGCAAATTATGCCTGACCACATTATTAAGATCTCTTAAGAGCAGGATGTCAAAAACCTTACTAGCCCCATCAATGAGCGCTATAGGTCTATAGTTACTAGGAATTAAGATATTTCCCTTCTTATATATGGGCACAATAATAGATTGAACACAGGAAGCCGGGCCAGTGTGGGTCTCAAAGATGTAATTGAATACTGGTTTCAGGAGTTTAGCCCACAGCTCAGAGGCAGCCTTAATAACAAAAGGTGGAATGCCATCTGGGCCGGGGGCTCTGGACGGCTTAAGTTTGTGTATAGCCCAAATAATGTCCTTGTGATCCCATGTACAGCCTCCTACAACAGGAAATCCCAAATCAGTACCTGCCCATTTACAAATTTAGAGGGCATGCAGACTTGTTTGTATAGTAAGCGAACCAGGCATCAGCTTTGATTGGACATTCTAAACTACCTTTAGAAGGGTCTATAGTCCTCTTGAGAGTGGACCAGAATGTGCCATCCATACCATACCCTTACAGAGATTTTCCATCATGTTCTGGTGGGAATTCAAATAATGATCCATCCTAAGCAATTTAACCAAGTGTTTATGTCTAAGAATGATCTTTCTTTTTAGAACTGAAAACTCATTTGTTGATTTTAGAGTTATAAATTCTAGTATCCCACCTAAAACTCTCAGATTTGTTGATGGAATTACCTCCCACTTTGCCAATCTTAAAGGCACAGGTAAGTATCATTTTGTTATAATGATTCCCCCCTCGTAAAAGGGAACTATCCCCCAAGTCCAATTGAACAGCTTTCGTTAAGTAGTCTGTAAGAAGAGTATTAAATATCCTAATGTTATTAGTATTCCAATTAACCAAACTCTCTTGTTTCACCACTGAAAGACCCATAAAGTCTGGCCTGACGTGAATACCCAAGTGGGCCAAAGTCAGAATGAAAACCAGTGGGGTATGGTCCCCACGGTCACTATCTATATTAGTCAGGTCACCACACACTTGTTTCCATCCATTAGCCACCTAGAATAAATCAATCCTGGAGCTGTGGAAGCCCCTCTTCCACGTATGCTTAGGTAATTCTGAATAACATGGGTGGTCCAACATCCCCAAATCTCATCCCTCCAGAAAAATGTCTCACTGCATACCCCAGGTAAGATTGGGGTGGAGAATCTTAGGAGTAGTCCCCATATCATTCCACTGGGTGCTCTCAGGACATTATGAGTTAAAATCACCTCCCAGCACAATGCGTTTCCCAAAACCCTTCTCACACCATTCCCCCAAGATCTCACTGAGGCTCTCCTCCACATTTTCAAACAGCACTTTCATAGGATTCCAATAAAGGTTTAATAGAAAAATTGGCTCCAGCACATTCTCTATATCCAATGTAATGCCCAGGAGCCAATCCCTGCTGCAAACCAATTTACAGTTAAACCCCAAAATGCAATCTATGGCTATGGTCAAGCCCCCACTCGGTCGCCCCGCCATACCTTTTAAGGCAGGATGCGAGAACGTATGAAAACTCTCTATACTAAAATGATCATGAATCATAGTTTCCTGGAATAAATATATGCGGGGGAGAGTATTAGCAGAAGGCTTCCGTAGAAATGTATTCAAGTTTACGCTCCCACACATATTCCATGAAATAACTTCAATGTTAGTCATGTCATGCACATCCTGTACCTTGTCTTAAGGTCTCCAGCGTCTTGAGGGCTGGCTGTCGCCAAGACCAGTCCTGTCCATTGTTTAGCAAATTAGAAATCAAAGACAGAAATGGCATAGAATTATTAGATTGATTAGTGTCAGAATATACTGCTTGCCCAACTGAAATATTCATGTGTTCCTTATATGCAAGGACGATGTCAGCCTTAAAGGAGGCTAATTTAAGGGGAAAAATGGGAAAGAGGAAATTTCTACCGTTGTTTGACTCCTTTAATGGTGTGGATGCAAACTGCATTAGTGGGCAGCATAGTGCTTGCTGGAAAGGCTTTAATTGACCCACATTCCTGGAGTGTGTTTGTATTTGGAACTTACAACAGTGACGTAAGGTCTATCTCTGAGATATTTGACTTACCTAACGTTGGAGGTTCTATGAGCCATTTAATAGATGAATCCACTGTGTGTCAGCAAAGACTTAAGAGCAGAGGTAATAATCAGGGTAAGGAGGACATGGATGATTGGAAACTGAATTAACATTTAAAAGACAGGCAAATGCGAAATTTAAAAAATTAGTAATTAGAATAAGTACAAATTCATCACCTCTAAATAAAACCCCCAGAATTTACACCGTCAATAATAACAATAACCTCCAACCGGGGAGAGGAAAACCTTGCAGCCCCCTTTTAAGGTCCTTATTAAAATATGAATGATAGCATGTGGAGTTGTGCTCCACTAAAATTGGAGCACGTCAATGTATGATAAACTTGCTGTACTGGGAATGCCCAATGGTTTGGGGAGCTGCTTTAGTCTGTCTCTCCCCCCCACTGACCGGCAAGTAACTTTAATCTCCAACAGTATTGGTCCGATTAAGTTCAGGAGGTGGAATCACTTATGGACACAACCCTGCGCCGCGATAATTGGAAATTTCCAGGGCAGTAAAACAAATACAGCCCAACAGTCTAACAGTGAAGTTGCGCCCTTTACGCCAAGCGGGCTTAACGCCACAAGGGTCATCACCTGGCTACTTAACAATTAACTAGCACCGTATGTATGTATGTCACTAATTCCACTATAACTGCTGTCATAACTGATGTTGTAACTATACTTACATTGCACAATTGTACAAATGTTCCTACCTATGCCTGTAACTTGATTCTCAAGCGCCCATATACCTCTGGGTCAGGTGCGCTATACAAATAAATAAACAAACAAACAAACAAACAAAGGGTGTCACCACAGCGTTGAAATAGGCGCACGTCTGGCGTGGGCGTGGCCTCCAGACGCCGCGCTGAAGGCGTCGCTAAAATTCCAATTGTTCACAGCACAGTTAGCAGTACTACTGCGTGAGGTTCAGGAGCAGTATCTCGAGCACATAAAATCCCTGAAGGGTGCTGCTGCCG
The DNA here is from genome assembly GCF_040938575.1 of Ambystoma mexicanum. Lineage (NCBI taxonomy): Eukaryota > Metazoa > Chordata > Amphibia > Caudata > Ambystomatidae > Ambystoma > Ambystoma mexicanum. The sequence continues at coordinate 1,000,335,409 of NC_090933.1, forward strand.
CGTTGAAATAGGCACATGTCTGGGGGGGCTTGGCCTCCAAACGCTGCACTGCAGGCGTGGCTAAAATTCCAATTGTTCACAGCACAGTTAGAAGTAGTACTGCATGTGGTTCAGGAGCGGTATCTCGAGCACATAAAATCCCTGAAGGCGCTGCAGGCATTACTAAAATTCCAATTGTTCACAGCACAGTTAGCAGTACTAATGCGTGAGGTTCAGGAGAAGTATCTCGAGCATGTCAATGTTAATGTTTTTGACATAGGGAAATCACCAAGTCGTTCTTTTGAAAAAATATACATTATTCAATTATGAAATAATAAATATATAATATATTTTAGTTGCATTTTGTGATCTATACAGTGTTGTTTGTTGTGGGCTTCTCATTTGGTGCAATGAAGAGAGGGGATTTGTTTTGTGCATAAAAGTATTACAGTACCCAGGACAGCCTCTTCCTATCAGGGTCCCTCAGAATTGTGTTTGAAACATTCACAATCATTCCATTGCCACCAAAATTCACTGGCTCTTCACCAGATCTTTGCATCCCAGCCAAACCACTTACACTCTCCTCAGGATCCACTGAACCACCACCATCCGAAAACACAGTCCCTGATCCACAAATACCTCCACTTGTTGCATCTGACTACATCACCCACACTGATAGGTCCTCACATTATCCTTCACTTCTGCCTCATAGCACTTAACCAGTTGTCTCTGGCTCAATTTCCTACCATCTTTTAACACTACAACTGTTCCAATGATCTTCATGGTCATTTTAAGAGAAGACAGATACAGAATTCCTCTCCCCTTCACTCTTGTGCACACTCTCTTCTTCCCTTCAAACCATTTCTTGTACCTCTCCTGGCACCTCTCACCTCTCAGCCCTATTGATCAACGCTTCTCTTCTAACCTTAACAGGTCCTGAGGCTCAGCCATTATGGTGTCAATTCCCTCACGGGTCTTCTACCCCTCAATGCTACAAATGGTGAGGTCCATGCAGTGGAATGCAGCACTGTCTTATGTGCCTACACCATTCCTCTCACCAACACTTCAATATTCAAATCCAACATCCGAGCTAACTGAAGAGTTCCCTTCACAACTCCATTGAATCTCTCCACCATTCCATTCTGCCTCTGGCAATACAATGCTGTTGTTTCATGTCACACCGCTTTCCCTTGCAGATACTCTGACACCACACTGGACTGGGATTGAACTTCAATTATCAGTTAACAAAATAGATGGAAGCTCTTCAGTCCTGGACACCCTAGCCATACATACCTCCACCAACTTGGCAGGAGCAGGGTCATCAGACCATTCCACACATGGTCATTTGGAATGATAGTCCATCAACACAAAGACAACATTCTTACCCTGATAACATGTGATTTGTCACCTGAAGCACACCACCAAATGTTCTATTTCCACATCCATATTGGCCACAATTAACTTTCACTAACTCTCCTCTTTGTCATATTCCTAACCAGCTGTTCCCTGTGGGCAATATCTAAAACAATCAGTCTCATGCCTTTAGGCATAACAATTCTCGCCCCACTGCACATAGCAGCTCTCTCCATCCACAGCTCATCCTTGACTTTCTGAAACTGAGAACTGACCCCCATTAAACCTCTGGAACATCACTCTTCTAGTAGCTTACGAATCCTTGTCATTTCAGCATCAGCCGCAATTTCTTCTAGCCATTTGTCAAATCCAGAATTCCTGCTTGTACCACCTGGGTTATATTGACCATGCGCCTCAAGTGGTTCAACCGCACCTTTTAGTGGAGGTGGTGACAAGCAATCTACAACTACTCGGTGTCCAGCACATAAACAACTGATACAATTATACCCCTGTAGTGCCAAAGACTGATTTTCTATACTCTGGCCTGGTAGACAGATATATTGAAGGCCAACCTATATTGTGACAGGGATAACTCTGGGGAGTTGTAGCCAAACCAGTTTCAAGGTAGCTAGGCGAGTGGTCTAGGCTAAGTCTCAAGATGTGGCAAGCTTTTCAGGGGTCCACAATGAGTACACACAGCGCAGCAGTCAAGTCTTGCACTTAGACAATCAGGTATACAAATACTTCTTTACTTATGGCCAAAACACACAGTGAAAAATGACATAATATTATCACACAATACTAAACATTTGGTGAATATATAAAATTACTGCTGTGGGACAAAATACATATCAAAACCCCTAAAAAGAAAGGTACAGGTAGGTATTTTTACTACAAGTCCCCAGAGAATCAACCCTATCTTCAGAACTCCAACCCTAAGTTGTCTGGGACCTTGTGCCCAAAGGTTCGGCAAAGCTTCCAGTTTGTGAAGCTGGAAAAAATGAAGGTAGGGTCTCTGGGGTCCATGAACAGTTCCAAGTGTCAGGGGATGAGATAAACTACCTAACAAACGTAGCTCTCTGGTCAGTGTCTGATGCCTGTTGCAAGGGCTCTCTGTGCAAGAATGCAGCAAAACTCGATGCAGGGCCCCTCTCAAGACAGGAATGGATGCAGGTAAGCAATGTTGGATGATGCCCACCAATGCCCACTGTCGCAGTCAGACGTTTCCTCCTATCTCGGGTCCCCTTGATGCTAAGACTGCAAAATTCTGCAGAGCTTAGTCTTGTAGCACATCCTGAGGATCCCCCAAGTTCAATGCCTATTCTCAGAATGGCAACATCGGCAGCACAGTAGCCCAAACTCAGAGCTGGTCAGTCACAAGGGGGTCCCGGGGCACCGTTGAAGACTCTTCTTCGCTGGATAGGACAGAGCTCTACCAGGCAAGCAGCAGAAGTTGGTCGCCAAGCCTTCTTCTACTGGGTCCACGTTCTCCTTGTAAGTCTTGTAGCTGGACAGGAGTCTTGGCTCCTTTGGTTTCTTCCAGGATCTCTCTCGAGTGGATGCAGGGGTCCTCTTCTTATCCAAAAAGCCAGGTAAGAGCAGAATCCCCCAATAGCCAATGACAGATCTGCCCCACTCTCACACACACACCAGTAGTGGTCCAATCAGGATCACTGGTGGCAAAACTCATTCATTCCACCCATACACACTGGCACCAGTATGTGTATTGGGACCAGGCAGTCCCAGCCAACTTCCTGGCAGCAAACACACATAGCCCTCTGGTAGCCCACCAAAGGCCGCTGCTTTCCTGGGCACTGAATGGCCATATAAGGATGTTCCTGGACACACAGGCCAGGAAGAAGGCTAAACGACAAGATGGCCAAAGGACAAGTGAAAAATATTGTGGCACGGCCATGTTTGGCCACTAGCCACAGTTGGTAGCCAAACATTGTAAACACAATAAGGCTAATATGAAAACACCTAAACAGTAGGAAAAAGTAACTGCTTCCACCAGTTTGTCAATTTAGAACACCTAGAGTAACTAAAAATCCTATGAGTGTAGGTCTATGGTAAAACAGAAAGTGTACCCCAGTGTACTGCATTGTAAGATGCATTGTACAATGATAAAAAGTTACCACAAGTGATAACAAGTTACTGAAAGAAGTAACAAAGTAACACGACTAAGGGAAACAATGTTTCCCAGTACTGACAGCCGGAATCACATGTCAGTTTCCCCATAACAGGTGGGCAAAAGCCAGTGTAGTGCAGCTTATGACTTCACTGTATAGTAACAAGCCCAAGCAAAATGTGTGGGGGTCCATAGAAAGGTGCAGTAAAGAGGAATAGTTCCTAACACTCGCCCCTCCCAGACTAGGGACAGGGGGAACTAATCCACCCCTGGATGGGTACTCTGTTCCAGTCGGTTATTCCAGTTGCACAGCCCATCAGCATTGCTACATTTCTGATTTGGCATTTGCCCAAAAGTGAAGTTTAAGGCCTGCACACTCATGAACCACCTGAGCCAATTTGAATTATCTCCCTTAATATCCACCAACCACTTCAAAAGCTTAGGGTGAGCATACACAGTGAAGTGAGTCCCATTTAGGTAGGACTTTAACTTCCTAAGGCACCATATAATGGCAAAGCAACTATTCTCCACCAGTTCTCCACTCCTAAACTGGTGGCTGCTATGATATAGGTTGTTCTTCAAGTTTGTCATCAAGCTGTGAAAGGTTTCCAACTATCCCAGTGTCATAGTCATCTGTCTGCACTGTGAACGGTCTCTCCCAATCAGGAGCCCATAACCCAGCCTATGGGAAAGCCTAGGCCTAAAGGTAAACTCATGGCCAGAGGAGTCTGAAACAGAGACAAAAGGAAGGAGAATATTCCCCCTGTCCTACCTACAACAGCCATTAAAATCTTGGATCATATTGCACTCCTGAGCTACCTAGGATGCTGGTGGAGGATATCCCTGGAGGAGAGAGAAATATGGGCCAACAGAAATGAAAACCATCAACACTCATTTTCACCAGAAATCAGGCCTAATTTGATTAGCCTTTTGACCATGAAGACCTCAGGCAATAGGTTACAATTGGTGATTTCTGATCACAATCCCATATGTCCTTGTGCCACCCCACAGATAATGACTGCTAAGTCAGGCATTAATGCCTTAGTGAATGACAGTCCCAGGGGTAGCTCCTCTGCTGTGATTGGTAGTGGTCAGACCCATTGGAAGAAGGCTGAAGTGACCTGTCAAGTGTCACTGAACTGTCATCCACAGGAAGATGGTCCGAGAGAGAGACTTGTCAAAGCTCTCTTAAGCTTGGTTGGAGCCTTCAGTGGGCCCCAGAGAAGGAGGTGGGACCTTATCCTGTCCAACTTACTTTGTAAATTACTGAACACATGTGAGTGGTCTGGGCCTTGCCTTGTTTCACAGCTTGGCAAGGTGAACTATTCAGTATATTATATGATATGATATGATATGATATGATAGGTCATTTATAACGTGCTTAATACCCGGAGATTTCTAAGCGTGGACCCGGGGATTGAACCTGTGGTGTTGAGTGTTGTCTCGCTTCCATGGTGAGCATGTTGTCCCTGATCTATGTTCCCGAGACAATATCTTGTTGGACCTGAACAGGTTACCATTACGTTTCTTATGGTTAGTCCCATATAGGTAGGACTTCAACTTCCTAAGGCACCATATAATGGAAAAGCAACTTTTCTCCACCTGGGGCCACCTGAGTTCTCCACTCCTAAACTGGTGGCTGCTATGATATAGGTTGTTCCTCAAGTTTGTCATCAAGCTGTGAAAGGTTTCCAACTTTCCCAGTGTCATAGTCATCTGTCTGAACTATGAAAGGTCTCTCCCAATCAGGAGCCAATAACCCAGCCTATGGGAAAACCTAGGCCTCAGGGTAAACCCATGGCCAGAGGAGTCAAAAACAGAGACAAAAGGAAGGAGAACATTCCCCCTGTCCTACCTACAACAGCCATTGAGGTAATTGGTAGAGTCCCTATTCCAAGCTTGAAAGAAGGGACCCCAGGAAATCTTAGGTCCTAATGGACTCCTGAGCTACCTAGGATGGTTGTGGAGGATATCCCAAGGGGAGAGAGAAATATAGGCCAATAGAAATGAAAACCATCATGTATAGTCCTATGGAGAAAGGCCTGCTTTCAATGGAAGGACTTCTCTCCAGTGAAGTAAAGAATCCAACAGGATGGTTGCAGCAGAGCAAGCCCACAGAGCCCACCTGAGAAAGCCTTGAGAGGTTGGAGGTTTCTCAGCTTGTGAGGCCCTTCCTCCTGCAGTTGGTGTTTGACATTCCCCAATGTGTTCACCCTAGTGTCAAGATACCACCAGAGTGGTCTAACACACATTCTTGCTGGCCCATGATGGAGGTCCCAGAAGAAAATCAATGTAGGGGTCACACTATCTGTCAGCAGGTTGACAGGTCTGAGACAGGAACTCAGTTACTCCAGAATTAACTTTTAAGAGTGAACTCCTTTTCACCAGAAGTCAGGCCTAATTTGATTAGCCCTTTGACCATGAAGACCTCAGGCAATAGCTTACAATCGGTGATTGCTTATCACAATCCCATATGTCCTTGTGCCACCCCACAGATAATGACTGCTAAATCAGGCATTAATACCTTAGTGAATGACAGTCCCAGAGGTAGCTCCCCTGCTGTGATTGGTAGTGGTCAGACCCATTGGAAGAAGGGTGAAGTGACCTGTCAAGTGTCACTGAACTGTCATCCACAGGAAGATGGTCTGAGAGAGAGATTTGTCAAAGCTCTCTTAAGCTTGGTTGGAGCCTTCAATGAGCCCCAGAGAAGGAGGTGGGACCTTCTGCTGTCAAACTTACTTTGTAAATCATGTGAGTGGTCTGGGTCTTGCCATGTTTCACAGCTTGGCAAGGTGAACTATTCAGTATAGTATATGATATGATATGATAGGTCATTTATAACGTGCTTAATACCCAGAGGTTTCTCAGCATGGACCCGGGGATCGAACCTGTGGTGTTCAGTGTCATCTTGCTTCCATGGTGAGCACGTTGTCTCTAAGCTATCCTCCCGAAACAATATCTTGTTGGACCTGCACAGGTTACCATAACGTTTCCTATGGATAGCGTGGAGGATTCTATCTTGAGAGATAGAAGTGGAGCCCTGCATATGGTTACAGAAAGGGAGACAGAGAAATCTGGGTGCCCCCCTGCCTTGTGTAAAATTGAAGGGTAACCCTGGACAGTTGGTAGTTCTATGGAAATATAACAAAGAGTGTCTTTCCCTATAAGTTTGCATGATTCCACAACTCAACTACAAGTCACGAGGGACATCAAAGGCCTCTATACTAGTATCCCTCAAAGAGCTGCCGTGGAGTCTATGAGGAACTATCTCACTCAACACATGGTACAAAAAAAGAGTACCAGTAAATTTCATCATGGCCCTATCCACACATTTTTTTCTTGTTCAGATACACATATTATCTTCAGATCTGCGGCACCGCCAAGGGAGCAGCTTTTGCACCCAGTTTAGCCGTGATCTATGGCAGAATATGTGTTCAGTAACACAAACCCCTTCTTCCACAGAATTAGTAAGTGGAAGCATTACATAGATGATATTATCTTTTTTTGGAATGGAGACACTGGGCCTCATTACGACCTCGGCGGTAGCCATGCCGCTATTGGCGGCATGGCTGCCACCAAAATCGCATCCGGGTTTCCAGAATGAGGAATTACCGGGCCATTCCGAGTTCGGAGGGCCTGGTAATTCCTCCTTCTAGGAACCCGGACCCGGACCTTCCCCATTCCCATTTCAGCTCCCATAGGGCTGAATGGGAATGGGCGAGGGAGCAAACAACGGGCCGATTACGAGCGGCACGTTGTTTGCTCCCTCCTCCCCTCGTGGACCCGGTCTGCACGTCTGGTGAAACCAGACGTACAGACCGGGTCCCGCGAGGGGAACTCGTAATCAGGCGGGATGGGGATGACGGCGTTAACCCTGTCCCGCCTGGGTTATAATGAGGCCCACTGCATCACTAGAAGAATTCCACAATTGGTTGAATGAACAAACCACAGCAATCCGGTTCACCCTATGCAGCAGTGTAAAATCAATCAAGTTTTTAGACCTCACCATCACCAACAAAGAAGGCAACCTAACATGCACACTTTACAAGAAAACCACAGACAGGAACATGTTTCTATATTATCAAAGTAACCATCCGAGAACCTCAAAGACAACTTGCCCTTCGGACAATGTGTACGTATCCGTTGCAACTGTGCAGAACTGTCCCAGTAGACTGACCATGCACAAGACCTGGAACATAGACTGTCCAACAGGGGATACCCCAAACAATGACTCAAGACAGTACAAAAAGGAGCCAAATATACACCAAGGGAAGCTCTTTGGAGCCCCAAGGAAAGAACAACTAAGGATTATACACTTACCTGCATAACCACTTCCGGTCCAAACTCTACCAAAATCAAAACATTAATCAAACAATTCTGGCCTCTAATACAGCCAAGCATCCCGGAAGAACCTATGCCAAGAATGGCCCTGAAACAAGCCAAGAATCTGAAGGAGTATCTCACCCATGCCAGACTCAGCACAAAAGAAACAGTGTTCACTTTGAAACCTGAGAGAGATTATGGGTCACCACCCCTGGGGAACCTGCTCAGTCTGCAGGTTTACCATAACAAACCAAGCCTTCAAAGTGGCAGGAAAGGAATGGAATATAAAAAACTTCTCAAACTGCAAATCCAAAAATGCAATCTACATAATAGAATGCCCGTGTGGAGTCAAATATGTAGGCCAAACAACCAGAGCTGGGAATAAAAGAATTTGGGAGCACCGCTCTAGGATTAGATGCAAAACCCACTCTGTCCCTATGGTCTCACACTATATGGAACTACAACATGGCCCTGATGATATTAAGTGGTGGATTGTGGACCTTGTAAAAACAATACGAACATAAGCAATGCCCTATAACATAAGGAAGCATGGTGGATCCACAAACTTAAAACTACCAGAGTTGGACTCTATGACCTTACACCATCATTGGTAGATCACTAAAACAACTAACTAACAGAAAATCGCTGGTCTGCTCTGGCCACCTAACCACCAAGACACCAGCCTGGGACTCCACTGGAGTAACCAAACCACTGCTAAGGGGCACACCACCAACACAAGTACAATCAAAGTCAAGTGGAAAGTTCCATCTATGTGTCCAAACACTGAGTGCAAAAGAACACTTTAGATTAGATCTGCACACCTTGCTTCTTCTTCCAATGCCAAGTTGCCTTGACAACCACAACTCGCTGCACTGGAGACCGTGGATTGAATGAAGTGGCCTCACCCGCACGCAGATGCATGGAGAGTGATAAGAGAACTACTTTATGCGCTTGCGCACACCTGCACGAAATATGCACAGGTTCAATTTCGTTCGCGAGCCATTGCTAAATTCCATTGAGAACCACTAATCGTTATCCTACGAAAAGAAGCTACAACTCCAGGTGCTTCTCCCACTTGCGCATGTGCAATATGTCCTAACTACAAGTGAATGCGCTGATGTGCCACTGCAACACTACCTGCGACAACACGTAGTCGCACGAGCAGACAGATGAGTCCTGGATGGATTTTGGCATCTAAGGCTGCTAATTCGATGAATGCAAGTAAGCGTTTCAGCACTTTTGAATCCAGACGGCTGCTCCCAGGACCAATCTCTCCCCCCTGTTTATGATCTGTGCTCACAGGCTCCATATTTACCCACAGACTAAACAGGGGCCCGGGTGGATCACCTGTAGCCCACGCATTCTTCAACACACTGACAGATGCAGCCAAAAACAAAGTGAATGCAGGACTCCAGCTACCAGGTAAAAACTATAACACACACTAGTCATGACGCCCAGAGAGCACCATGCACAAACTAATGGTTGCCCCACAACCCATTTTCTGGTTCCCAAAAGAGAAAATCCAATGCACTACGAAAAGAAATATAAATGCCCAACAGCAAACACCCAAATTCAGGAAACTCAGTTCCCCTTCTTCACATAAGAGTCCAGTAGCTTTTACGGCAGGGCAAACCAGGTCAGAGATAGTAAGAGAATACCTAGGAAGCCCTCTAAACCCATGAAAACATTCTGGAACCAACAATTTTATTTTTTAAAACAATATTGTGTACACTAGACATTAGAGCCTGTGGGTGACATACATGTATTTATGTTTCCTCACCTGCAGAGCTCACCAATCCGAAGGCCCAGTCGAAGGCGCCCACATTACCAGCAGAAATGTCTATGGTGACGGACTAACTGTAAACCCTTACCATCCAATCGAGGTCCATAGATTGGTCAAGACCGACTCTTTGTTATATTTCCATTGTGCCAAAGCAGCCCTTCTAATGGCTTCAGTGAGGGTGACCTAGTGTCTGCTCACCTGACCCCACATCTGCAAGATGAGCTTGAGATTTTGATCAGGCAATCTCCCTCCTTGTTGTCACTGAGACCCCTGATAAAAGTTTGGGGTAAACCAGACTGTGTTATGGCAGTTGGTGAACCCACCAAGTTTGGGTGTTGTGGTGGTTCAGACAAAACATGAAGTTCTGACAGTTAGTATGAGATCAATCCTGTGTTGGAGCAAGGGGAGTTTGACAACTCTAGCTGCCTATATCCCAGTTTTGAGGATCTAGAGGAACATACAGGTACTGCCAGTTTGGGATTCTGCATTGACACTAGAGCTCTATATTATGTCCCCAAGACAGACACACACTCCCCACTAAGAGGAAACAACTTGGTGGATCAGCTCTGTACTGAAAAGTACAGTAGCCTTTTTGATCTCTTTTCATGGTATAGTAACGTATCCCTGACAGTGAATGCTAAGTAGGAGACAGCAGTTTAGGTCTTTTCAGATCCTTACTTCAGTGTATTGACTTCTGGATTGGTGGCTGCAACTGACACTTGTCAAATGAGATTAGACCCTGTTTTGGATGGGAAAAAGGATCTCAGTAATACATGTCTGGATAACATGAAAAATGTAACCCCCACTTGGAAGGAGCTGGGAATAACTCAAGAGATTGGGTTTCAGTACCTTCATCAGGCCAACTTGGAGTGTTTTGAAAGTGTTTACCCCGCAGGCCAAGCCACTTCCGTCACTGCCACCCACCTTCTCGGTCACCCGACCCATGAAGCGTGTGTCAGTTGAGGCTTTTGCCGCACACTTCTCACCCCCTCGTCCCCCCCTGGCTGACGCTCACTCTGACACAGGCCTCTCCACACTCCACTCTTCTATATCTGATACTCTTGATATCCTTGCCCCTGTCATGAGAATCCGCCTGAAGCCCGAAGCCAAGTGTAACTCCTGGTATGACTCAGAGCTCGTCACCCTTAAATGCAAGTGTAGGGTTGCCGAGAGGAAATGGCGTGCTTCAGGCTCATCCTCTGACAAACTGGCATGCCGCCTGCTGCAAAGGCAATACCGGCTCTCCGTCCTCACCAAGAAGAGAGCCCATATCCTAGCCCATGTCTCTGCGGCATCTAACAACTCGGCTGAACTCTTTAAAATCTGCAAGGAACCGGCCAATCCTGCTGCAGTCTCTACCTCTCCTGTCCCTTCCCAGGCCCTCTGCACGGCACTGGCTTCTCACTTCATTTCAAAAACTCAGGACATCCTGTCCTCACTCTCTCTCTCACCCTCCTCCCGCTATTCCCTGCTCTTCCTCTGGCCCTTCTGCAGCCACCCCTCTTCCCTCCTTCTGTACCTTTCCCCTTTTCTCTCCAGACAAGGTTTCTAGACAAGTCCGATCTATGAAAGTCTTGTCGAAACAGGTTCACCCCTGTTCCTCCAAAACTATCAAGAATCACATCGCCTCCCTGGCACCTGCCCTGACAGATTTCTGCGATCACTCCTTCGCCACTGCAGTCTTCCCTTTTCCCCCTGAAGCACTCCCTCTGCCGACCCCTGGGCAAGCTCCTGGAGAAACTGGCCATCTCCCAGCTCAATCTCCACACTGAATCTGTTGGTTGTCTTCATGACCATCAGTCTGTCTTCCGAGCTGCCAGAAGCATGGAAACTGCTCTCCTGAATATCCGGTAAGACCTTCTCAACAACCTCGACTCTAACACCCCTTGCGTTCTTATCTTGCTTGATCTCTCTTCTGCCTTTGACACTGTCAACCATGCCATCCTGCTCAACCATCTCCATGATAACCTGGGTATCACTGGTCAGGCTCTGGCGTGGCTGACTTCTTTCCTCTCCGATGGACCCTCCCAGGTCCAACTTGGGTCCTTCCTCTCCAACATCTTTTTCTCTACCTGTGGTGTCCCCCAGGGATCTAACCTTTCTCCCTGGCTGTTAAACCAATACCTGGCAGTCCTTGCCCACCACATCGCCGCTCTCTGTCCCAACTTTCAGCGCTATGCGGATGATACCCAGCTCATTTTCAGGCAACCCTCGGCCTCCTCCTCTCCTTCCCTCATCTCTGACTGTCTGTCTGCCATCCAGGAATGGTGTGCCACCAACGACCTCTGCCTTAATTCCAGTAAAACTGAGATTCTACTCATCGGCATACCCACTCCCTCCTTCCCTGCAGCTCTCTGGCCGGCCACTCTTGGCCTCCCAATCCCACCTGCAAGGCTAAAAACCTTGGGGTCATCTTCAACTCTGCACTCTCCTTCTCTCCTCACATCTCTGACATCTCTAAGAAGTCACACTACCAACTGCACCGCCTTAGAGGTATTCTTACTTTCCTCTCCTTACCCCAGAAATCTGCCTGCCTCTACTCTCTGCAACTTATCCAGAACAGGACTGCAAGACTTGTCCTTGGCCTCAAGCCCAGGGATCGTATCTCTCCAGGACTGAAATCTCTGCACTGGCTCCCAGTGGCTGTGAGGATTAAGTTCAAAACCCTTTGCATTCTACACAAGGCCTTCTGGGGTCTGGGACCGAAATACCTTCAACTATCTCTTCCTAAATATCTCCCTTCTCGAGCTCTTCGCTCATCTGCCTCCAACTCCCTTGGGGTCAGTCGTTTCTCCAAGCAACGAGTTGGTGGCAGATCACTCTCTTCAGCAGGGGCCTCTCTCTGGAACAGCCTTCCTGCCTCCCTGAAACTTGAAGAGAACCATCTCCGATCTGTTGGGTGTCTTGACCCACGTTCAAGTTATTATGTTACAACATTTGGTGCTGTGGGCTTACAAAATCCAAGATGGCCGAAAAACCCACATTTGCGCCAAAATCCAGGAAAACCGCGCAGTTTGTGCGCACACCAAAAAGGTCGCCTGACCTGCCACCCACCAGTGTGAACGTGAGGGGCCAGAAGCGCCATGAGCGAAATCAGTGCTAAGGAATATGGTGCTGTTCAAAATCTGTTGTTATTAATGTCAAAAATGGGTGCAATACTGGTGCTCACCACTACCAGAAAGCCGGCGTTTTAAAACCACCAGATACTTGTGTAAAACTGAACAAATGAACCCAAACCAGGCCAAAGAAAGATTTGCTAAGAGGTGGATACAATGTAAAACTATATTCTGAAATGACGTGAAGGAAGTAATTGTCTAATGTATGTATTGAAAATAGCTGGGGATGTCAGCAGCTTAAGTGAATTTGGGTTTAAAGCCACTAAAATCGAAATGTTTAGAATAAATGAGTGACCTACTTTTGAGTGTCACATAGGTTGCAATTGTTTAAATGTCATAGTTTTGAACTTAGAATCAGTATTCTAGCTGCATGTGTAAAAAATGTTTGTTTTGAATGAAGAAAAACTGGGAACAAAAGTGACATTTGGCTGAAGCCTGGCTTGAAGACAGTGAATTCTGCCCGGCAACTACCCCCGACAGGAGTTGAAACTTGCTCAGCCACTCTTCCCAGGCCTGGCTGCATTCTGCTGCCCCCACCAAAGGGAGATGACACCTCTCTGATTGGATTAGGGGAGGAGCAGCTGGGGACTGCAGGAAACTGAACAATGAGCCTTCCTTGGCTCAGGCAAATGTTAAATTAGGGGGGGGGGGTCGTAAATGGCTTCATCTTGAGAGAAACTGGGAGGAGCAGTGCCTTTGTGAGCAACCTGAGCTGGAGGATGTGGACAAACCAGAAATTCCACCATGTGCTTTGGGAAACCACACCCCCCTGGGCCAAAGCATAATTTTAAAAAAGATGGATAATTCATAATACGGACTTGTCAAAATTATATATTTAATATCATTATTCTTGTGATGTTTCTGTGCACCTTTTAAGAGGTGTTAGAACTCTGTACCATGTTCTGAGGCAAAACCCCATGAATTATGGAGATTGCAGACACAGGGTTCACGCTAGAAAAATGAAAATTTACTGGAATATGTGTAGAAAGGCAGTGTACATCTGTGTCATTTTTGGTAAAAATCCAATATTGGTAAACCAACCAAAAAGCGCAAAATGTTGTCATTTCTTAATCCAAGCTCTTAGAAACCTCATAGTTGGAACAGAAACTACCTTATGTGATATATGATGTGTATATGTAATGTGAACCACTTGTGTATCTGGGAAATGTGTTTAGTTATGAAAATGATTTTCTAAGGTAAAAGCAAAGGGGAGTGTTCTTTCTGTATGCCATGAAGATGACACCTGATGACTCTCTGCTCCCTTCTCAAATCAGGTTAAAGAGAAATCCTTGACCTATCAAGTCATGAGTGGGGTGGACACAGAAAGTTAGCATCCACACCCACTTTCATAAGACATAAAAAGAGCCACTGGAAGCCAGACAGGAACATTCATTTTCTAACCTTCAGCTGAATTCCTGCGCAGCACTCTGACAGAGAACTCCAGGATCCAAAACTTCACTCCAGAACTTAAAGCAGAGAGGCCTGGACCACCAGCTAAATCCTTTTTCAGCAGGCCTTCAGAATCCAGCAAACCAACCAAACTATTCTACAGCCTGGCGAGCTGTTGGATTCTTTGCCAAGAACTTTTGCCAGAACCGGTAGCAGACCCAGAAAGAAGTGCCGACAGCAGAACCACAGACCAGATCAGAACCAGAGAGACCAGAACCAGAGAACCACAGACCAGACCATGGTGAAGTGCAGAGCAGAGCTGAACCAGAGAGCTGTGACTTCAGAACCACCCGCCCCGAGTCCAGTCCAACCTGCTGACCAGACCCTGACGGCCTATTTCAAATTCATAGTGTGAGTACTTAGCGAGAAGTGTGCAAAACCAATCTCTTAGCTTAAAACAATCTGATTCAAAACATGTGAACCTGTCCAGAACTGCATCATAGGAATCGTGTGTACCTTCTCCGATTTTAAACCTGTAAAAGTGTAATTTTGCCATTTTGAATCATTATTTCATTTCTGAAAATCTACCGTCACAAAATCGTCCGTATCTCTTGAACAGTTTGTGCTAGAAGCGAGAATTAACTTTCATTGTAAAGCTAAGATTCTAGGCCTTCCCAGAACTGACTTTCCATTCATTATACTTTTTCCATAATCGCGCTCGACGCACTCGGAAAAAGTGCCGCGATTAGCGATTTGGCTCAAATGTCTTCACTTGTCAAAATAGCAGCTTCTTTCTTTCCTTTGCTGAAATTCGTTTGCAACCTGACAATCATTCATAGAGCATTGCTAAAGTGATCCTGAACTAATTTAAAGTAGCTATCACCCACCCTGAATCTCTTATAGGGATTTAAAATCATTTTTTAGCATATTTTTCCCTTCTTTGCCACCACATTTAAAAGTATTTTGCCTGTGTTTTAAAATCATCCCTGTGATCTAAGCTTGCTAGGGGGGAACTGAACTACATTTGATTGTATTCCTGAGAACTGTGTGCTCTTCCTTCCATCTTCTATTGCATGGGGGGGAGCGAATTGCCACCAGGGGAAAAGTGAACCTATTATCTCTTGTGAAACCCTACCAGTTATTTCTGTACTGCATTCTTTTCCACCTTGCATTTCCTTGTACCATATAAAGCATTCTCAGCTACCTTATCCTCTATACTACTCCTAAGTAATTAAACCAGTGTACTAGTATAACATCATCCATTGTTGATCACTGTCATATGTCTAAGTGTGATATCAAATATTAATTTATTATAAAAGTGTGATATATATATATTGTTTAATTTTTCCAATAAATCTTTTAAATTGCAAAACAAACCTACTTGTTGGCTCAGTGAGGTCAGGGGGATTCTAAGAGAGGGGCGTTATACAAGGGTTCATCATCCAGATTATAACTTGTCATAAAAATATGTAAATAAGGGCTTCCTTTGGGCATCCCAGACAAAGGCATTGACTTAGTGGGATTGCTGAATTGAAGTCACTTAACAGGTCCGGAAACAACTCAAAACCGTCCTCTTTGCTTCTGCTTTCTCTCCTCCCCTCCCTTGCTGAATTCCTGACCGAAATTGCACTGGTTACCTGGCCACCCTTTTTGATCTCTAGCCCAGGCCCCGTCAATTACCTACCTGCACTGCCTACATGGAAACCCCGGCACTTGGGGACTGTTTTTCTGTATCCCTTCAGTCCCCTTACTAGCACTTACATCTGCACTTCCTTGCACTTGCCACTAGCTGGCTGTTTTTGTGTCATATTTATTCCACTTCCCATGTACTGCACTTCCCCTCTCCCTTCCCCCTGCACACTTTTCATTTCCCCCTTCCCATGCACTTGCACGATCTGAATGACACCTGGCCTATTAGGATTGTTGTCTGTCCTCCCTTTGTTCCCCCCCCTTACCTCGTTGAACCTTGAAACACTTGTGTATAGGCGCGTTATAAATGCCATATCATATCATATCATATCATTCCTCGTTACTGCACCTTTTCTTCCATTTCTGGTCCTTCCGGGTCCGCGCTTAGAAACCTCTGGGTACTAAGCACGTTATAAATAACCTATCATATCATATCATGTGGACCCCCAAACTTTTGTGGATCTTCTTGGACAAAGTGTTATCAGTAGCCCCACCCTCTTTCTCTTTCTGATTCTTTCCCTCCTTCTGCTTACCTGACGTGGCTTGTCCTTATGGGACACTCTATGTGAGACCCATTACTCAGCAGCAATAGCTAACCTCTTTGGATTTACCTCCTTAGAGACTGACAAATGTTGCTTAAACTCTGGGAAATAAGAGGCAAAAATATGCTGAAGCATTACCAAATGAATCAGGCCCTCAAAGGCGGGTACCTGATAACCCTCTACCCAGCCACACACGTTTTTCAAAGAATCTATAACAAAAGTAACATAAGTCCTACATTCTTTTTTCTTGTACTAAATCTCGTCAAGTATTGGGCAGGAGTCTTCCCAAACTTTAAAATGAGCTTGCTTAAGTTTTGCGAAATCTTGCCTCTCAGCTTTTGACATTTCCATAATGGCACTAGATCCAGAATGGGGCAGTCTAATGAGCAACCATGCAATACTTTCAGCATCACTCACTCCTTGTACTTCACATGCATACTCAAAGGTTACAAGCCAATCAATTATATAATTCTTCTCCTCATACAAATTGAGCAGATTCTTTGGGAATCTGGGATGTGAAGAGGACTCAGAACCATCTCCAGATCCTCTAATACTTCACATTCTACATTGTTAGTGTGATTTGGGAGGAGGGAGACTGGCTCATAGTTTGGTGATGGAGTTGGCAGATTTAATTTGTATTTATAAAATAGCTTTTGTTGGCAAGAAACATCCCTGAGGCCAGGAAGAGGTTGTTTTCTAATACCTTACCTAATGGGAGTATGTCACTGAAGTGGTAAAATTGCAAATTAGAAAACCGATTCCTGTGTCCAGGGTTTATCACAAAGGCCTAACCCTTCTGTTATTGCCACACAAGTGCCTTTCAGTAACCTATAAAAAAAGACAATGGCACCCACATCCAGGAGCTTTCACATACTGCTCAAATGAAGAGAAATGTAGCCTGAAAATAAGCATTGGTAGCGATTTTTCCATGCAAACGAGATGGCTCAACATCTACCAAAGCTCTCTAAAGTTGAGCCTAACTTGATCTTTATCAGTTCAATCATTACTGAGCCTCAAGACATTCACATTTAGTTGAGCCACAATTGAGGTCAAGTAGAGATTCCCACTCAGCTGCTAATTCAACGAATGTTCACCAAGTTGAGCATTAAGCAAGCCTCACTTCATAAGCATTAATGAGTGTTATCTCTGGCTATAGTTGATTGTTAATTGAGTGTACCTGGTTGAGTCCAAATAGATCCACAATACTGCAAGTTACCAAGTGGCTGATTGAACCTAATGTACCCCCTCTGCAATCATTCTGCCACCCCTCTACTCCACCTGTGGCTCTGTCCAGCTTACTCCCTTGAGTGCATCCTCATTCTCTTCATTTTCATGCTGAGGGACTAATTAACCCCTGAATGCAGGTTACTAGGAGCTTACGGATTGCTCATTAATAACTAAAAAGTGTACCCATTCATAATTTACAGTAACAGTGGTGCAATAATAAAGAACATACTTTTTGATATGATGAAGGCTTTATTTTCTATCTAAACTATAGAAATATCTTTGGACTTCAAGCTAACCATATTAATATATAAGGACACAATGTATGCACATATACGTGCACCAACCTCTGCAAATACTAAGCATCAGCTATTTCAGAATGCATCTCTATCGGCATTATGAAATGGAAATGTGACATCCTTCTGAGTCACCCCTATCAAAGACCTCTAGCCCAAGAGGAAATGGCACTCAAGATTGAATATGGGAATTTATGGTTTATATCAGGGTGGTGGCCTGAGCACAGTGAAAAGGGATTCTTCCTTCCCAGGACCCTGCTAGATTCGCCACCATCAGCGTGCAGGTTGTAGCCCATTAGATTGCTGCAAACGCATGTGACCAGGTTAAGTGTCATAGTCCCTAGGATGAAGCTGAGTTTTCTTCTCTATTCCCCTTAACATGTGTGATTTACTTCAGGTAACCTCATCAAAGTTGAACTGGACAGAGGCCTCAGTATAAACACCACTACCGTTCCATCAATATGGCAGCATGAGCAAAATGAAGATGAACACAACACCATAAAGTCTCTCTAGCCTCCATCAGCAGTGGTCTGCACCCTGTGGACCATTGGATCACTGCTGATGCATGTGACTGAACCCCAGTCCTGCAAGTCATTTGGGACTGGATTTTTTCACCATGGCAACCTGGGGAAGGGCAGGGCCATTTTAAGCACTTTGGGGGCCCAGGGCACAAACTCCTTTGGGGCCCCCCCTCCCTGAACCCAAGACATGAAGGGGTGCAGAGTACCTGGTCGTGCCCCCAACATCGCAATTACAACACATAGGTTGATATGCTTCCTCGCAGCGATCAAAATAGGGAAGGGTAGCCTTTCAGTCCTCTTACCCACTTCATGCTTGCCGTGATCAGAATGATAAACAAGTAGCATTTCAAGGCCAACATTAGCAGTCCATCATGAGGGTATTTATGGTCTACCATAAGTACAGGACACTTTTCGTCAATAGCTGCCATGAGGAAGGCATACTCGTCATAGTATAAATGCGGGACATATGATATGTAAAAGGTGCACATAATCCAGAATAGACAGACGATTCAGATTAGCTGCCTCGCAGAAAGAAAAAGTGCTCAGGCATGGCTACAGGAGACAAATTGGATGCAAGGAATAAGCTACACATACCATATAGTAGATAGTGTATGGAGATTGGAAGCTACCACGAATGTGTCCTTATCCAGACAGATTGAGATTGCAAGAGGGACATGGTTTTCAAAAAGAATTAACATTATATAGCAAATAAACTAGTTGATTTGGTGTGCAGTATATCATGCCTACTATGTCTATAGAGGAAGCATCACTATAGCCATTGAAACCATGAGAACGAAATCACTCTATAGGCCGACAATTTTTGAAAGCTTCGAAAAATGGCAATTTTGATAGGTTAGGCAATACAAGATTGAATGGGTTGCCTAGGATCACACATTGGTTAAGATATGAAGCTAGGATTTTCACCCACTCTACAATTTCTGTACTTCACCACTTTCTTTTCTAGCACTTACAATTAACTAAAATAATCACACTGTATAGAACTGACTTGGAAAGTAGACAAATTGCATAACCCAACATGACAATTTTGAAAAACAAAATGATACAGAAGCGTATTATGCAAAATGGTAATGATTGTCGCTTCATTGTCTCCACCAACAAGAAAAGTAATTGATATGATCTTAAAATACTTTTTCTGGGTTTCTCTTTTCTATTTTAAAGCTTTAAATTCACCCAAAACACAGGCTTGTGAAATTCTATGTCAAGACGGAGGCAAGCATTAAGCTTTCATCTTCTTTATTCTCTACTCTCCAGCAGTTTCAACAAATATAACTTTGTAAACTTTCAATTCAAAATGTTTTATTTTTATTTTTATTTTTTAAACAAACTTCAAATCCCATCAATCCTGTAGTCCCCTAGTCTCTGGCCATGTGACCTAGTCCTTCCTGTTCCTCTGTCCTTCCTCTTCTTTTCCTGCTCTCCACAAGATAAGTACCTCTTTATCTTAGCTCCGTAATATTTGCTTGACAAAACGTTTTTTATGCCATTAACGTAATTGGAATTGTACACCATTGACAATAATAGAATAAACATGTATATTAGAGCGTGCAAGCGTTAGTGTTTTAGTGTTTAAAAGGGATTCGGAGGCCCTGTGTCGTAATGCACGACACCTCAGGAGCCTGCCCTACCCCCAAGCAGAGCGCGAGTTCGCTGCCCCAACCCTTGGAAGGGCGGAGCTCTATGCAGACGGGAAACTTCCCGCGAGCCGAGCAGTAACGGCCACCGCAGCGAATGCGCCAATAGCGAACGCCTCCTATGCGAGGGCACGGCCTTAGACAGCGGAGCCGCACAATTATAGAGTATTACCAGGCAAATAGGAAAGATATATCCTGCAAACATGCATACTGTATAAGGAAGGTGCAGCCTCGAGCTAAGTGAATCTGTGGACGCGCCACTGCACCTACACAGGTATTGATTCAGGCACCGGCCAGCACAATGTCGAAATTCGAGTGGAGCGAAGAGGAGCAGGAGGCAGTCTACCAAGAGGACCTAGCCTATAGCTTCAAAGAAGTGCTGGGAGATTCACTGACAGAGGCAGTGGTCCAAGGAGTGCAGCCTTTACAAGAAAGGCTGGATACCATAGAACTATTCCTGAGCCAGAAGGAAGAACGCACCAAGCAGGAAGAAACTGCGTCCACAAGGGCAACGTTTAACGACCCTAAGGGGTGTAAAAAGGCCCGGAAGAGCAAAGACTCTTCTGACCCCCCAGGCCAACCGACAGGGGCGAGTACAGGAGCCCCAGAGGCTACGGACGCGTTCCTCAGACTAAAGGAAGCATTCATGAAAGATTCCCAGGTGCTGAGCCTCCGGACCCCCTACCCAGGGGAAGACAATATGGGTTGTACAGAGGAGGAACCCCAAGAAGGCTTCCCAGATGAGGAACCGCCGATATCCCCCACATCCACTCAATCGGAGGCAGATAACGAAGGGGATGAGGGGAGCCAAGCTCCACCTAAGAAAAGGCAACGAAAACTCCACCACCTTGAAGAGGACGAAACAGCGGACATGTTCCATCTGGAAGAAATCAGAAATACGAGATCCTCGGAGTGGGTGCCATCGCCGAGAGTGGCGTAATACATGACGCAGAGATTGAGGAAAGCTCTTGAAAAAGAGGTCAGACAAAGACTGAGGGCCGAATGTCCAAGGCCAGACCTGCAGGGCAAAGTCGCGGAAGCCCCAGAATTGGACCCTAAAATGTTGTCGTTCGTCTCCAAATTGAACAGAGACCCGAGGAACGGCATAGACCGCTCCTGGAGAAGCTGCCAAGAAAAACTCCTCGACCTGGCAGGTCCGCTAGCTAAAATAATGGACCTAGCCGAACGAGCCAGAGATACAGGTGAGGAGGTAGACCCAGGAGTGCTAGCGAACTGGGCCCAACGGGCCGTATGTATACTAGGAAACGCGAACTGCACGATTTCATCGGAGCGCAGGAGAGGCCTCCTCTTGAAAATCGATCGGAAACTAGGAGATCTGTCATCATACGAAGCCGGCGAGGCAGCGCAGGGCCTATTGTTTGGAGATAGTTTCGGTAAGGAGATGGGGAGGTTCGGAGGGACCTACACCTCCCTGGAGAAAGCACAGGCTTCGATGAAGAACATTTTCCCAGGGAGAGTTTTTGGCGGGACCGGTCGCTACAGAGGTTGCTCGACCGGTCGATACCAAGCATCCAGAAGGCCTCAGTACAACAGAAATCAAAACTGGGAATCCAGGCAGCCTGATACCTTCTTTCCTAGAGGAAGACGAAGCAGAGGACAGGGAAGAGGACAAAACTTCCCCACAGGTGAGAAACTTTACATATCCACCAGTAGGGGGGAGGACAGCTATATTCTGGGAAAACTGGCGCTCGCTTTCCAGCGACGCTTGGGTCCTTCAAACAGTGAAAGGCATGTGTATAGAATTTACAGAGACCCCCGTTCAGGACCGAGCGCCACGCCCCGTAGTCACGACGCTGACCGAAAAAGAGCTGCTAGACGCGGAATTGCGAAGCCTAGCAGAGAAACGGGCGATCGAACCATGCATAGTGCCGCCAAGATTTGTGAGCAACATGTTCCTGGTTCACCGAAAAGACAAAGTGAGACCAGTGATAAATCTAAGGCACATGAACAGCTGGGTGGCCTACAACCACTTCAAAATGGAAGGAATCCACCAGCTCAGAGATACGCTCAGACAGAACGACTGGCTGGCGAGGATAGATTTGAAAGACGCCTATCTTACGATTCCTGTACAGAGGGATTTCCGTCCATTCCTAGCATTCGACTGGGACGGGCAATTATGGCAGTTTGCAACAATGCCTTTCGGGCTCTCCTCGGCGCCGTGGGCATTCACGAAAGTGATGAAGCCGGTAGCCGCAGCGATCAGAGGGAAAGGAATTTGCATGATTATATATCTAGACGACATCCTACTGATGGCCGACAGCAGAGAGACCTTAGTCTACCAGACCGACTGGGTGGTACACCTCTTAACTTCGTTAGGTTTCCTAGTGAACTGGGAGAAGTCGGAAATGGCTCCGGCGAGGAAGATAGAATTCCTGGGATTTGTTATAAACACCAGGTCGGCGACACTGGAACTCCCAAACAAAAAGATCAAAGACATAAAGAGAGAAATAAGAGCATGTCTCAGCAAAACGAGCATATCACTCTGCACCATAGCGAGAGTAGTAGGCTTACTAGCGGCATCAATACAAGCAATCTTCCCTGGGCCATTACACTACCCAGCCCTTCAGAGGCTCAAGATACGGCTTCTTCAGCAAGGCCTACACTACCACCAACTGGTACTCTTAGATCAGGAGTCCAGGACAGAGTTGGAATGGTGGTTAGCGATCATGGAGGCCTGGAACGGCAGAACCATCTTCGGCGACAGCCCAGACCTGATAATAGAATCAGATGCCAGCAGAGCAGGCTGGGGAGCCCGATGCAGGGATCTCCAGACAGGAGGGAGATGAAGCGCATCGGAACTCCAATTACACATAAACTGCCTAGAGTTACTAGCCGGATCCTTCGCGATCAGGGCTTTTACGAAAGGGAAAGTGAACTCCTGTATCCTGCTAAAAATGGACAACATTTCGGCAGTCAAATACATCAACCATTTAGGAGGGACAAGGTCCAAATTGCTGGCGGAAATAGCCAAGGATTTCTGGCATTCCTGCCTAGAATCAGGGATCTCGGTGGTAGCCGAATACTTAACAGGTTCGTTGAATGTAGTAGCGGACTGGAACTCCAGACATCTCTCAGACTCCAGCGACTGGATGCTGGACCGGATGATTTTTCAGAAACTGGAAAAGATCTGGGGCCCAATATACACAGATCTATTTGCGTCCAGGCTGAACGCTCAGAAAGAGAGGTTCTTCAGTTGGAGTTTGGACCCAGCGGCAGCCGGAGTGGACGCTTTTCTACAAGATTGGAGGGAGCACACGCTTTACGCTTTTCCCCCATTCATACTGATGAACAGAGTACTAGCATAGGTACGCAGAGAGACAGCAGACCTGATAGTGGTAGCTCCGATCTGGAAATCCCAAGTATGATTCCCAACACTCATGGAACTATTGGTAGATTACCCGAGAATACTGCCCTAAGGAGAACACCTCATCACGGACCCAGCTGGGTCATCTCAGCCTCTGAGAGTGAAGGGGACCCTGCCATTGATGGTGTGCAGGATAGCAGGAGATGCTGGAATCTCCCGGGCATTTCGCCACAAGCTGCTAGTCTCATCGCAGAGTCATGGGCTTCATCAACACTAAGGAGCTACGATGCAGCTTGGAACAAGTGGTCGACATGGTGCAGAAGGCGAAATATTCATCCCGTTTCTGCCCCTCTAGTTGAGATCTTGAATTTCCTAGTGGAACTCCTCCAGGATGGCAAAGCATACAGAACAATAGGGGTATACAGAACTGCGATATCAGCAGGTCACCTACCCGTGGAAGGAGTACCGGTGAGAGAGAATTTAGCAGTAATTCGGCTACTAAGAGGAATAAGATTCAGGAAACCACCGCAGCCGAAATATGAATCTCTATGGGACGTAGCAATAGTATTGAAACTATTTGTGGACTGGCCCGACAACAAGTATCCGTCCCTAGGACAGCTGTCCGAAAAACTAGCTATGCTACTATGCTTGGTGTCATGCAGGAGAGTAGCAGACATGAGAGTCTTAGAAGTGAATAGGAGAACGTACGGGCCGGAAGGCGTGACGTTCAGCTTAGCCAGAATAACTAAAACGGATTCTAGTACCATCACATACCCGTACATGCAGGAGCACCAGAAATGGTGCGTAGCGGCATGTATAAAGGAATACGAAAATAAGACAGCCGAAATAAGACCGGCAGGGACGACTCAATTATTAATTGCGTGCAGAAAGCCACACAGAGGAGTAGCAACAGCCACCATAGCACGGTGGGTCAGAAACATTATGAGTTTAGCAGGAGTAGACATGACAAGATTCGGGGCACACTCAGTCAGAGGAGCGATGGCCTCGAAAGCTCTAGGACTAGGCGCAACATTACAAGACATCATGAAAGCTGCAGACTGGGTTAGTGATACGACATTCAGGACATTTTACTACCGACCTATTAATACAATGGCAGGAGTAGTAGTAAGAAGCTTTGAACAAGCTTAATGCTCGCCTCCGTCTTGACATAGAATGAAGATTCCCCCTGATAATAGCGCAGGGAGCTCTTGATTCTATTAAAGACAAGGAGGCGAGCATTAAATTCCCATCCCGAATACACAATGAATGCAATGATGAAATACATGTGGTGAAGTACTGTTGATAATTAACATGGCTATTTCTTCCAGAATAGGGTGTGTATTCCCGCCCTAACATATACTATTTGTTTCTTATTGACTTTAGGGGATGAGCAAAAGAACAGGTGAAAGCCCGAATCATTGCAGGTCTCCTAGAACAGCTTTGAAAGCTCGTATGTGAGAGATCGGACTGGTACAAAGCAGGAAGTTCAGCACAATTTCAACAGTTGAGTGCACAGTTAAAGAGAAAGGACAAGTTCAAGCAGTCAAAGAAGAGGAAGGTCAGAGGAACAGGAAAGACTAGGTCACATGGCCAGATACTAGGGGACTACAGGATTGATGAGATTTGAAGTTTGTTTAAAAAAATAAAAATAAAAAAATGAATTGAAAGTTTACAAAGTTATATTTGTTGAAAATGCTGGAGAGTAGAGAATAAAGAAGATGAAAGCTTAATGCTCGCCTCCTTGTCTTTAATAGAATCAAGAGCTCCCTGCGCTATTAGCAGGGGGAATCTTCATTGTTATCCATAAATGACCAGACACACATTTGAGTTGTACAAAAAAGCCAAACGTTTTTATGTCAAAGAAGCAGACCTTAAAATATGCTTGCCAGAAGCCTTCAATAGCTGGTCCTCTCTCTTCTGTTTAGAAGTCCTTCCACACAAGTGGCCGTCATAAAAGAATGATGATCAGGGAATGGGCTAAACAATGCCACCAGCATTTGAAAAGGAAATCCTTTTCAAAGAAGACAGCGCATTAATGTCAGTGATTTTAGATGATTTGTCCAGGATCATTTAACATCTGCTGGCATAGCCAGGATTAACGCATGAACATTTTGGTTCCACACTTTTGAATATGGACAGTTTATCACCTCTCGAACTAACACTTTATGTTCATCATTTGGGGTGGTTTTTCAAAACCCCATCGGAACAAACCATTGTCCAGACCTTCACTATATTGATGCTTTGTTCGTTTTTACAGCAACCACTATGTGGTGCAGGTACATTGCTAATAATAGCATCTGTTGTGCTGCAAAACAAACTACATATACACAGATGTTATCAGTATTCAGATATAGGAAATGCTGAGTTGACCTTGTTGGGATTTCTTACTGTAATCTTGCACATGAACACAAACATCTAGAATAAGTGCTTAACACATTGAGCTATCTTCTGAACTATTGGAGCATTCACATTCCTCAATACACATGTGGACTTTGGCTATTGCACATGATCAATATAATCACAACAGAAAGGTGAGAAGGGTACAAGAAGTGTGTTTTAGTGAACACACAAACTATGAATAACACTGTGAACACAAAGCATTACATGATTAATGGATCAAAGCACAAAGTTCTTTTCAACAAGTCAGGCAACAGGATTGGAGTCTCAGTAGCAAGCCTTTATATATCCTGAAATGTGCTATTTAAGTCGAATAAACAATGTGAACTGATTTATTTAGGGTAGGCAGCCTTGTGGGGCCCACCTCCAAGGTGGGGGCCCGGAGCATGTGCCCCCTTTGCCCTCCCATAAAGAAGTCTCTGTGGAAGGGTGCTTTGGGAAATACTTTGCTCACCATCAGCACTGCACCAGGCTCTTTGGTAAACTAGAACACTGCGACCTCTTCTAGACAATGGCACCAACTTGGGGATCTTCAGTGCCCCCACCACTTCGTTCTGCTGGCTGGTCATGTGGTTCCCCCAATCTACCTCTGGACTAGTCTTGGCTCCCCACCTTTACAATGTTGGCTGATCCCATGTACCCTGATCTCTGGGTTCCCATACTAAGCCCCATACAACCTCCCAGACCTGTCTTCCAGAAACAACTAAGCAACCCCAAAATATTCCCCAACCCTCTGCAGCTGACAACCCCACACAACCCTCCCCAAAACACACACCTCCTACTCCACATGCATAACTGCCCCCACACATTTGCACACACACACACACACACATGCACACACATGCCAATATGCTACACACAGCCCAACAGCTCTAAACACTCACACCACACAAACACCTCTACAACACACACATCTGTCCACACATATTCACACCACCCAACAAACAAATTTACACAAACCCCAGACCCACACACGCCTCACTTAAACACACACAGCTACTCTCCGCACACAGACACACACCACCCCCAAAGATACACACCATCTAGACAAACACGCACCTCAAACACACCTTCTCTCTCTCCAAACACACATCTGCACACACACACACTGCCCCCCCCACCAACACATCACCCCTCTACACCTGCACATCTCCTCTTTTGACCCATACTCCCCAAATGCAACCCTGTACTCTTACAACTCCCCACACACCTGCACACACATTGTCTCCCACCCACACACTTTTACCCCACATATATAAGTTTCCTCCCAGTGCTAACCTCCTCATATACACACACACCTCCACAAAAACCACCTCCTTCACACACAAGCCAGCTCATCCCCAAATCAGTCTCAGAAAAATAGGATTTTACTTTATGCATCTCTTTCACAGCCTCAGCCCTTTGCCAGTGTGTTTCATGCTCAACTGTCCTTTCCCTCAGTTCTCTTCCTCGTACCCATTGTTTTCATAAGGCCCATGGAACCCACAAACTCTCCCATCCCATAACTTAGTCCCTCACCTCCCCAGAGCCTCCCGACTATTCCTCTGTCCAGTTCTCCAAAGCCTTAAGCAGAACAAAACGTATAGCACACAAATGTCTCTGAAGGAAGACAAACCATTCACCACTTTGATCATTGTGTTATACCAAGCGGAGCTCCATGTAGAGCAGCCACTGTCAGGATAAAACAGCTTGCTTTTTATAAATATAGGTCTCTCAGATTTAACACAAGTCGGACGCCATTTAAAACAATCAATCTCAAAGTGCAAGGTAATATTTTGAGATCTCAGGGGTGCTTGAAATAAAACTCTATATTCCAAAAGGTTTCTAAAACATGCTCAAATACAGTCTAATTTCATGCAGCCTATCGACTTCACCGTTATTTGTGGGTGTGTCTAACAATGACCGCTGTATATTTTGTCACATATTTTAGTTTTGAAAGTACATTTAACAAACCCCAATGTGCATGCGTCATGTTCAAAATGCTTTGAGGTAAGGTTTCGGTCAGGAAGGATTGGAGGAACCTGCATGGAATATGGATTGGTATAGGAGGTGGAGGATTAGAAAATAACAGAGTAGGGGGCAGGTTGTTCAATGATCCCAATTCCTCACAATTTAGTTAAGTGGACGAGTCTGGTAGAAATAGGTGTTAATGTTAGAATAATATTTTGTTCTATAGAGATGTGAAATGTACACACATTATTATAATAATGCCAGATATCTAAAACCTTCAAAAATTAGGTTTAACATAAGGGATAGGGAACAGGCAAGCGCTGTCTGCTGTACCTGATGAATCACCTGTTCGCTGCATTCTGCTAAAATGCCTTGCCACGAGCCGCCTACAAACTTTACTTCAACTTCATTTTCAGTGGAAAACTTCCTGATTGAGCCACACCTCCCTTCCTCTGACTCTCTACATAAACAGGAACGGGTGCGCAAAGTGCGCGCACAATTAGGAGTGCACAGGCGAGTGCTGTCTGCTGTACGTGCTGATTCGCCTGTTCGCTGCATTCTGCTATAACGCTTTGCCACGAGCCACCTACAAACTTTACTTCAACTTCATTTTCAATGGACTAACTTCCTGGTATGTGAACATTAAACATTAACCCACTGGACACACGAAATTTGGAAAAACCACTGCTAATACAGTTTTTTTCTCCCCCAGATTGAGCCATGCCTACCTTCCTCGTGACTCTCTACAGAAACAGGAATGCACGCGCATCGCACACATGCATCGGGGGAGTGCACTGGTGAGTGCTGTCTGCTGTCCACTGCACTGTGCACCCCTCGCTTTTCTATAACTATTTTTTATATACGTTGTAAAGTAACTGTAACTCCAACCTTCTCCTTCTTTGTCATAATAACCTATCGCCTAACGACTGCCATGCCACAGCTACCAGCGTCCTTATTTGCTAAAAAAACAGAGGAAGACAATAACTTCCTCTGCCATCACCTCCGACACCCCTCAGCCCCACGTGCAAAATCACAAGCGTGTTTATATTGGGGGGGCTTACATAAGACACGTCTGCCAGCTGAACAAGAATACTTTGGATATAAATCCAAATACAAACTACGGAAGTCCCGACTTAATTCGATCCGCCCACACTACTAATTTGGCTACCATGTTAAACAGTCTCAGTACGGAAATATCGGATGTGACATTTGAAGCATGCCTGTCTCCGACCATAGCAGAGCAGGAGAATTAATCCTTTTCAACTCCCAATACTATGACAGAGGCTCTACTGCAACCCCAAGCGGTTGCCACTATTCATACTAGGGACTACAGCCAACTCCCACATTTGTACTCACAAATATTACAGGGTCAACTGATAGGAAATTCTCCTGAAGAGTCAAAGTTTTGCACATCATTACCTTGTAGTGCACTAAGTGCACATCTGCCTAGTTTCCCAACACAAGCTCCTCCTCCCGCTACAACCACCTATAGCCCTACGTGCCATGCAATAAATCCAAGCAAACCCCTATCAAGACTATCAAATTCACCCATCTTGTACATCAATAAAGAGGCTACAGAAAGAAATTATTCATCTTTCTGTGGTAATTCGTCTATTGCGTCATTTTCCAAACTGACGTTGAGGCCGTCTTTTGGATTCCCAAATTCTACTGCTTTATCAATTGATACAGCTATTTCTGCTCTTAATGCAAGTGTATTTACACTAAAAAAAGCTCTATGAATCCATAAAAAGTAAGATTGTAGACTAGAACACCATTCTACAGTCTTTAGTAGCAGAGGTTGATTGGCTTGCTTGGAAACTAACAGACCAATCCAATGCTACAAATTGTGCTACTATCGGCCCTCATGTGAGCCCATCCCCATCCTGTCAAACAGCCATGAACCTGCCAGTGGCCCAGACGGAGAGCAATTCTACACCATCTATTGATCGGGCTGAACTACCCATCCTACCAAGTCCATCGCCAAATGGTGATCCAGATCATTCTGAGCCACTCCGCAATAACTCAGAAGTTATTGAAGTTAACACTTCTGAGGCTCTTGTTTTCGAATTATTTCAACCAAAACACCACAAAAAAACAAAAAAATAACACAATTGCTTAGCTCCAGTTCAAACTGTGCAAAATAAAAAAAAAAACTCCAACCACATACCCAAGAAATGTATGGGTTATCCATACCCAATAAAACAAACCAATCCAATCTGCCACCTATAGATTCTCCTGAAGAAACCAATCTGAATCTGTAGCCATCAATGCTTCCCCTCTGTTGAGACCACTGGCAGCAACTCAAGGTAACTTACAGAATTTCTCATTGATTACAAATGACATAAATGTTGATTCAACACTTGTCAAAGAGGATCCAGCTAATGTTAAACATGTCAATGATGATCTTATGAACTTCTCAGTCTACTTGGTCTCCTCTCCTCCACAAGTTGACATTATACATCAGAGTTTACACTACCCTCAAGCCCTAGTGAACTCAACTCGCCAAACAATATGTGGCAACTTAGAAATCGACTTTCCTAATTTTAGAACATTAGACCAAAAGAGAGCACACACAATAGCACTAATGCCACCTATGAAGGGAAATCAAGCGGAACCCAAAGAAGATTTGACGCACTGCAGAAATCCAATAAACCAATCATTGGAGAGTCAAGTGGAGTTAAATGAAGAATTTGATTCAAACTCTGACACAAATCAACATACGTTGAGCCAACCACCTGGCTCAAATGTTAATACTTCCAATCATGAGGAACATACTCTATTAGAATATGATAAACTCATCCTAACGAGGGTGGACCGGCTGTATACAGATCCCTTTCCAAATAGGACTACTCTTCTGACGGCATTCCATTCTATTCTATTCAGAATTTAAAACACATTTCTTCTGATGACATCAGAGCCATCGGTTTTACCGATCCATCAAATTAGTAGAGTTGAATATTCCTTCACAAATTGTAAACAACCTACTATGGCAAACAAAAGAGAGTCTGGAAACATGTGGTTTCTACCTTCAAGTTCAAGTTCAAAAACAACCAATAGCTGTAAAACATTAATCCTATGAATTATGACCGCTCTGCTGACTCATCAACCAAAGAAAGTAATGAAAGCCGTCGGTCTCATCAACAACCTACTCAACGATATCCCAGAAATGAACCTGAGTCTAGAAATTCAAACTCCTGTTGCCAATGTAACTGTGGTGCCAAGCATCTTGCATTTCAAGCACAACCGAAAACAAATCTAAAACCCTGTATTAAATCTAAATGGACCTGGCTTTCTAGAGCCATACAGGACTCTAATCATCCTGATAATCATTAGATCCATTCCAAACAGCAGGCACTCTCGTGCACCATGGCAGTTTGTAATACAAGAGTGCTTTCTCATCTAATCACCTCCAAAGCTAAAACTCTGATCACATATGACGTCATCTTATTACAAGAGACTTTGATCACTGTCCAACCTGTATGGCCGTATTTTAAAATTGCCTGGGTGCCTGCAATAAAAACTGCCAAAGGTCGCCCTGCACCTGGCATGCTAGTGGAAATTAAACTTCACTCACAAATTCAACTTGAAAATTGGGCCTCCCCTTACCCAGGAATCCAGTTAGTAAGATTATCATTGACAAACCCTGACCATCCATTGTATCCTCACGCTGCACTGTTAAATGTGTACTGGAAACCTATTGCCATTAACAAGGATATTTTCTTAACTCACATAGAAACCATGCTAGACCTCATTTTGCTCTATCCGCACATTCGAACAACTGTGATAGCTGGTGATCTCAACACCAATTGTATCATAACTAACACCAAATAATGACCTACTACAGCTTACAAATTGATGACATTAATGAAAATACAAAACGTTGTCATGCTCAATGGCTCAATGCCGGAAGATACTCCCCAAGCTCACACATGGTCGAGAGGTACAAGTAATGCAATTCTAGACTATATGTTTGTCTCTTCTAATGCAATCAAGCAAATTATGACATTTAGAGTGATTTCTAATCCAGCTAGTGATCTTAATATCTTAGAAATAGCCTTCTTGCATGACACTACAATGTGAAAAAGTTAATCTAACATTAGCACTCAATCAAGGGAGAAACTGTCTAATCTGGTCACTTTACAGATTAGAATTACTGAAGAATCAGTTTACAACAATCACGTATAACAACTCCTCATCAATAGTCCAAGAATATACCGACTGTCTTGAAGTAATAAACCAATCAACTTCTAGTCATAGACACCAAGTTTTCAGACACAAATATAGTTATGATATTCCAATTCACACACTTAAGTCAAATCTGCGCCATGCCCTAAGAACACGGTCTCTCTTAATCGATATTCAACAATATCGCCTCAACATAGCCCAAGAATTACTCATAGAAATACTATTAAACAAATGAATGGTAAGAAAATTCAGGACAATGCGAAGAAGATGATGATAGCTATAACAAACAAATCCGCCATGCAAATTTGGAATCTTCTGAATAAAAAAGACGAGAGGGCTAAACTCCATAAGCAAGCAGACGTGGACTATGCACTTCTACTCTCTACTCAGAAATTACACAATAGAAATAACCCCTATTTCCTTTCCCTCGTCAGAACTTACAAACTTGATTTGTGATCAATTAGACATTATATGATAAAATAGGTTATTTATAAAGCGCTTAATACCCAGAGGTTTCGAAGCGTGGACGCAGGGATCTAACCTGTGGTGCTCCGTGTCGTCTTGCTTCCAAGGTGAGCACGTTGACCCCGAGCTATCCTCCCGAGAGGAGATGATACATCATTCTTCTTATAAAGAAATGTAGTTCATCTAGAGCCCCGGGACTTGATGGTCTATCAAACGTTACCTTGAAGGCACATCTAGTCGAGTGGCTATAATTCTAGAGATTATCCATAAAAATGTAATCAGAACAGGCTTAATTCTGACTTCTTGGAAAAACTCAATTATTATACCTATATTCAAAAAGGGAAATTGTCACGACCCCAAAAACTACAGCCCCATCACACTTTTAGATATTACAATGAAGATCTTTGCGAGACTCATTCTTCGAGATCTTACCCTATGGATGGACTCAGCTAAACATATTGATGAGCACCAATCTAGGTTCAGTAAAGGAATTGGGACATTTTTTTAAATGTAACCGTCCTTGCTGCTGTTAACGCTGATTTTAAACAAGCTTTTGATTCTGAGTCTCGAGTTGTGTTATAGGAAAAACTTTTTAATGCAAATTGTCCTATGTATATCCTCCATTTTATTTGCCAATTTTATACAGATACTTCTATGCAAGTAAAACTTACAAGTGATGGTCTCCTTACAGATGCAATCCCAACCACCTCAGGTCTGAAACAAGGTTGCATATTGGCATTCATTTTTTTTTATTTTCTATATTAGAGACGTCAACAAGGCTTTTGAATCCGTGCAATCGTTTCCACCAAAACTTGCTTCAAGAGAGATCTCCTGGCTTTTATACGCTAATGATCTTGTTCTATTAGAAAGAACACCTATAACAAATATGCTCATTATAATCACTTAAGCATAAATGTTTTCAAATCAAATGCCATGATTTCCCATCACAAAATGACCAAACATAAGTATAAATTTAACTGGTCTCTTGCGAAAGCCCCACTTCTTCAAGTCAGTCAGTTTATATGTTAACACTCATGCATTTGACTTACCATACAAACTTGAACTGAAGACAAAAATTCAACTTCTAACAGTTCAAGGCAAAGAAATTCAGAACGATGGAAAATGTGCATATAATCCATCAAAAATCTTTTACAAACAGAAATTCATTCCTGTGATTATTTTTGGTGCTATTTGGATCAAGTGGAATTTACTTAAAGGCATTTACTGGAAAAGAATCGTATCCCTGCCGTTGAGCACACCCATTGCAATCATCAGATATGAATTAGGTCTGACTTCACTGTGTGCGATGGTTGCATGGCAATCTTGGCCTCCTACAGAAAGTGTGTTTCCTATTCAACTAATAGTAATACTCTCCTACCATCTCCGAAATTGATTTAAACACTACAAAAAACAGTCCACTACAATTATGGGAAATATACTGTACTACCATTATAAAAGTGGAGATATTTCCATACAATTATTGCTTGATTCAACTGAAAAGGCAAAATTGAAACTCTGGCATTGGCATTGGCGGATGACCTGGGAGACTTCTAACTCATAACATTTCACTCAGGTGCCTTCTTACTCAAACCACATCATGAGATGCCGATATACTTGGTAAAATTCCCTGATCCCAAATATGCCCAATCAATCTTAAGGCTTTGTTTAAATCTATGGCCCACTAAGACCCAAAACGCTCGTTACAACAAATCCCAAAACCTAGATATTACATGTAGATTCTGCAATATGATTAGCCATAAGAGTCCCTACAACTTCTTATAACTGAGTGCACGGCACTAACACAATTGATGAAAGATGTCTATTTTAAACACCTTAGTGAATTTAGAAGTATGTCGAAAGAACAAATGTGGTAATACATTTTTAAAGCATCTAAAAAAACTTTATTTTTCCTATCATGAATGTAAAACTAAAAGTGCCAAAAATCAATGTAAGTATTAACCATGTACTGTTTGGGTTTTGTAGATGCACTTTCAATACGTAAAGATACAACAACAGATCCTGTGTGATATTATTATTATTATAATTGGCATGCTTGCAACATTGTAGTAACACCCAATTGTGCTATTTATAGGCTTGGTTTCTGGACATTTGGGCTTGGTGTTGGGCTCTGTTAGTCGGTCTAAATCAGACAAAAATTAAAGTGTTATTTGGAAACAGCAGAAGTACTTTTGTGCTATGTAAAACTATTATATAAACAATAGTTTTGTCAGCAATTATTCCTTTTCAATAGAACAACGAAAATGAGTGCATAGCAGGGGTGTGGCAAGCATACAAAGAAGATGGCTACTTGATTTGTGAGCACTCCCCTGGGTGGTCACTGTGGCCTGGTGATTTATCTGTCTGAGCTCCGGAAGATGGGGTATAGGAATGTTGCTGAAATGATATGCTGAGATTTCCCTGAGGTTACGAAAATAAGACTTTTGCCATTCTGGGCTGCCAGGGATGACAGGTCAATAGTGTAGGGTATAAATAGCTAGCTTGAAGAATGATAACATATTGTACTGCTATTTATTCCTCCAAAGACATACTCAGAGGCTAAATAATCTTGCAGGGCAAGCCGCATCTGACCGCAGCTCCAGACCCCCTTTCTTCCCAAGATCAGCTGATTAAGGGCAGAATAGCAGTGATAACCAATCTTACCAGTGCAGCTCATCAGAGAATAAGAAGTGGCCACTTGGGACGGGGGATTGAGCAGTTCCCAATGAAGCATTGAAATTAAAAGCCAGGAACCTAATATTTTGCAATGAACCAGAGGAATTGTCCTTTCTCTCAATGCAATTCTAGCTTTTAACATATAGACTGCTCAAGGGTCTTCCCTTGTCTAGGAGCTGTTTTCCACAGCAGCCATATTGAAAGGAAAGCTACAGACTACTAAACCTCTAATTTCGATTGGAAACCTTGTACTGAAGTAGGTTGACCAGGATTGAAGATTAAGAATTTCTGAAACACCATTAAGTTTAGGCTAACTTTATAAAGATAGATCCATATGTGTCATTCTCTTGACTAGAGTGAGATCTGAAGTCATAATCATCTCTCAATATTTCAATTAATAATATTGTCCTTGAGAGCTATTTCAATGACTCTTTGGCTGGTATGGCTTCAAATGAAGAGACTACGTGTCAACAGACTGAGCAATGAACACCCACCAATGGATATTTTTATCCAACAAATAGATGCCATCAATACTACAATAAATAAAAGAGACAAACTCACAGAGGAGACACATGCAGCAATTGTGCTGTTAAAAAAACAATATGCGTACATTCACAGAATATTAAACCAAGGTAGAGAAGAGACTAGGTGGATTGGAGAAGACAGTCACCCATGCCTAATCAATTCAACCACAAATTGACAAGTTGAAATTGGTCAGTGCTGACATGGAAGACACCATTAGGCTTTGTTGCAGAGGCAGGAGGTGACAATAATATATCTTTGCTAGAAATATTGATCTCGGAAGCCCTTGTTGGGAATGGGGCAGCACCGCACAACCCCCCCCTAGGTGCTTTAGAGTGAGACGAGATGCATTCAAAGCACTATGATGGGCCAGGGGGATGGGGGGCATCGAGAGGACCACCTCTCAGCGCAAAAGAACCCCACTCCAATATATCCAAATATATTATATCCACATATTATATCATAGGGTGCAAGCAACATTGCTATTTTGCATAGATATTAGTAACTATAGGTAGAAGGGAAGGCCTGCAAAGCGAATGCAGCATTGTATGCACTAGGATCAAATTGTGAGACAAGGAAAATCTCCAGCCATGCCCGAGCTGCCATGAGGATGGCCCACACCCTTAACTGCCACAACGCCTAGTCATTGTTCTAACAGTGCTGCAAAGATGTCCGAGAGGCATGTTCCCTAAAAGGCCGGGATCACAGACCGGCGCCTGGTGTGCATGTTATCTCACACTGGCCAAAGCATGACCCGGCCCATCCCCAGGTGACCACGAGTTATAGCCCACATAACTGACTAATAATTAAGACCCCTGAATTCCATGGCACCAGGCACCCTTTGACCACCAACTCCAAAGTAACAAGTCCTAAAATGTTCAGAGAGGACGGACAGGGCAGATTGTTGAAGCGACAATTGTGTGATTTGTAATGCAAGGTGCTGGGAAGGATAAATTATAGTTCAACATGAGAGTGGAGACCTTGGTTGGAGCCAGATTGCAACAAACTTGGAGCCAGATTGCATTGAAGGGAGTGAGTGAAATGTGTGTGTGAAGGTAAGAGTGCCCATATTAAGGCCTGCCAAGTGCACAGTATGAGTGATAAAGTAGTTGTATGGTAGGAGAATAATTAATTTGCTCTTTGACCTTCAACATGAGAAGAAGATGATCACTGCAGCATCCACGTGACAGAACACGGATGGATTGGGTTGGAACCAATGACCTGGCATCTCTTATGGAGCAGGCAGATCATGTATAGGCGCAAACCAACCAGCCGTGCAGTATTTTGCTATATGTATTGCGTCATATAGGACAACATTTTCCTTATACGATTCTGCTAGTACTATGTTTCGGCAGAACATCTTAGCAGCAGAGTTCTTGATTGTTGCTCTCAAATGCGTGTGAGATTAACACTTGTTATCCTTACAAGATCGACATGGGTCTTTCTTCCCTAGCGGGTTGTATTCTCTCTGGTGTGAGCATTGAGGGACTTACCTTCAATTGGTTACCCCGACGTGAACCCAGCTCCCCCTGTATTTGTGGAGGCTTCCATGATGCTTCTCCAGAAAGAGACACGTGCACCTACAGAGACCAGCATCGAAAAAACACATGTTCCGAGTGGTTTAGCAGGAGCCATTTTAAAAGAATTCCTCTCTGCTCTTTGAAGAGGGGGTGGGGGCTCCGAGGAGAATGCAATGCTGTGTTGGAAACCCGTAACGGAGGAGTTCGGGTGAATACGCACATGTTAGTAGACTCTTGTAAGTGATAACAAGTAGGCAACAGTTGCATGGGGAAGTGTGAGAGGTGTCATCACGTGGAGAGCAAGGTAATTGATGTGACGTGGGTAAGGTTTGGGTTATTTTTTGTTACAATATGTACTATGAAGAGAGTATTTCGCTAAGGCATTATAAGGTAAGGCAATGATAATGCATGGAGCCCCTTTTCAGAAGGGGTGGGAAGGTGTTACCACAAAACAGTATATTATTTAAAGGAGGAATACAGAAATATAACTAGTGGTCTCATAATAGGCCTGGAATAAGTAGTGGTTGTTATTTTAGCTTGTTATTTTATTGTATTATATTAGTGTTTTGTTGGATAAAGAACAGGCCCTAGAAGGGGCGGTAATTGTGTTAATTGTGGTGTTGCATTGGATGGTTTCGTGAAGTGGTGTATGTGTGCAAGTAAGGGGGACAGAAAAGGGTGGTGGTTGATTTTCTTTCTTGGTTACAAGCAAGCAGCAACATGTGCGGTGGTAAGCGGGACTTTGCAGGCTCACTAAGAGACAGATATCTCTAGAATGCGGGGAGGAACACCAATAGAGCACATGTATAAGGTCCTGCCACTGTATCATGACAGGGTGGAGAAATATCATAAGCAGTGGATCGCGGAGACAGGGGGAGGGGGTGCCCCGCCCATGGCCAGGGCAGGGCTCTCACAATAAGAGCATCTTGGAACACATGTCCACATTTTTAGTAGCTAAGTATAAGGGGAAGCAGTTACAGAAGAGAAAAGAAATCTTAGATCTCTGGCGTATTTTCAAAGACAAAGAAGACCAAGGGAATGGAGTAGAGGTGCAGAGGTAGAAAGATGGAAAGTTCAGTGTTAGGCGGAAACCTGTGCAGTTCCCTCTGGGACCACTGCAAAAGATTTAGGACTACAGGTGTTTGGCAGTAAAGCCACTTGGTAGCAGTCTGTACCACACAGATTCACTTGGTAGCTGTGGCTGAGCAGTCAGACTTCCCTCAAGAAGAGTTAAGCAGTATGTGGAGTATACAATATAGGGCAATTCTTCACAGTAAGACAAGCAAACACGCAACAAGGCTTCAGTGTCAAGATATAAAGGTATTTATTTATAACGGAACATCTATAGAGAACACTCTGGCACTATCACGGCAAACAATTCAATTACAATTACTCTACGAAGAAAAAGATCAATCCCCCTAACAATAAGTCGACAAGTCTAGGTTTTACTAGCATCACTTTTTTTCAGACAGAGGTGTATGCTGCCACCTATATGGCACTCTAGTATTCGTTAGGACGGGAGAGAAAAATAGTAGGTTACGAAATCAACACAGTTCAATACTTCACGGGAAAAATGCAAGGCAAGAAGACAAGAACCACCATAGATCATAAAGTTCAGAGGCCAGGCCCACTCGGAGAGAGGCAAGGCGATATGTCCCAAAAAGTCTCTTTGTGGAAATGCGTTCGAGTCTGTGTAGCAAATTGTTATTGGAAGATTGGACCAGTTCAGAACAATACGATAGAGAAAGCTTGGAGGCGACCCTATG
Source organism: Ambystoma mexicanum (assembly GCF_040938575.1). Taxonomy (NCBI): domain Eukaryota; kingdom Metazoa; phylum Chordata; class Amphibia; order Caudata; family Ambystomatidae; genus Ambystoma; species Ambystoma mexicanum. The sequence continues at coordinate 1,000,374,207 of NC_090933.1, forward strand.
GAGAGGCGAGGATTAAGACACCTCACTCTATCCGGCAACAAGGGAAGCCAGGCGGACACAGTACCTTGATTGTGGAGAGACAGCTCCGGCGGGGGCAGTTGTTCCTGGTGATGGATGCACGTCGGGTCTTTGCCAAGAGTAGAGAAGATCTCGTCGTCGAAGAAAAGTGAAGTCCGGTGCACCACCAGGGAAGAGACCAGCCGCGGAGTGCTCCGACACAAGGCACCACCTTTTGGTCGCGGGACAGGGGTAGTGGCTATCCGGTTGCCGAGGTGCTCTGCACGGGCAATTCGACCACTGCGTCCTGAGGCGAAGAAAAAGCAAAGGGGACTGGTTGTTCCCACCAGTCAGGGGAAGAGACTCTCCGGCAGGGAGATCTCCTCTGTCGTCGGGAAGTGGTGAGTCGGTTCAGCAGGGCTACACCGGAGGTGTCGTCGTTGCAGGTCGGCTCAGCTTTACCCTCGTTGGGTTCTTAGGTCCTGTGGTGACTTCTGAAGATCCAGTCCCAAAAGCCCTGCTTTTATGCAGAAAACCCCCATTCATTCAGCCCAGCTGTCAATCACCACACGCTAAGTGGTGAGCGGGGAGGCTCACCACTTGGGCCAATCACACCAGAGTGCGACCGGAGTTGGCAAGGCAACTCGGTCCAGGGTGCCTAAACCCCCTCCCACACCCCTGTGGTAACCCAGACAGAATGGCACCACTTTGGAGGGTCTCTGTACAGAGGCCCGCCAAAAGTAGAACAAAGGGCTCAACCTTTGGTTTAGGAGTCACAGAGACGAACACAAACGCCATTTTAAAAAGCCGAGTTCTGGCAGAAAATACCATCCGATAGACTTATTTAAGATAAGTAGACCGGAGGTATGTTAGAGATTAACGAGAAACAGTATCAATCTCTAACAATGGGAAAAATCCCATAGGGTTATATTCGGGGTCGAACATAACAAGTAGTTTCCACTGCCACCAGCCAAAACTCGACGAGGGGGGACGGGACAGTGCCCCCTCGAATAACAGACCCAGGAGTAATTGAATTACCCCTACTAGTATGTCCACAATAGGATGGTTTGTACTAGTTCTGTTAGTAAATTTAGGTCTAGTAAAGCCAATGGTGACTTTACATGCCGGGGAGACAGTAGTCAGTCCCTGGGTATGGAGTCTATGACGGAAGTCCGCTAGGACGCCCCAGTGTTACGGCACGTAGGGTGCGGTGTAACACACATAGAAAAACATATGAGACCCTATGGAGTAAAAGACCCCATAGCCCATAGAACACATTTACATTCAAAGGAATTACACACATTCATGTCCAAGAGTGGGAGAAAAAGAGTCTCACTCTTAGCAGGATGTAAAAACAAACTCCAGAAATCCAGCAAAGCTGCTGGGGGACTCACTAGGTTAGGAAATTCAGCCTAAACAGAGAATTCTCCCTAACATTCAGGAAGGGAGAAGGACAGGGCGGAGTGCCAACGGAGTGCGAGGGATTATATCCCTTGACAGCGTATCCCGCAGAAGGGTATACAAATCCAATCTATGTACCAGTTGCAATAGGGACCCCTTCTGCTGTAGTAAGGACTCCTTCGGCACCAGTAACACCACATGCTACCGCTCCCCCAGCCCATACCCAAACCTGTCTGAAGTAGCAGCATCCATGGGTGTGAGGTCAAGAGTGTTCGAAGACAGGTTGTTGGAGTTGTTAACAGAATTGAACAGGATGCAATCATCCTCAAGAGAGGTGAGGGATGTACGGGCATTAGAAGATGGATCAGGAGAATGGAGATGAGGAGATTTGTTGCTTAGAATGAATCAGGGAGGAAAACAAATTGTATGTCTCAAAAAGGAAGGAGGCATGGGTAAGTGGACATATTTTGGATCAGATACTGTGGTGGGAGGGAGGACGATAGTGACTCATTCACTGAGGGCCAGGGTGAAGAAGAAGAAAGGGGCGAAGTGGCGGCTTAGAGTACCATCAAGCAGTAGGCACATTGGCAAGGGGCAGGTTGAGGAATAGGACCGGCCGGATGGTGACAGTAAGAGAAAGGGGAAGTGTGCAGAAGGGCATGAGAAGTGGGGTAAAGATGCTGATGCCCATATTACATAAGGGGGCGGGGAGAACACAATATGTGCTCTGGCCCCAGATGGATAAGAATAATTTAATTAAGGCCCTCCTACAACTCACAGCAGGAGCGAGTAAGTGGATATATGAAATTGAAAAGCAAACCACATCAGTGCCCTTGGCAATAGGAGACATCTAGAGGTTGATAGCTGCTATATTCGGCGACCATGCTGGGGACATATGGTTTAAAGCTGGGTATCCGGGGATAACCCTGGGGGATGATGAACATGATGGAGCATCATTTAATGGAATAAGGGCACGAGTGTGGGATTCGTTAAGGATGGCTTTCCTGTATACCCCCGATTACAGTCCCTGATCCAGTGTACAATGGGGGATGATTAGGATCCAGTTAAATTCATTCTTAAATTACAAGAGATGTGGACAGCTGAGACGAGAGGAAGTGGGGCGTTCAATATCATTCTTCTATTTTATTGTAAAGAGAGGATTGCCAAAGGAAGTGCAGCAGGCCTTAGATAAAATTGTTGGGATTGAGGCAAAGGGGTGGCCGGAAATACAGCACATACTAGTGCATCATTGTAAAAGGAACGGGAAAGGGAAATAGCTCAAAGGCATCAGGCAGAGAAAGCAAAATTGGTAGAAAAGAAATTGGCAAAGGTTGTCAATCATGTGCCTGCGTCGACGCCTGTACAGGTAGTAGGGACAGAGAGTACCCAACACGTTGTGGGCACCACTATAGCTGTACTCTGGGCTGAAGGAGGACAAGGACAGTGGAATGGGGGACAACAGTATCCTGGCCTACAGTGGCAACAAGGAGGACTGCAGCAAGGAAGATGTGGATTTCGAGCAGCAAGAGGAGGAGGTTTTGGACCCAGCGGGGGGGGGTTTGGACTATCCCAATGTTGGAATTGTTTAAGTTGGAGGCATTTTGCAAGGGAATGCAAGAGCAGGTCTGCAGTGTGGTATAATTACGGGTCACAGCAACAGGGTGAAGGGCCCCAAGGGTCCCAAGGGTTCCAAGGGTGTCAAGGACTAGAGTATCTGCAACAGGGTCAAGTATAGCAGAACCAAGGGTATCCATAGGGACAAAACCAAACATATAATCAGCAGCCTCAAGCAGCTGACATGCAAGTGCGGCAGCCATGACAGCAACACCAGGGCAGTGCTGCTCAGGCGAGCAGGGTACCAGGTAGGGCTACTGCTCCTTTTGGAGGAGCAGCAGTGATGGGGTCAACCCCTTCTCGTTCCTGGAATTAGGACAGCCCACCGAGAGCACTAACATGTCTGATCTTGTCAATGACCATAAACCCTGAAGAGGAACCTTTGGTGGGGCCGGAGATAGGAAATAAACAGTTCATATTTATGGTGGACTCAGGTGCAACTAAATGATGTAGCATGGAGGAAAATGTTCAATTTTCAGGAAAATATCTTTACACACAGGGATTCTCTGGGGCTATTTCCAGGTTCCATACACTGAGGAGCTGGACGTAAAGCTGGGAGTGAAGGTAGTGCAGGCGCCCTTACTATATTCTGAAAGATCCCCTGTTAATTTACTAGGCAGAGACCTGCTCACCAAATTAAACATGGCGATATAATTCACAGATTGTGGATTTTATCTTTCATCCAGCAGTGCCACCTGAGATGGTGGCGGGAACGATATTGTCTCTGGATTTGCAGGAAATGTTGGTCACCGACAAGAGTGTTGTCAGTGACCAACAGGGAATTAACAGGGACGGGTGTGAGTGGCACACAGGGCTCTGTGTAGATCCAACAGTACAGCTGAAGGACATGTGGGGATGACGAGTTGTTTGAGAATAATGCCAAAGTTTGGGAGATAATACAAGAGATGTGTATCCCCTGTAACATAATGATACGGTACCGAAGAGTGCAGTGCCCCCTGAAGGCAGTATTAACTCCACCCCTATTATTTGACGAAGACTTACAACACATGCCTTTACAGCTGTGGATTACAAATTCACATGATGTAGGATTACTGAAAGATGTGACCCCCATGTGTATAAAACTGAAGCCATGTGCAGTGCTGCCCAGGGTGATTATATCCATTACCGAGTGAGGCAGAGGAGGGTATTAGAAAGACAATAGAGGGCCTATTGGACCAGGGGATCATTGTGCTGTCAATGTCCGGTGATATACCCTGTGAAGAAATCAACAGGGGGCAATTGGAGAATGATCTAGGATTTATGCCCCCTCAATGATGTGGTGCAGAGAAAATGTCCAGTCGTTTCGACTCCTGTGACACTTTTATGCAGCATCCCCAAAGAAGCCACACATTTCACTGTAGTAGACTTGAAAAATGCATTCTTCTCGATTCTACTCCATCCTGAGTCGAGGTACCTCATGGCATTTACAGAGGGCCAGATGCAATTCGAACATACAAGGTTATCGCAGAGGTACTGCGAGAGCCCGAGCATGTTCAGCAGAATACTGCATGCTGATGAAGGGAATATTCAGGTGCCTAGCACTATCATCCAGTATATGGATGACCTGCTAGTTTGTAGTGACAGCGAACAGCACTACTGAAGGGACTCTATTGCACTCTGACAATTGCTGACCTGCAAGGGGTACAAGATCGAAAAGGCAAAATTGCAATATTGTCAACAGGAGGTGCTCTATCTGGGGCAGTTCATGTCAGGAAATGGTAAAAGAATACTACCAGATAGGGCAGCGTCAGTATGCGTCTCCCCTAGACCCGCCTCAGTTAAAGAAATGTAAATGTTTCTGGGCAACTACTGTAAGGCATGGATCCCAGATTACGCGGCATACACAAGGCCACTTTTCCAGGTCCTCAGGGAAGCACAAGAAACAAAGGACCACAAGTTACAGTGGACGGCAGACATGATCAAACAGTCTGACGACTTAAAAGAAGTCATTAGTTTGGCACCCGTACTGGCCACCCAAGATTAAACACAGGAATTTTACTTTTTTGTCACATTCAGATGGCCAGTTTATGACAGCGGTACTGACTCAAAGAGCACTATGGGCCATAAACCATTGGCCTATTATAGCAGTACTTTGGATGCAGTAATGCGAGGGCACAAGCTTTAGCAGCTGCTGCTTTTGAGGTAGAGAAAAGTTCAACAATTATAATGGGTTGTTCATTTAAGTTACGTTGCATGTGGAACAATCTTTGTTTGCCATTCTAGAGAGGTCAAAATCTACTCTAACTACACAAAGGTCTTCAGCGTATGAGATTATCATTTCTAAACCCCATATTCATGTGGTTAGATGCAAAACAGTGAACCCTGCCACCTTCTTAACAGACATGACTACTACAGAGGATTTAACAATGCACAACTGTGCCAAATACAAGTGGGAGGAGGACGGCATCCCTAAAGCAAGGAATTGTGCATTGTCAGAGGGTGAGATACTTTTCATTGATGGGTCTTCCACAATTGACCAGGAGGATGGGCAAAGACGGACAGGGGCAGCAGTGGCAAAACTTGAAGGAAAGTACAAGACGGTAGTCATGAAAAGATTGCCCATGCATTATTCTGCACAGGCAGCGGAACTCATAGTGCTCATCGAAGCATTAAGAGTGTCTAAATGGGGCTTTGTCACAATATATTCAAACTCTGTATGTGTCACAACAACGTTGCATGCTGTCTATCCTGCTGGAAGAGAAGGGGGTTTCGGAGGGTGGATGGATCCCCAGTGCAGCATGCGGCCCTGCTAGAAATACTGATAGATGCATTATTCCGGCCATCTGTTGTGGCGGTCGTCAAGTGCGCTGCCCACACTAATGGGACAGACAAAATATCAATGGGGAATGCAGCCAGTAATGCAGAAGCTAAAAGGGCAGCATATCTGACAAATGAAATACCCACATAATACGTTTTGACTGCCCCACCCGCAAGCGAACATCCAGCACCTTATACAGCATTGCCCATCTCCCAGATTAACAAGCTACAAGGAAGGGCACCTGAAAGGGAGAAAGAGTTGTGGTCATGGAGAGGTTGCAAGCAATCGTAACATATCTATTATGGAGGCAAGTGAGCTCTGGGATTGTATCCAAGCTATAGCCTCCTGAGAGAAATGCGCTACTGAATCCAAATGGCTGCATAGGACTTTATGGTCCACCAAATCAAACGCAACCGAGAGGTCAAGAAGGAGAAGTAGGGCTGATTTCTCCCTGTCCCTGGGCTCGTCAATTTGTGCCTTGAGGTCGATTAACGCAGTTCCGGTGCCATGTTGTGGCCTAAATCCTGATTGGCAGGCTCTTAGGAGCTGGTTGTGCTCCAGAAATTTCTGTATTTGGAGGTGGGCTACCTTGTTTAAGATTTTGAGTAGAAATGGCACTGTAGTGATGGGCCTATAGTTAGTCAGTATGGTTGGATCTAGTGTTTGTTTTTTTAAGAAGGGGGAGTACTCAAGACTCTTTAAGGTTACTTGGGATGGTGCCTGAGGAGAATGAAGCATTGATCAACTTTGATATGAACAAACATAAGTCTCTCGCAGCATCCTTGATTATTTGGGCCGGCAGTTATCGCCCTGACAGTTTGAAGGTTTGAGGGAAAGGATGACTTTTTGAACCTCGATAATGGAAGTTTTAGAGCATGTAAAGCAGAGAGGGGGTTTATGACAGTGCACGTGGGTATTGTCTAGAGAGGTCATATTAGTTAGGGTAGTTTTATTCTTAGCGATATTATCCTGGAGGGTGGTGACTTTGTTAGCTAGAGCTTGCTGTATGTTGGAGCACCAAGTTTTGTCCTTCAAGCAATTTTTCCTGCGCTGGGATCAGGTTTTCATGTTCTTTTAAAATTACAAATAACTATTTTGTGCTCGAGTTTGCTTGCAGGATTCTATTATTGTAGGTTTCTTGTTTCGCTAAGATTATTTTGTTCTTATAGCGAGAAGAAACAATAATGAGGTTGGTTCTATTTTCTGCAGAAGGTATTAACCTCCAAGAGACTTCTTTTTTCCATTCTCAAGAATTTCAGGAGTGGTGTTAACCAAGAATTGAGATGAATTTTGGGCTTACTTTTTCTCATTGGAGAGAAACATTAATTGTGGGATCAGTGTATGCTCCTATGGGCACTAAGCAAAAATTAATGTATTACCTATATAGGGTACTATTTGAGATTTCAAAATAAAATGCCTATTCTAATGGAGAGAGGCTGAAATGTATCCAAAGATTCCTCTCTAAATAAATCTAGTAGAGAGTTTGATGGAAACACTTGGGATAGAGATACTTTGGGAAGAAGCATGTCTGATTGTGAACTGTGGCTATATGGACAATACTGAAATGTAATAGGATTATACATGTATTTCTTGAAGATTTGGAACACAGACTAGAATAGATTACTTCTTAATGTCTGCTTCCTTACTATATAAAACCTCAAAATGTGAAAAACTACCTGTAGGCACATCAGATCACTGTCCTATTTTAACTTCATAATAAAGAGTTCCATGGTGTGGTCAAATGTTAGTTTATTTAAGACACTGGCTGAAATTTAGCATCTCAGGAACATCATCAAATATTATCTTGCATGTATCCCTGAGGTCTCCCTAGCTACCCCTGTGGTCTCCCTTACTACCCCTAAAAACATTTATTTTTTTAATGGAAGCTCTTGGGATGTGGCCAGCACCATGAGGCTCTTTGTTTCTGGAGTGGCTGGCTTTCTTGTTCAGACCTCTTCAAAATAGAAACAAGGGGTTCCACAAGTGTAACACGTTGAGCGGAGACCCTAAATATGAAAGAATAAGAACAAGAATAACAAATAATGCTAGACTCATTAAAGGTTTATTTCAGGTACACTTCAGGGGTTGAGTCACTGATTTAGTCTGTTCTTAAACACCTCAAATTCACAATGCAGACAGAAACTTCCAAAAAAGCATTTAGAGTAGAATAAACAACAATTGTGTACTATGTATTTTGCTTTTCGCAAGTTGCAGTTATTGGATGTTTGTTTCTGCTGTTGTCTCTGTTACGATAATCACAAAGCATTCCATCTCGGTGTTCTCGGTCACTTGACAAAATCCTTGTGCCTAAAAGCTTATGTACAGTGTAGAAATGTTTGACCATAGCACATAAAGTGGCCCTTGATTTCATTGTGCCACAATTAAGGCTCTGTTGTATTGTGTCTATCTTTCCTATCTCTGTGGCATGCTGTTCTGGATGATTGTTTGCATGTATGAGGTAAAAAGTGCCCAAATTAAAGGATGCCATGTGAGTGCAATGATTTCCATGTGCTACTCTAAATTCTTTAATACACAGTTATGAACCCTCCCAATGGTATGTATTTTGCCAACCTCAGAAGCCTGAAAAGTAGATCCCTGCAGGATTGACATGTGGCCAAATTTTCACCAGATCTGCAGATAAACTGGCCAGCTGTTAAATCTCAGTTACCAGTTTAATGGTATCCACTACAGAGCGTAATTTGCTTTCTTAATTTGAGCACATTCAGACATGTAATTGCTCAATTTACTATGGCTAGTGAGATAGCTCATTGGGATGAACGATCACTGCTGCGATATGTGTGTGATCTGCAGGTTGCAGGTTTGAATCCTGGCAAGGCCAACTCAGACTTTGATCCTTTTGGGGTTGATAAATGAGTACCAACACAGGTTGGGCCATATTGTATGTATATTTGTTATATATGAAGTGCCTAAGCGTAAGTGCTATATGATAACACTTCATTATCATGTGGCCTTGGACGTCTGCTTGCATTCACAGTAATTTGGTAATATGGGCCTATGCAAACTGATATTAACGATCCATATGGTGATCAATTCTTGTATGAAATATACATTACAATACACTGATAGTGTAACCATATTTTTTGTAGTGTACTTAGGAACAATGCTATGTGATGCCACTTCCTGTTTTGTCAGGGGTTAAAGGTCATGTTCCATCACTTTCTGTGATGTCACTCACTACATGTGATGTCATTAGAGGTCACAGGACGTGTGATGTTGCTACCACTGGCATTTTGCTGAAATGACGTCACCGCTATAATGGGGCTGCAAGGAAAACATTTATCTGATGAGCTCTGACTCAGGAGGTTGAACAAAAGAAAAGAGATAAGGGGTTAAGGTAAACCTAATTTGACATATATTTTGACACCACATTATACCAAGCATCAATCTAGTATCAACTTTGAAGCTCTTAGAAATGGGAAATATAAGACATCCTCATACTTCACCAGTAAAGTAGAATATGCCTTATTCCAATTACACCTAACCTATTATTAGAAAGGAGTGAAAGCACAGAGATTGCTGTCAAAACAATTGCAAATCCAGGAGGAACAAGTGAGTGTTACATCAATACAGAAAGAGGTACCTGGTGTGCTAGTGACATATTATGTGCATATAGCTTAAGGGTTTCCACATTTATATCAGAAATTATACTCCTGGGAAAAGTCTTCAACTATTATGGCGAGCGTTCTTATTTTGTTGCTTTGACTCTACCTTCACTATAAACAGTGGATAGAGAGAGCATTTAGGGCACACTCACCAACCCAGTCAGGGACATATGTGCGGGTAAATCACCTTGACGAAGATAGCTTTCTGATAGACTGTTATATGATAGGTGATGTCATATTTACACCAATACTAACAACATTCTTTCATGAGACCTTCCTACAAATAAACACGTCCACATGATTAAGTCAGAGCCCTGATTAGAGTAATTCCCAAATCGAGTTTCGATCCACTCAGGTGTAAAAGTTAAAAACCCATCTCTGATTAATGTTGATATGACATTCTTGGCCAAGATACTGGGCAGTAGGATACAGGCAATACTTCCCAAATGAACTCATCAATCTCATGTTGGATTCTTACCTGGGACATTGTCAAGGGATAATATGAGAATGTTACTGAATGATATATGGTAGGAAAGAAATAGTAAGGCCCAATCAGTAGCTCTGTCATTCGATTCTGAGAACGCATTTGGCAGAGTGAATTGGGGGTAATTATTTCTATTTCTGAAACGATTTGGACTGGGGAAAGGGTTTCTACTTAAGCATTATGACCCGAGCGGCAGGGCATTACCGACTCAGGTAAGGCCCCAGGCCCCATAGTTATAGGCCTGAGTGAAACGAGGGCGTTAACGAAAGCCCCGGGGCATTACCTGAGTCGGTAATGCTCCCGCCGCAAGGGTCATATTGCTTTTAGTACCCCAGACACAAGATCTGCGTGACCAGGGCACTAAAAAAAAAAAAGACCAAGAAAATGCCTGCCGGGAAAGGGAATATGGAGTCCGTTTTCCCTTTCCATGACAGCCATCGGGAGCGGACGTGCTGGAAACTGAATTGTTTCCAGCGCGTCCGCTCTCGAAAAAAAAGTAGATGCAGGTAAGTGGGCTTGGGAGGGCGAAAGGGAGGGAGAAAAAAGAAAAAAGAAAAATTAAAAGACCTACCTGCGTCCCCGGCGAGGGACTATGGAAGCCTCCAGCCATGTGGAGGTGCAGAGCGGCGATGGCCCCGTTCCGAGTCTCCACGCGGCTGGAGGCTTTCATCATCCCCCACCGGGGACAAAGGAGCAAGAAGGTAAGTGGTTTGGGGAGGGCAGGGAGGAGGGAGGAAAGGGGAGGGAAAGAAAAAAAAACTTACTTACCTGAGTCGCCGGCGGGGGGGGGGCCAAGGCAGCCTCTCAGCCGTGGGGAGGCTCGGAGTGGGGATGGCCCCGCTTCGAGCTTCCTCATTGGCTGAGGGCTGCCATGCCCCCCGCCGTGGACAAGGAGGCTGGAATCCCGGCCGAGAATCGAGGGATTCTCGGCCAGGTAACGACCCGGTGAGAGCCAATCAGAATGCGTGTTGCATTCTGCTTTACTCTCGCCGGGTACTAAAAAACGTGAGACTGTTATATCAAACTCGAGAGCTAGCACTAATGCTACAGAGTTAATATTTATAAGGGTATGAGGCAGGGTTGTCCATTATCACCCCTGCTTTTTGCTCTAGATCTTGAACCAATGTAAACGTGTAGAGATGGAATTTTGTTGACCATGGCTGGTCCAACTAATACAATTTCAGAACTTGTAGCAGTGACACAACACTTCCGTTTCTATTGTAACAAAATTAGTAGGAACACATTTGAGACATTACCCCTAATGTCTTAAAGACAGCTAAACATGTAAGGAATGAACACTTCTCTGCACTGTTTTTGAATCACAAATATGTACAAATTGGTTTAAACACTGGATTGCAAGAGATGATGAAAGATAACTTGAAACATCTGTGATTACAAATACAGGCAGACCTTACAAGCTGGATAATACTATGATTGTCCTTGTGGAGTGGAGTAAAGACAATCAAAATGATGGATATTCTGAAATTAAGTAACTCATTCCGAATACTCCCTCTATCATTCCCTCTACCTCTATTGAAAAAGATGCAAATATGGATAAAGGCATTTCTCTGGGGATCCTCTATACTCTAACTTGAAAAATGGTGCACTCATATCAACACAGGTGAATTGCATGTCCCCAATATCAAATTATTTTATCTCTTGAGGTAGAGATACCTCAATTGGCACCTTTCAATTTTGAGGGAGGATTGTTTCCAATATGGGCTCCGGAAGATAGCTCAGGGGCAACATGCTCGCCTTGGAAGCAAGACAAAACGGAGCAACAAAGGTTTGATCCCTGGGTCCGCACTTAGAAACCTCTGGATATTAAGCGCATTACAAATAACCTATCATATCATATCATGGTCCTTGCTTGAATTGTCGCTTAGCTTACCTGTAGGTTTTCCTTTCATTTGTGGCCCAATGAATTACATTGAAGATAGTCCTATCTTGAAGACAAGGATATAATCCTGGATCAGAAATAGTTACTGTTAATAATTGATACATGAGGAGGTCCTTTTAAGAATCAATAAAAAATACAAATTGGAAATAAAAGAATGTTTTGGGCAAATCTGTTCCACTAAAGGCATGAAGACACTTTGGGGTTGATTCATGGAATGTGTGCTCCGAAAAACAGGGATTTGTGCGCCATTCTGCCCGCAAATCCCCATTTGTTAAACAGGGATTTGCGGGCAGAATGGCACACAAATCCCCGTTTTTCGGCACACAAATTCCATGAATCAGTCCCATTGAGAGGTTTTGGCCAAAGACAGACGCACAACGAATTTTGTGGACTTACAACTTCAATTCAGATTAGCCCTATTAGATGGAAGTGGCTTCAATCAATGCATTTCCTCTCAGAAGCATCTAAAAAACGGAACGGGGCAATTATGATTTAACCAGTAGCTGCAACGCTGAAAGTCTGGGGCCAGCTTCAACGCCTCGTATGAAATGTACATTCCACTTTTGTTGATTCTTTTCATAGGGATAGCTGCAGCACAATCATTTACTTGAAATGGGAAACAGGCTTGTCTATTCACTAGGAGAAGAGAATTGGGAACACAAAAAGTTTAACTTTGAGAAAGGGGTGAGAGAATTCAAACTGAAACATGCATACTTCAACATGTTGCACAATTGGCATTGGTCTCCTAAGTTAGTTCAAGTCGGACATTTTAATACATCCAGCTATTGGCTATGCTTAGCCCCCAATTGTTATCTTTTGCATATTTTATGGAGTTGCCTTTTATTGATGCTATACTAGTCAATGGTGCAGTACATGATTGGCTCCGTAGGAAAGATGACCTTGCCACATGACCCACAACATAGCACAGCCATTAAAAAAAGTGCTGTACATCCTCAGGTAGAAGGATGGATGAGACCAGCACTTGTATGGTAGTAAAAAGGGAAATCGCTTTACTCTGGAATCAAAAGAAAGTACATCTGAGAAAAGGAGATGTCAACATTGTCATGTTATGAGAGAATGATTGCTAGGATTTTGGACAAGGAAATCGACTTTACTTGGATAATCGTTTTATTTCTCAGTGGGGGGACATTGCATGAGAACCCTGGGAGGAATGAATCTTCTCTTAGATCCTTGGAGACATACGACACTTCCTGAAATTAGATCAGTTTTGAAACTGTCCATAAATGTAATAGTCATTCAATTTCTTTATTATAGCACAATACCTTGTCATAAGTGGATTCAAACCAGATTCAAGAATAAACACAAATCCCATGTAGATAAATATGTGCCACAAATAGTATGGGACTCATTACAAGTATCGCAGTGCAGTAAAAGACGGTAGTAATGTGGCAGTAATTCCGTTACCGCAGAATTACTGCAGATTTGGGGGTGAGATGGAAGGTTTTCCTCAAATTAAAAGCTGGAGGGTAATCTCCCACCTACAAATCCGCCACATCAGCAGAATCAAGGCCAGCATAATTACTGCTGCTGGTAATTTCTCCAAAATCCCTATGGAGTCCTATGTACACCACAACATGTGGATTTACACTGCCACCACTTGTAATCCGGCTCAACTAGCGGTAATGGTAATTCCATGTGGCGGTAGTTCAGCAGAATTACTGACAAACTGCTGCCAAACTCGAAATGAGGGCCTTTAGCCCTCGTATTCTGAGGATGTCTCTGAAATATAAAAGGTTTTCAGCAGTGATTATGAACGCCCGAATAGTACAGAAAGAGAATCTTATTTTGGTGTATACTCATTTTCAGACATCACTTCGACATACACTGTCAGGTCAGAGCTTTTTTATCCTTGTCCTGTTGTTTGTTTGAAGTGCTGGTTTAATTTTGTTCTGAGGCACACCATGACCTTGCTTATCGTACAGATGATAGAGTGCCAGGATGACTGTGATCCTCCCTTAGCAACTTTTGCAGGACTCCTATTTCATCATTTTATATCTGTCTGTGGTCATTAAGAGATAACATCTGATAACCGGAGTCGTCTTTGATTGATTTCTATATATAAAACTGGCCCAATCATTGTGTTTATTCTGTATTCTTTAATTAGTACTTTCACTTGTTGCCATGTTCCTGCATATGTTGCATGTTGACATGAAATGCTCCTTTAAAAATGTATTAAAAATTATACTAGAAAAAAAAGAACAAAATGAAAATAGGCTCCCACAGCAACTCAAAAGATTGTCTTGGCAGATGAAGCCGCATTTATGCACCCACCCTACAATTGCTTTTTTTCATGGCAGTTAAAGCTTCTTCTGTGTCACACTCCTGCTCAAGAATTACTCTGAATTGTCTTGACGTATGTGCGTCACTTTTTGTTTTAAAGGGGAAAACTTACATGTACAGGCACATGCCCAAGTAGTACCATCCAAAGCCTGTAGCTACTTCTTTTGCATGGCACAGTCATCACATAAAGGAAGAAACCACACATATGTAATTGCTGCCGCCACAAGCCAAACATGGCGGCGATAACAAATGATCCAGTACTACTGTTCAATTTCTGATAATGCCTAACACGCATTACAATGTGCCCTATGCCCACGTGTGACAATGGTTGTGTCGATTGACCTTTGCCTGACTGTTTTCTTTATTCCTGATGTGCCCAAAGAGAAAGTAACTGCACCTCTTCATTTTATTTGCAGTGTGCTTCTAGACAAAAAGACGTGTACAAGATTTTACCTGATGCAAGTGCATAGTGCTCGCATAAAAACATGTACTAGTGTGATTGGCAATGCATTATACAGCGAATCTCCTGACTTGTATGGAAAAGGGGAAAAGTCAATTGACAGCAAATATTTAATGTTGTACTCTTTTTGCCAAATTTCGAACCCCATTAGCATCCAACAACAGTTTATTTTAATGTGTTTTTTTGCTTTTGTAAGTAAATCTTAATCTGCAAAGAGTAAGATCAGGAGCAGCCATCCATTACTATTTTTGATACGTATGATCATGTCATCAGTCATGTTCTATTTATGTATTGTTATGTTGATTACTCCTAATTCCCCGAATCACCACAGTTCTGACTAAATTAAGGCTCAGCCCCTGACCAGCCTTTTCGTCATCTTCTCCCTTCTTTATTTCTAATTCTTTGTGTGTAAGCCCCTCCCACCATACCCTCAGTTTGACTCCTGGAGAAAATCCGAAACATCAGCGTGGGGGCTGGAACGAGGCCAAGGGGAAATGTAAGGACTATAATGATCCAGGGATTTAGGAGCAATGACAATTACCATACATAATAGAACATTGCCACCACGTTCCTTACTAAATGAAGGCATACAGAGCAGTATACGGTATAGAAGCACCACGTCCATCCAGAGAGCTTAACTGCAACCACACTTTAATGATCGGTAGAAGCCAACACCAGGACCTGAAGGCCAGGACAACGGTCCCAAAGGCTGTGGAAAGGGGCTGCCCATATGGCCCTGTTGCAAATGTCTTCCATGGTGACTCCGTGGGCATCAGCCCACAATGCTACGAACACTCTCATGGATCTGATCCTGGAGTACACTGGACAGATGAGTCCGAATTTGGGAATAAGTCTCCACTGCAGTCGTTTTAATCCAGACTGATGGTAGTAGTCGATGGCGTCCTACCCTTTGCAGATCCCCTGAAGGACAACATGAGATTGGGAGATTCCGGAAATAGCAAAGTCTATTGAACGTAAATAGAAATGGCTCACTTCACATCCAGCTTATGTAAGGACTCCTCTTCTGTATTAGAGGGGTTGCTAAAATTGTCAGCAACACAACCTCATGATTCATGTGGAATGACGACGGGATCTTTGGAACAAAGTGGGGGTCGAGGTGCAACACCACCTTTTCTGGAGAGATCTGCCAATTGGGGTCAGAGACCAACAGTGCACTCAGCTCGCATACTCGACATGCCGAAGTGATGGCCAACAAAAAGGCTACCTTCCACGTCAGGAATTTAGCTGGCACTTCCTGGAGGGGTTTGAAAGGGACGTTGTGCAGTTGATGAAGCACCAGAGGTAAATCCCATTGAGGCACTGTCGGGCGCTCACTAAATTTCTTCAGGTGGAAGCTCTTGAGCAGCCTGTTTACATAAGGCTGAATAGAACCTGGGTCAGCTGATGGACCACAAACAGTTTCAACAGCCACCCATTGCAGCTCCAACCTCACTGGTGCCAAGCCAAGGTCAAAACCTTCCTTTAGGAAATCCAATACGATCCACTAGTCCGATGAGGCTGGATCCAAGACTTTTGCCTTGCACCATGCCGTGAAGGACATCCAGTGATGACTTTAAGGGCACAGTGTCGCCGGCCGCCGGTATTCTTGGACTGATGTTGCTGCATGGGATATGCTAAGTGCTGGAGTCCCTGCTTCTCAACATGCATGGCGCTAAATGCATTTGTGTCAATGTGTGGTGGGACGAAGGTGGGCTCAGAAGCGGCGATGGACCCACTGGAAATCCATAGGACAAGCAGACGTAATAGGGGAAACAATGGCAAGTGTTACCAAACAGGCATCACAAGCAACAAATCCTCCTCGTCCCTCAGTATCTCTCTAGAGAACCTGTGCCAGCAAGGTAAAGAGGGAAAGGCAAACAGAAGGTCTACTGGCCATTTGTCATGATCTCTGCTTCCAAAAGATCAGGAATTGCCCGACTCCCTTGGAAGCAGACCCATAACCCCGGTTCCGAGTGCCAGCCAGTCCCAATTGGGACCTTTTGGACCTTGTCCTGGCGCCAGTGGCACCAGGCTCATAAAGATGCCCAGTCCCAGCGCTGGAAGCGCCGGGCTCATAATGCTTGGGTGGACTTACCTGCAGCAGACCATGCTGCTTACTTACCTGCCAGTTGAACCCCTGATCCTCTTCTGTTTGGGACTACTTTTCCTGTTGGGTGGGGCAGGAACCACTCCCTAGGTTCAGAACACTGGAACTCTTCTGGAAAGCAGGAACTCTTTTCTTACCTAGGCGCGGCTGTGGAAGGAGACACCTAAGCACTACAGGAGGCTATTTAAACCACACCCGATGGATGAATCTTGCTTTGCGTTATTCTGCATTCTCTGCAGCAGAACGCTCATCGTGTCTTCTGCTTCTGATCCTGGGCCTAAGGGAACAAAGGCTTACCATCCTGGAATCCAGTCTTCAGCAGCACCTGTAAAGACAAAGAAAGAGCAGGTTAGCACTACGGTCTTCAGTGGCAGCGCATCTCTTACCTGGTCCATCAGCTGTCACCAACGCCTCGCGCTGCATTCCGGCATCTGAAAGACAAAAGCTTACCAGCTCTTCGCACGCTCCGGAGGCCTTCGGCGCTGCATCCCGCATCTGAAAGACAAAAGAAGGTGCGTTTAAAGACATTGGGCAACTTTATTACTCACGTGCCATTACTCCTTTCCACGCCGAATCCAGTGGGTATTCCAGCACCCTTCAGCTTCTCTAAAGCTCCGAACTTGTACCTGCAAGATAAAAGGGACAGTTAGTGCGCATCGTGAAGCAGGCTACAAGCGCTTACTTACGTGCTTCCAGGCGCTTCTATTCCTCACGCGGGTTCGATCCTCAACTCTCATCAGCCCGCCATCCGCCATCGCCGGAACCCTGCAAAACAAGAGATATCATTACAAAAGACTTTTAAGACATTTGAAGTGCCCAGAACTTACCGTTCGTGCAGTTAACGACGGACAGCAGTCCTCTGAGGTCAAGAGGCCTGCACCCTTATCCAGTGAAGAAACTGGTTACGGCACCCTGCCCCGAGGCAGATGGAGAGCTTGGCGTTCACTTACCTAAGACATCTTACTCTTCGAGTCAGACATACAGTGCACAGAGGTCCAGCCCAAAGAGCCAACCGTGTGTTACACATCACCTTTGAAGATACGGCATTCACCCAGTCAAGACCGGCGCCTGTGCGGGAATCAGGTGAGCATTACACCATTGCTCTCATGGTCTATCCTGGACCCAAACATCCAGGCCTGACGAGAGTGCCCCAGAGTAACGGAGTTGCCGGTTGTCCTTGGTCACAAACAGGCCCAACCAAGATAATCCCCATGTCCATGTTACCAACTGAAACATTCGTGGGTGTAGATGATAATCCACTGAGGATGGGAACTTGCAGCTCAAACTGGCAGCCACAGCATTGTTCTTGCCAGGGAGATGCAGAGCCCACGGGGACCAAAGATGTCTCTCTATCTAGAGATCCAGTTCCGCAACAAGCTTGCCCAACTGGAGAGAGGGCATACCCCCTTGTTTGTTCAGGTAGGCTCTCATCACCTGATTGTCCATCTGAATGAAGGCATACCACCCACCGGTCCATAGCTGGAAGGACAATAGTGCTTGTTGAACCACTTGTAATTCTCTCCAATTGGATGGTTGGTGAGAATGAATGGGGGCCAACTTCCCTTGCGTGCACCTGTGCTGAAGGGTTGCCTCACATCCCCACAGACTGGTGCCCATCGTGATTACCATTGGTATTGGAGATTCCAGTTCTACACCTTTAAGAAGGTTCTGACCCACCCTCCACCACTGCAACTGGAGAACAACCTGTGTGGTAATGGGAACCAGTTGTTTGTAATTCAGCCAGATGAGACATCAGTGGGATCATATGTAACTTGACTGATTGCACTACACAGTTTGCAGCTGCTATATCACTCTGTGATTGGAGCAAGAGATGGGCAGATGCCTGGTTGTGGCTGAGAAGATCCCACAATTGAGACTGGAGAGATAGCATTCTCAGGACATTTGTTGCTGTCTTGAAGTGATGTCTTGAAGTTCTGATGTGCTGACCTCCTTTTTCATATCGACAGAGAAGCTGCGGATGGAACAACTTCTCCCCTTGGGTTAGTGGGTCCAACTAACCCCGAGATGAACTCCACTTTGGCGCAATCCCTGACTTGCTGTGCCTCTCTGTTGCTGCAGAAGCCCAATGCAAGAGGTTGAGTGTCCATAACCAAGTGCCACGTCTGCCGCAGGAGTGAATCTGGCCAAAAGCTCCAGGAGCTTCCAGAAGCAGGAAATCCCGATACAGAGTCCCCTCACCAGAGTGCAGGACCGAGGGAGCAAGGAAAGTCCAATCAGAGTAAACAGTTCTACATCAGTGCTATTTGCGAAGTGCTGAAACTGCGAAATGCTGCTGAATTGAAGAAAGCCTGTTGCTGCTGATGATCTTCCCAAGCAATGCCATAGGAGCCCTCCAGACGTCCTCCTTCTTGTCCCCATGACTGTGGCTCAGGAACCATTGTCTTCTTGGCTGTAGCAAGAAGGAATCCAGCTGGATCACTTTTCTACTAACCAGAGGTACTGTTTGGGCTTGATGGTTACTTACCTTCTTGCCTTAAGTTGTGTTGTCTCACTTGAGATTTGCACTTGTTTAACTTTCTGAGTTGATTTCAACTCCACTTTATTTATTTATCACATTTGTTATGCGCCCAGACCCTGATGTATCAAGGCGTAGTTGCAGACAGTTTGGTAATTACAATCTTTACAGTTATAACAGAAAGTATTAAAACAAGCATACAGTACATAGTAATATCAAGAAAATAAATCGTCTATGATGGCATAAATGGGTCAGGTTGGGATATCTGGATCTGTTAGAATTGGTTGAATAGACAGGTTTTCAGTGATTTTTTGAATTGCTCGCAAGATTCTTCATTCTTAATGTTTGTCGGGGGAGCATTCCAGTGTCTAGGGGCTAGGACTTTGAAGCTGCTGCACCCCGCTCTCAATCTTTTGTATTGTGGGATTTCAAGGAGTGAGTTGTTGCTGGATCTAAGGGATCTGGTGGAGGATGTTTTCATGACTGCATTGTTGATGTATTTGGGGGCTTTGTTGGCAATGCATTTATGTGTAATGCATAGGGTTTTGAATATGATCCTCGCCTTAATGGGTAACCAGTGATTATCTCTCCTGATGTTGGAGATGTGCTCATTCTTTTTTATTCCTAGTGCTGCTCAGAGGGCTTTGTTCTGCATAAGTTGGAGTTTGGTCAATTTGGTGTTGGAAGTGCCTAGGAGGAGTACATTGCAGTAGTCAAGCTTTGAGAGTATTAATGCTATTGCTAAGATGATGATTTGGGCATGAGGATTTTGTGACTTAGGGAGATGAGCTTGGCGGCATAGGAGGTGGCTGAGGAGACAGCGTTTACTTGTTTTGTCATTGTTAGGGTGGTGTCTAAGACACCAAGGGTTCTGACTTGTTTGAGTACACAGATCGTGGTACCATCAATGATGAATGATGCATAAGCAGGCTGTAGGGAGTTAATTCTAGATGATGATCCGACTATGAGCAGCTCTGTTTTTTCATGAGGCAGAGGCTGTTATGGGTCATCCAGTTTTGGATTAGTGCATAGATTTGATTGATGAGCAGTGTATCCTGCCCGTGGTTGCCTGATAGGGGAATGAGGATCTGGGTGTCATGTTATGTTATGTTACTTTGCATTTATATAGCGCCTTATGTACCATTGGTATGGTCTGAAGGTGCTGGTAGGTTGAACGCCCTCGTGCTAGTGTGTAGGTGTAATTGAAGGTGCAACACAGTGGTAGCATGTCAAAGCACAAGGCCTTGACAGCCGTGTCTCCATGCATGTAAAACATACAGTGCGTACACAACTACATGTAATTTTGACCAGCACCAAACTGAAACCACATGTACCAGAATGCACGCACCATAGTGACCATAAATGACTAGCAAAAACACAGTCAAGTAACAAACCAAGCCATGATGCTCAGCCAGAGATTTCAGTGGCTGCCGCAGTGAATTATTTAGTGACTGCAGACACATTTCACAGTTACACTGCCTGTTAGTTCACTTCCCATGTCTCCATAAGGGACACCTTCAAGTAGAATGCATTTAGACTAGATTGTAAGAAATGGAAATGCCTTTACTACCGATAATACATGATTGTAATTTTGCGGGCTCATCAAATTCAGCATTTATCATACACGAATACACTCATCCACCCTTATTGCTATTATGTCACCCTTAACCTCATGACAGTTGAAAAACTGCTGCCCCATATTATACCTAAACTCAATTCTATACCAGACAATATGGACCCTAACGCTCTAGTCGAACGTTACAACGAAGTCATGAATTCAGCCCTTTACAATGCACCGCTTAAACTTAGGAATAGTAAACCCAAAAAACACCTCAACTCTTGGTTTACCCCACCTGAGACTACTCAAAAGAAATTTGGAAACGGCTTGGAGACTCTCCCCATCAGCAGCAAATAAACTAAACCTCACCAAAGTCTCATCTCAATACAAGAAAGACATCCTCTCAGCTGAACAGGAAACCCATAATAACAGAATATCCCAATCCAAGTCTAGTGTCAAAGAACTGTTCATTATTCTGAAAGAACCTGAAACACCCATTGTACCACAAGAAAACTGTATCAAAGACAAAAAGTGGTGCTCCAGTATCCAACATGCCCTAACTAACAAACCTACAGACCAACATTGCCCAAAAGAAAGCCTTGCTAGCACCCCAAACGCCTCAGAGCATAGATCCCCTACCACATTATAAACAAGAAACATGTTTCAGCTTTTTTAAAGTATCGATAATCGAGGTGGAGAAGGTCTTACTGGGACTCAAACCGTCCAATTGCAAAGTAGACCAATGTCCGGCGCAATTTATCAAGGATGCCGTGAGAAAACTCTCTCCTTTCATAACTAAACATATCAACTCGTCATTTACCACCGGTACTGTCCTGAATAATCTGAAAAAATCCTGGGTTCTACCATTACTGAAAAAGCAAACCCTTGACCCTGTCATTCCCACAAACCTCAGACCTATCACGACTGTGCCATTTCTTCTAAAATGTTTAGATAAAATGGCCTATATTCAGAATTTCTTGGAATCTAACCTTCTCCTAGGATCTCGTCAATCTGGATTCTGCCCTCAACATGGCACCGAGACGGCCTTAATTGACCTTAAGGCCCAAATAGATGAGTTTAGAGACAAATGCCAAGCAGCACTACTCCTCCTTCTAGACCTCTCGGCTGCATTCGACTTGGTCGACCACAAAGTCTTATGTAGCCACCTACACTCCGCAGCCCATTTCTCTAAGGAGACCAGAACCTGGATCGAGTCTTTTCTGAGTAACCGGACCATGAGAGTCTTCTCTCCCTCGGCCTCAGCAGACCCTATCCCCATAACCTGCGGTGTTCCACAGGGATCCTGTGTGTCACCCACACTCTACAACGTATTCACCAAGCCCCTCTTCGACGAAATGGACCATTTGGGTATCGCCTATACTAACTATGCAGACGATACCCAAATCATCCTTCCGCTTTCAGGAGATTACGCCGCTGATCTGGCTTTGGTGAATAGAATTTACAGTATCGTTCAGGCATGGATGGCCACTCATGGTCTATGTCTGAACGACGACAAACCTGAGCTCATCATTCTGGGCACCCCGACCCTCTTAGCCAAATTTAGCCCAGACTATGCCAACTTTGCTATTGATGGTAATAACATAAAAGAAGCAAAGGAAGTGAAGACCCTAGGTTTTTAACTAGACGCCACCATGAACTTCACTAAACAAGTTAACTCCCTTGCATCGGCTACTGCATACACATGCAAACTCATCAGAGCCAGTAAACAATTCCTTTCCACTGACAGTTGCCTCACTCTGGCTAGAGCTCTCATAATTTCCAAATTGGATTATTGTAACTCGCTCTACATCGGAGCGAGTAAACAGATCATCCATAAAATACAGGTTCTCCAGAACAATGCCTTGAGAGCAGCACTGAAGATCAATAGAAGTGAACATATCTCCTCTACAAGAAGAGAATACAAATGGTTATCTATCTCTGATAAAATCAAACTTAAGATTGCCTCCCTTACCCACAAGTGCCTTAATAATAATGCACCACCCTACCTTACGGACAGAATTTGCAAAAAAACATCCTCCAGACTGACGAGAATAGCTAACTCTAACTGCCTCCAAGTTCCACGATTCAGAAAATCCACTATTGGGGGACACAGCTCAAGGCTGCGCAACTATGCAACTCTCTACCTCCATGTATTAGAGTTCCCCAGCCTTATGCCAAATTCAGACAGAATTTGACCAACTGGCTAAAAGAAAATGACAAATAATCTCAGACCAACACCCCCTCAATGCTCTGCCTCCTATCCTCTGCTTATGGATTTGCCCACTTTGTACCAGTCCATTTAGACAACTCTCCTAAGGTACTGCGACTACTTTATTCTATGCCACCTAACCATGTAACCTACATTTTATATATCGATATGCCACTGTCTATCTTGTCCTGTATCTCGTGTACCCGTGTAATTTCAGTGCTTTCTCTTGTGATTATGTAATTTACTCTGTATATACTGATGTGTTGTTATATATGTCGGCCTGTTGGCCATGTAACCAAGTTGAACATATCCTTTCTGCTGCGCCCTGATGCCCCTGGGTCCGGTGCGCATTATAAATAATAAACTAAACTAAACTAACCCCTCGTACATACAATTGAAAGATATGTGTTCTTGTCAAATGGTTTATTATGTTTAAGGATGTCTACATGAAGGATTTCAAATAGAGACTGCATACCATGAATACCACTAAATCACAAATGCTAATCACATAAATGTCTAAAGTACTGTTGTACAGTGACAGTCCACCTTCATTTGTAACACATTAATGAATTTTACATCAAATGGTGTCAGTCGTATGGAAATCTCAGAGGCCAAGTTTCCTTGGGGTACACTGAAAAGAAGATATGCTATGTAAATTAATTATTGCCATGTTAGTCTTCTCAAATGGACACCATACAGCCTGTAGCAACCTGAAATGGCAAAGAAATTGACATGTACTCTTTCTCTTGCTCCCATGTCGGTGATGCCGGATATCCCCTGATGCCATGGCTCATGAGCCCCATCAGGCAACCCCACAAAAGGCACAAACAGGCGTACAACTGTGCCCGTGTACGCACTTGCTGCACCATTGAGCAGACGTTTGGCATGTTGAAGGCCAGGTTCCGCTGCCTCAGCAGATCTGGGGGAGCCCTCATGTACTGCACAGAAAAGGTGGGAAAATTGTGCTGGTATGTGCCATGTTGCACAACATGTGCATCCGGCGCAACGTCCCTCTTGCCCCCGACATGGACATGCTGCCATCATAGGCTGAGGACGAGAATGATGATGAGGAGGATAATGCACAGTGCCACGATGGCAATGATGGACGTGCCACATGGCGAGAACTAATTCATCACTACTTTTGAGCAAGTATAACAGACACAGCACTTGACACAAGCACATTGGGGACTGGACATGGATCACACTGGGCACTGGACACGGATCACACTGGGCACTGGACAATGTACATGAATAAATGCACTGACACAGAAAGAGCAATGTCCAGTCAGGTATTTTTTGCTACACCAGATGTATTGTGAAAAGATTAACTATGCACAATTGTGAATGTCTTTACCTACCACTACTATCCTGTCCTTCTATCCCCACACCCCCTCCCAAACTATCCCCCCACACTCCCTCCCCAAGTAACCCCACACCCCCTCCACTACAATCCCGCACCACACCCCCTCCCCGACTATCCCTCCCCACACCCCTTTGCCAACTAATCCTACACCCCCTTCACTACAATCCCTCACCACACCCCCTCCCCAACTATCCCTCCCCACACCCCCTTCCAGCTAGCCCCACACCCCTCCACTACAGTCCCTCCCCACACCCACCAAACTATCCCTACCCACACCCCCTCTCCAACTATCACTCCCCACACCTCCTTTCCAGCTAACCCCACACCCCCTCCACTATAATCCCTACCCTCACCCCCTCCCCAACTATCCCTCCACAAACCCACTCCACAACTAACCCCAGGCCCCCTCCATTACAATCCCTCACCACACCCCCTCCTCAACTATACCTCCCCACACGCACCACATCCTTGTCTTATTTATGTCTGCTTTTTGTCGGAGGGTTGGGCTCCTCTGCCTGGCGAGTGAGCAACTGCGAACAACGCAAAGGGCTGCTTTGCCGGGAACTAGTGGGTGTCATGCTGGTGGATGGCAATTGCCTGGGCCAACACAGCCATCAACTCCACAAGGGATGAGATGCTGCCATTGCCCTCCCACACATGCACACATGCCAGTTGGTACACTCCCTCCGTGGCTCTGCCCAGCATGCATGCAGTGTTCATGGCTGTGTCCTGTGTCATGGCTGTGTCCTGCATTGTCCTCCACAAGAGCTGCACCTCAGAAATATATTGCTGCACCATTGTGTGCATTGCTTGTTGACGTTCCTCCATCCTTGATAGGCGTCCCTCAATGTCACGTATGTTACAGAGTGGTGGTTGCTGTATGGGTTGTGGGCTATGAGGGACCATGGGGCTAAATCCAGCTGCATCCCATAGATCTGGTCACTGGGTATGTTCTCCACTCCATCATTGTCCCCAATGTTGTCCTGTCCACCCCCTTGTGGAAGTGCTGCAGGTTCATTATGCTAGCATGGGGGCTGTGCGACAAGTTCCCCCTGCTGGCATTGGGGCTGGGTGATAGGTTCACCCTGCTGGTGTGGGAGCTGGGAAACAGGTTCACCCTGCTGGTGGGAGTGTGGGGCAACAGGTTCATCGTGCTGGCGGGGAGGGCTGACCAACATGTTCATCCTGCTGGTGGCGGGGGGGCTTGGCGACAGGTTATTCCTGTGTCATTGATGTGTGCATCTTGTCATAGGTTTTGGGTGGGGGTATGTGACATTGATGTCACATTGGCCATGTGGTAGCACGGCGGTGACAACAGCAGTAGTGCATTGTCTGGGGGATGTGTGTCTGAGTGCATGCATGTTAGGCAGAAACCTGTGCAGTTCCCTCTGGGACCACTGCAAACGATTTAGGACTATAGGTGTTTGGCAGTAAACCCACTTGGTAGCAGTCTGTACCACACAGATTCACTTAGTAGCTGTGGCTGAGCAGTCAGACTTCCCTCAAGAAGAGTTAGGCAGTATGTGGAGTATACAAGATAGGGCAATTTACAAAGTAGAACAAGCAGGCACAGAACAGAGCTTCGGTGTAAAGATATATAATTATTTATTGTAAAAACACATCTATGAAGAACACACTGGCACTAATACGGCAAACAACTTCAATTACAATTACTATAAGTATATCGATCCCCTAACAATATTTCGACAAGTCTAGGTTCAACAGCACCACTTATTTGCAGACAGAGGTGAATGCTTTAACCTAGATGGCACTCTAATATTCGTTAGAACGGGAGAAAAAAGGCAGGGTATGAAACCAACTCGGTACCCACACTTTTCCGAAGCAAATGCAAGGCAAGTAAGGCAGGGTCTACTGTAGATCACAAAGTTCAGAGGACAGGCCCACTCGGAGAGAGGCAAGGCGATATGTCCCAAAAAGTATCACAGTGGAAATGCACTTCGAGTCTTTGTAGCAAATTGTCACAGAAAGGTTGGACCAGTTTAGAACAAAAAGTTAAGAAGGTCTGGGGGCGACCCAATGGCAAGGTAAGGATTAAGACACCTCACGCTAACCGTAACAAGGGAAGCCAGGCGGACACAGTACCTTGTAAGTGAAGAGACAGCTCTGGCGGGGGCAGTTGTTCCTGGTGGTGGATGCAAGTCGGGGCTTTGCCAAGAGATGAGATGGTCTCATCGTCAAAGGAAAGTTGAAGATCGTTGCACCACCAGGGAAGAGACCAGCCGCGGAGTGCTCCGTCACAAGGCACCACCTTTTGGTCGCGGTACGGGCTAGTGGCTATCCAGTTGCCGGGGTGCTCAGCACGGGCAATTCGACCACTACGCCCTGGAAACTAAGAGAAAGCACAGGGACTGGTTGTTTCCACCAGTCAGGGGAAGAAGACTCTCCAGCAGGGAGATCTCCTCTGTCGTTGGGAAGTGGTGAGTCGGTTCAGCAGGGCTCCACCGGAGGTGTCGTCATTGCAGGTTGGCTCAGCTTTACCCTCGTCGGATTCTTAGGTCCTGTGGCGACTTCTGAAGATCCAGTCCTAAAAGCCCTGCTTTTATGCAGAAAACCCCCATTCATTCAGCCTAGCTGTCAATCAAACCACGCTAAGTGGTGAGCGGGGTGGCTCACCACTTGGGCCAATCACACCAGAGTGCGACTTGAGTTGGCAAGGCAACTCAGTCCACGGTGCCTAAACCCCCTCCCACAACCCATGTGGTACCCAGACAGAATGGCACCACTTTGGAGGGCCTCTGTGCAGAAGCCCGCCAAAAGTGGAACAAAGGGCTCAACCTTTGGTTCGGAGTTACAGAGGCGAACACATACGCCATTTTAAAAAACGAGTTCTGGCAGAAAATACCATCCGGTAGATTTATTTAAGACAAATAAACCGGCGGTATGTTAAAGACTAACGTAAGAAAGTATTAGCCTCCAACAATGGGAAGAATCCCATAGAATTATATTCGGGGTTGAATATAACAAGTAGTTTCCACTGCCACCAGCCAAAACTCGACGAGGGGGGACGGGACAGTGCCCCCTCGAACAACAGACCAGGGGTAATCGAATTACCCCTACCAGTACGTCCACAATAGGATGGTTTGTACGGGTTCTGTTAGTAAATTTAGGTCTAGTAAAGCCAATGGTGACTTTACATGCCCTGGGAGACAGTAGTCAGTCCCAGGGTATGGAGTCTATGGTGGGGATCCCCTAGGACACCTCAGTGTTATGGCACGGAGGGTGCGGTGTAACACACATAGTAAAACACATGAGACCCTATGGAGTAAAAGACCCCATAGCCCATAGAACACATTGACATTCAAAGGAATTAACCACATTCATGTCCAAGAGTGGGAGAAAAAGAGTCTCACTCTTGGCAGGATGGACAAAAACAAACTCCAGAAATCCAGCAAAGCTGCTGGGGGACTCACTAGGTTAGGAAATTCAGCCTAAACAGAGAATTCTCCCTAACAATGCAGATGGAATTAGTTGGGGCAATACAGGGGACCTGTGTGATGTGTGAGTGGTGTATGGGGGGGATCGCAAGGAAGTGAGATGTGCATGTTTGCAACGAGGTTGACCATGGGTGGAATGCCAGCAGGGCCTCGGGTTCAATATACTTGACATATTGGTCTAGCCATTTTAATTGGGGTTACAATGTGTGTGATGTGACTTTGGCCTCACAGGGACTCACAGGCATCATTTGATGACACATCTCCACCTCTGTATCTCTGACTCCCTCTATCACGTCCATGTGCATGACACTGCTGCACATTTCCTCCCATGCCTGCAGTTTAAAAGCGGATGGTGGTCCTCCTCCTGTGGCTGTGCCCTGGCTGCGCTGTGCGGCAATGAGGTTGCGCACACAGAGACGTAGATTGTCCCACCTCTTTTTACAGTCACGCACTGTTCTGGGTTTTGTCCCCACCACCGACACCTTCCGGGCAACCTCTATCCACATAACCTTCTTCCGGGTCTGTGTTTGGAGCCGTAGATCGGTGCAGAACACTTCGGCAGAATATTCAACAAGTGTGTCGGCAAGCATGTTCAGTTCAGGTTCACTGAACCTAGGCTTGCCCTTTTACGAACAGCAGGTTGTCTTGTAGACATGTCTGACAATATAAGTAGTAGCTCAAGTTTGGCCTCAAATTCCTGTGTACTGAGGATTGCAATGTAATGTATTTTTATAATGACCGCGGTACATTTCCTGTTCCGGTGATGACGTTATTTCTGGTGCCGGTAATACTGGTACCAGTAACAGCAGTATGCACAAAGCCGGAATCAGAGTCAGCGTCAGCAAGGATGCCGGTATGGGTTTTTTGGGCCTGTTACAGGCATGGTGGTGCTACTGTTTCTGGCATACTGGGATGCGCATGCACGTTGACTCAGAATCAACCATTGATTCTGGCAGCAGTGCTACACGGACACGGTAGCACCGGCATGCCAGTATATTTCTTTTTTACTGGACAACTCATGAGGAGGCCCATATGAGTTAGTTAAGCTGGCATTAATAGCCAGATTTGGAGAAACACCTTCCCAGCACCTTAGGAGGTTTAGGACCCTCAAAAAGTCTGATGGTACCCCTTGGGCTACCTGGGTATGTGAGTGTTTGAAGAATTTACATGATTGGGTTAAGGGTTACAGAATGAACTCCTTTGACAGAATGAAAAATATTGTTTTACTTGAGACTATTTTTGATGCCGGCTCTCCTGAGCTGAAACAGCAATTGGCTTACTCTAAGGACATTGATCTTAAGAAAGTAGCTCAAGCTGCTGACTTATGGGTCGCCAACAGGGCCACTCATAAGGATTCTGGGGCTACGCACAAGAAGAAAGAGGGGAAGCAGCAAAAGCAAGAGGGTAAAGACAATTCTAATTCCAGCCATCCAAAAGAGGGCCACAAACAAAATAGGGTTAGATCCCATGGGTAACCTGTCTAGTGAACCCTCCGGTGCCAAACCAGAGGGAGGTTTGCAAAACCCCCATTCTCAAGAACATTTGGTAATTGTAAAGTGTGCACTTCCCATTTGTGCTTCTCCCTCAGGGATGAAGGCTAAGGAGGCAGTGTGGACCCCTGAAGGTTTACCCTTACAACTGTTACAACTGACCCAAACATTAATTGTTTTGTATGTGGGTCTGTAGACCATGTGAAAGGGGATCCCGGATGTAAGGGTAAACCTTCAGGGGTCCACACTGCCTCCTTAGCCTTCATCCCTGAGGGAGAAGCACAAATGGCAAGTGCAAACTTTCAAGTACTGGCCAAAGACCCCATTGGAGTTCAAGCCAGTGTATCTTTAGTGTTCCTGGTTCTGTGGGAACAACAGAATGTGGATGTTTATAACACCATTCCAGATAATACCAAAGAGTATTATCAGGACAGTGTTCTTGTAGATGGCCAGGAGCTTTCTGCTATAAGAAACACTGGGGCAAGGATAACCGTGGTTGATGAACGTTTCTTCAAACATGAGGATGTAGCTAAGGAAACCAAATGTGCCACTAAACTTTCTGGAGACCCTAACCAAATGGTTCCTGTTCTACCAGTGTTACGCTCACCTGATATCCACGGGGACGCCACTCAGCCCTGGCTGGAAGATTAGCACTCTCGAACCCTCTCCCTTGATAGTGTGTTGGATGTGGATAGCGCCTGTAATACAGGAGAACTGGATATAAGGCTTAAATGTCTCTCTTGGATTGATTCCCACCTCACTCAGCCTCGAATTCCTCCCTTAAGTCTAGTCTCTCTCCTCACCTTAATATTAGGTATGGTGTACTCTCCATCCTGCGTCTCTGTGCAGGGGCGCGTTGGAGGTGTGGGTGTTCTGCCCCATGGTCAGGTCCAGGCCTGCTGTGACTCCGATTTGCTTGATGAGGTAGGTACTACTGTTTTACAGTCTTATATCTTGCCCTTTTCCTCTTTTGCCTTTGTGTTGTTATCAATGTCTCTAGTTTCTTTCCCTCAGATGAGTTGGAGAGTTTTGGCGTTGCCGGGCTGTATAGGATGAGGATCCCAGCAAGGTAAGTGAATGCGCGGTGCGCAGCGCTTTCTTGCCTTTTCTTTTTGCTAAGCTGTGCCTGCGCTGCTTCCTTTGCAGGTCGCTAAGATGTTCCGGGCCGCTTTGATGTTCCGAGATCAAGGAGAGACTGCACCTCTTAAGTGGTTTTCAGTTTCCTTGCGTGGCCGTGAGCGAGCCCTCACTAATAATGTCTCTCTTTGTCTTTTTCAGGTTGCTGCAGCGTTCTGAAGATGGATGCAGCGTCGTGATGAAGAATCCTCGGATCGCGTGTATTCAGGTGAGCAGCTGGTGGTAGTTTGAAGATGGGAGATTCAAGACCAAAGCCAGGCTTCTACTTACAGGTAAGCACTGAATAATGGTGTTCTTCTTCTTCCAGAGACAGGATTCAGCATGTGGCAGGATGCAAAAAACACTGGAGATCAAAACGGACGGTGAGCGTTACGCTGCTTACTGCAGAATAACGCAAAGCATGTGCTGCTGTTTGGGTGTGGCTTATATAGCCCAGGTTAAGTAGTTCTTTGGACCTGAGCTATGTGAGTGCCTTCATGTTAACTGAAGTCAAAGAGAGTCCCTGATGGTGTTTTGTGGCCCTTGATGCCACAATGGAAGCCTGTAACCTGGCCCCAGCCGAAAGGCTGGTTTGGCCATGATGACCAGGGGCACGAATCATGACAGCCAGCTCTCATTCAGTGAAATAACATGACTGTTAGGATCCCTGTTAGTGAACATAATTAAGTGTTTGGGAGAGTCCAGTTGGGGAATGACTGGAAGGCTCTTGGAGTAGTGTCTAGTACCCCGAGGCCTCCCAGCAAAAAGCAGCATGGGCAAACAAGATTGGCCAGAGAGGCAACCTTAAGAAACTCTCAGTTTGAGGTTAAAGAGACATCCAATACCTCCAGTCAACAGGAAGGCCATCCTTCAACTTCTAAGAAGACAAAATAGACTAAGGAGAACACCAGGGCCTCTGGTAAGAAGAAATGTCTAAAACCCAAACCTGTTCACAAAACAAGGACATCCCTGAGAGGACGGTCCTAGGTCATACCTTTGACCCATTCCCCAGCTGATGCTGAGTGGGAGGACCAACCAAATTCATTGGAAAACAGCTACTGGTAAGACTGGTGCATTGGAGATCTGGATCCTACAGACCATTCTGAGATGCAGATTTCAATTGCAGAAGGTGGACCCTCTAGGACAGAATTCAGCAGAGGACAAAGGTAGTGTCCCTCTCTAGAAGATCTGCACCAGCAGACAGCTTCCCAGCTGGAAGGGCAAGCATAAGCTCTACTCGGAGGATGGCCTCATCTACAATGAACCTACTGAGTCAACTCCAGGGCACTACAGGAGACAGGTAGTGCCCCAGAAGGTGAGACAGAAGTTCCTAAAGTTGGCACATGAGATCCCTCTGGCTGGCCACTTGAGTTTCAAGGGGGCCAAAGAGAGGTATCGCTATACTTCTACTGGCCCAAGATGGGTGCAGATGTTGATAAGTTCTCTAGGAGTTGCCGCACTTGTCAGACTTCTGGCAAGAGAGGGTCCAAGAATGTGGCACCTGGAATGTCCCTCCCTGTGGTGAGAGTTCCTTTTGAGAGGGATGGGATGGACATTGTTTTTCCCCTATACCCCCCAACTTCCTCTGAAAACCAATTTATATTGGTTGTGGTAGACCATGCTACCAGGTACCCTGAGGCAAAATCTATTAGAATTGATACTGCTCAGGCAGTGGCTAAGGACCTCCTAGTTATTTCTACCAGAGTGGGGTTTCCTAAGGAAGTCATCTCTGACAGGGGATCAAACTTTATGCCCCACTACATGCAGACCATGTGGAAGAACTGTGGAGTAATTTACAAGTTCTCAACAGCCTACCATCCTCAAGCCAATGGGTTGGTAGAGAGTTTTAACTGTACCATGAAGAGCATGATATATGCCTTAGAAGAACCCCTTAGAAGAAAGAGGGACCTTCTACTGCCATGCCTTCTCTTTGCTTATAGAGAAGTCCCTCAAGCAGGGGTGGTTTTTAGACCCTTTGCACCTCTTTATGGTCATCCAGTCATCGGCCTGTTGGCCCTGATTATGGAAGGGTTGGAGAGTGCTCCTGTCCTACAGCCAGTGAGAGTATCTGACTATGTGCTAGGCCTCAGGAGGAGGAAGGCACTGATGATAACAGAAGCTTCAGAAAACCTGAAAGCGGGTCAGGCTCTGGTCAAGCATTGGCATGACCAGAAGAACAACATGGTGGAGCTTTCTCCAGACCAGTTAGTATTGGTTATGGTTCGTACAAAGTAGAGGGCCTTACAGTACAAGTGGATTGGGCCCTTCAAGGTTGTCGGCAAGCTTGGAGAGGTCTATTTTTTACAGGACTTTGGAAACCCTAAGGAGGACCCTAGTGTCTATCACACTAACCATCTGAAGACTTATGTTTCCCAGACGAGAACTAGGAGCTTTGCATTTAGCCTCTTATCAAGAGGAGGTGGAGAGTGAGCCTCTCCCTGGTCTCGTCAGGGGAACATCTTCAGATGAAACAATTGAAGGAGTGAAACTCTATTCATATTTTACTTTGCAGCAACAGGAGTAGGGCAAGGCTCTGTTAAATCACTTTGCCTCCCTGATTTCACTGACACCAGACTTGACCCCTTGGGGCCAGCATGCTATTCTCACTGGTGACTGTCTCCCTGTTAAAATCAGGGGCTACAGAATGTCAGATCTCATATAAAGGAGGAGGTCAAGAAGATGCTTGACCTTGGGGTTATTGAGCCATCTAACAGTCCATGGGTTAGTCCAGTTGTACCAGAGTCAAAATCAGGGACCAAAGAGTTGATATTCTGCGTGGACTATAGGGCTCTTAATACAGTCACCACGACTGATGCCTATCCTTTACCAAGGACAGATGAGCTGGTGGACAAACTTGGTTCAGCCTTCAGCCAAGTTCCTCAGCGCATTTGACTTGACCTCAGGCTATTGGGAAATAGCACTGACAAACCATGCTAAGGAGAAAACTGCATTGTCCACCCCAGGAGGTTTATACCAGTGTAAAGTTATGCCTATTGGACTCCGGAATGCACCTGCTATATTCCAAAGGATGGTGAATCAAGTTCTGAATGGTTCAGAAGACTTCTGCATGGCATACTTGGATGACATTGCAGTGTCTAGCCCCAATTGGGAAGCACATCTTCACTACATAGGATAAGGATGCCAAATTGGTCAGAGTAAAGTTGTCTTCCAGGAGATGAAATTAGGCCATTACCTAGAAAAGTACAAGCTGTACATGACTGGGCCACCCCTACTACTCAAACCCAAGTGAGAGACTTCTTAGGTCTCACTGGGTACTACATGAATTTCATAGAGAACTGTGGGACCATAGCATCTCCCTTAAATGTTATCTCCTCACCCAAATTTCCCAAGAACATCAGGTGGAATGAGGAGTGCAATAAGGCCTTTGAAGGACTGAAACAAGCCCTTTGTCAAGCACCAGTCCTGAGAACTCCTGATTATAGCCAATCCTTCATTGTACAAACAGATGCTTCCAATACAGGTGTAGGTGCAGTTTTGAACCAACTAGATGAGAAAAGTAAGTAACACCCCATCTGTTTCATCAGCAGATAGATGAAGGACCAAGAGACAAGGTGGGCAACTGTAGAACGTGAATGTTTTGCCATTATATGCTCACTGAAGAGGTTTATGCCATACTTGTATGCTTCTACTTTCATTAATCCGACTGACCACCAACCCTTGAGATGGTTATGGCTGATGATTGGAGAACATCCTGAATTGTTGAGATGGTCAATTAGCCTCCAAGGGTTTGATTTCACTATAGAACACAGCTCCTGGTGTAATCATCAAAATTCTGATGGCCTCTCCAGAAAGCATGACCGACTGGAATAAGAGATTCATCCAGGAGTGGATTAAATCCTCCTGTTCCTTAGTCTAGACAAGTGTTAGTCAAGTGTTAGGGAGAATTGTCATGTCTCTGCTAATGTTGTGCTAATTCCCTTCAATCTTATAGACCCCCAGCTCTTTTGCTGGACTTAGGCCGCTTTAATTTTAACTCCTGAGTGAGTAGGACCTTTTTGTCACTCTCTCATTTGTTTTTCCATGATTTGGATTTCATGTTTTCACTGTTTTTGGAGTCTGACAAACTCCATAGGCACCTGCTTTTTGCATAGTGACACACAACACCTTGAGTACAGTGTTACTGAGAAATCCTTTGGATTTCTTTTAAGGTTTAAATAGATTTTTTTGGGTGAACTAGTGTTCCCAAGAATAGTAAGGCCAAATTGATGTTACTTACCTTTGTAGGTCCAGCACACACCATTTTATGTGGAGTGCTGGGGGGTTACTTAGTAACCCCTTATCCTATTTTCTCATGTAACATTTCTTGATACCCTCACTACTTTAAATGGCTAGTGGCAGTGGTTTAATTTTTACTACTAATGGGTGTTTCTACCGCAGGCTGAACCCTCAGCTGCAGTACAGCACCAATGGGTGTCCATTTTGTCAAAACGGCCCCTGTCTTCTTTTTCACCATGTTCTGTTTGTGAGGTCTTTCTTGGCTTTTACTCTGTTCAATGAGGCCGGTTTGAGCCCTTTGTGTGTTTAGCCTTTGGCAGGCTTCAGCCATGAAGCCTGCCCCTGACTCCAGTGTGTCTGGAAGGACAGGATGTGACGGAGGGTCCTGAAACGCCCCTGTCCTTTGCCTCTATGAGTGCCTGAACAAAACCAGTCCTGATTGGCTGGCTGGCTGTCCTCAAAGGACAGCCACCCTGCTGGGTGATTGACAGCCGAGGCTGTGCATTATATTGGTAAAGTTTGCTTAAAAGCTCTGAAACCACGAAGAGCTGCTGTGTCAAAGAGAGCCCGGAGCTGCTGTCGACATTCCAAGTACCAACGCAGGAGCCCTCCAGATGTCCTCCCTCTTGTCCCTATGACTGAGGATCAGGAACCAGGGTCTGCTTGGCTGTAACAAGATGAAATCCAGCTGGACCACTTTTCTTCTAACCTCGTTCCCATTTAGGCTTGGGGGTACTTACCTTCTTGCCTTAAGTCGTGATGTCTCACTTGAGATTTACACATGCTTAACTTTCTAAGTTGATTTCAACTCCCCTTTGCAACGGCCTAACAACTTGTGTGTCTTCAGTGATTTGCTTTGAACTACCTGACTTTGTGAAATACTTTATCTAAGAAGTGCATTAGCACTATAGACTTAGTCTAAATGACTTTGGCTGTCCTGGCTCCCTAAAGGCACCTTTCTCAATCCATTGACTTTGGCATTGCTTTGCTTGTCCCTCCATAGGGTGTAGCTTGTTGAATACTGTAACTGCTGGTAAAGGCTTACCTAGATTTTATTGGAGGGTTCACTTTTCCTCACATTATAAGAAACAGTTCTAACCTTTTATATTTTCCCTTAACCCTTCCTTCCTGAAACTCAGACTCTGAAATGAATGTACTACTATACTTCTTATTGAAGTCACTTCAGAGTGTAGGAGAAATGTATTAGCATCTCTAAAGAGTATTCACCACCTTTATTGATTTTGAAAAGTAATTCCAAAGCTTGCTTGAACATTTACAAACAATTGCCTTTTTAAAGAATGGTTTATTCAAACTGATGTTAAATAAATAATTATTTATAAATGAAACCCTGAGTGTAATTGTTACTTGGTTACTTGTATTGACTGATTTCATCTGTACAGCTATACGGATCACAGATACCCCTCTTGAGATAAGCCTTGCTACTCAGTCACACTACCGACTTGTGTAGTACAGACCTATACCAAAAGGTGGGTTACCTAATACCAAGCAGTTAAGTCTTGTGTAGTCTCACACAGTGTGTTTGCACCAATTCTTGCCTAACAATAAGGGTAAAACAGTTGCCAGTTTGAAGAAGACAGAGAATAGTCCAGTGGAGCGAGGGAGGTTAAAGAGCTCAGAGAGATAAGAACAAGTGATTGATACTAAGTCTTTGACCACTTGCGGAGAAAAATGTTTTAGCAGTGCAAAGAATTGGGTCTATTTCAATAGGAGCGGTACGGGAGAAGTAGTCAAGAATAGAAGGTGTAGGGAGAGGTGGTGGACAGGAAGAGTGCCACGGAGGGACGCAAGGCTGTGGGAGTGTCACACTTTTGAGAAACTTTAGATGAACAGTAGTGAACAAAGTCATTAGCAGTAAGTGAGGAGGCAATGGATTATTACTTGGGAGGTGTGGGCAAAGTTCAGAGGGTGGTTGAAAGTTTGCAGGGCTAGTTTTAAATGGAGGTGATTAGGATTGCGAAGTGGGATGAGTCCAGTGCAGAGGTTAGGACAGCAAAGGAATTTTTGCAGGTTTGGACTAGGGTAGGTGTTTGTAATTTGTACCAGCATTATAGGTCACAATGCATGTTTGTTTTGAGGTAATCCAAGACTGAGGACGGGGATAGGAAGTTGTGTATATGTGAGCAGGATAGTGTTTGTAAAATGGAGTCAGAAGTGCATAGTGAAAGTCAGGGGAAACATCTGTACAGAAGGAGCCAAGTACCCCCACCTCTTTCGACCCTCCCCTTTTACCTGTATGCTGGAATCCAGAGTATGTGACATATACAGAACAGCTGAATCGACAAAGAACAGAATATGGACTCAGTCCACTACCAGTGAAAGGGCCAGTACCTAAAAGAATCTGGGAGCCAAGGTACCCATTGAAAAAACCTTATCTGCATACAAAGAGGTATGATGGCCATCTGAATGAAATCCCTGAAAAAGCAGAGCCAATAAACGACAAGGATGAATGGTAGTATCACTAGCCATTGCCAAGTATATGTTACATGAAGCTGAAGATGAAGTACATAAAAAAATGCAGTGATTAGAGAATGCAGATATTCTATAAGGCATCAAGAAAGCAATAAGGATAAGTGACATCTTGGGCTCAAGGTGAAGAAGCTTATACCACAGAAACAGATGAAATATCAAATAATTTTACACATGTACAAATGCAGAAGAAATGCAAGCAACTAAGTAATCGTGAAGCTACCTCTAAGCTTAGAGTAAATAGATTGCTGCAGGAACAAATCTGGCCAAAAGTTCCAGAAGCCTCCTATAGACACTCCAGAAGCAGGAAATCACAATCCAGTGTAGCCTCACCAGAGTGCAGGACCGAGGGAGCAAGGAAAGTCAAAACGGAGTTAACCGGTCCACATCAGTGCTGTTTGTAAAGCGCTGAAACCACGAAGAGCTGCTGAGTCGAAGAGAGCCCGTAGCTGCTGAGTACCACCACATGAGCCTTCCAGATGTCCTCCCTCTTGTACCCATGACTGAGGATCAGCCACCAGGGTCTGCTTGGCTGTAGCAGGATGGAATCCAGCTGGACCACTTTTCTTCTAACCAGCGTTACGATCGACTCAAGAGTACTCAGTTGTATGACACAGAGGGAGCCTCATGCAGTATGAGGCCAAAGGAGCTGTCTCTAGATAGACTGACTCTGAGCAGAGATGACGACAAGAGAAGTTGCACGAGTTGGGCACAGGAAATGTCAGATGAAGACAGAAACACCTTCCATGGGGAAGGAAGAAGGGACGTATGAGGCCCTGACAGATTTTTTTCAATGGAGAAAGAAGTCAGATGGTCAGATCTAAAGGCACCTGTAACCAGGGGAGAATTGCTGCCTTATGTGAGCAGATTAAGATCGCTACCTGGTAGAAGGCGTTGTGGTAATATCGTCCCTGCAGTGGACAGACAAATGATGAAAGATGAGAATGAGTTTAGGGCATCACAGTTCCCCTTGTTAGAGAAAGGAGGGGTCAGACCGCAGTATATACCGTGGCCCCAAATGGACAAGGAAAATGTAAGATGCAAATGCCCTATTTTAACTTCAAGTGCTGGGAAATGGATACATGAATAAGAGAAAATGACGGGAGGAAACACGTTGGCTATAGGTGACATTAAGGGTCTCCTCATCGCCATACTTGGTGAGAGAGCTGATGATGTATGGACAAGGGCAGGGTACCCTGGTGTGACTATAGTCAACACTGCTCATGATGGCGCACCATTCAATAACTGTAGGGCAGCGGTTGGAAAGCGCTTAGAGTACTGTATGCAGACACGTCCGATATGGGAGCTATAATGATGAAAAAGATGAAGGATGGAGATGATCCATTGATTTACGTTGAACATTTTCAGGAATCCTGGGCTTTGGAAAGCTATACCAGTATTCTATCATATATTATGCCAGGGGCTACCAGAACCTGTAAAGAATCAGCTCAAGAAATTAGTGGGCATTGAAGCCAAACCATGGTCGAAGATTCAGCTGACTATTGCACACTATTGCAGGCTCTTGCAGGAAAAGAATCACAAAAACAGACCCATTATCAGCATTTTCTTTTCCCATTCACTTTCTCCACATGCGCAGCTTAATGACCCCTTTGCATACTGGATGCCAATCTGCCATTGGCCACTCATTACTGCACATAATTTGGTCCCATGATCCTTACCCATATGGTAAGATGCCATTTGGCCTCCATCATTCTTCTGTTTTTTTTTTCTTCTCAACACATGCACATTCAAGACAAATATCTAATCTATCTTTACTTCTGCTTCCTCCCACTTTTGTCTCCTTTTACCTCCTCATCCTCGCTGTATTGTCCTACTGTGTATTATGTCTTACGTTCATTTGATGCACCTGTATAACATTGCAATCTTGTCTGTTTATTGGACCAATGTTAAATCACAAATACACTGTCACTATTCACCACTTACCATGATCCTTTGACAATTTAAACACAATGACAACTGAGGAATTTTTGCCCCACAAACTTGTTATATGGTACTGGAAATTGTTTGTATCCTATAACTAATCAGCCTTGATAACGAACCTATGGGGTTGAAACACGTGTCGGCTGACCTTCTCCTTGCAGACAATGTGTCTAAACTATGTTCCAATGCAAATAAAAACAAACATGTAACAACCACAGCTAAAAATGCGTGAGCTCCTTTCATATTAACGGGTCATAATACTCTCCTTGCAAGGTAACCAGGACACCTTGATAAACTTTGTTCTCAAGAGGTGGTGGCCTTACCTTTTCCAACCTGTGACCTTGCAGAACCAGATAGAATCCAAGCAAATTACTCACTGAGGTCAGCACAGGAGTGTTCATTATTTAGAACCCAACTCTTTCCTCAGTAAAAAATATGATGCCTGGAAGGGCGAGGAGACAAAATGAGTGCAGAAAAAACTGTCTAAATATTCCATAGAAGGGGCGATGTTGACGAGTGTAGATGGACCGAATTCACAGCAGAATGCAAGTATGCCACAGGTGAATAACCAAAGGCAGTTAGACTAAAGTAATAATGGGTTTACTCCACGTTGAAGGGGTGGATTTCCAGGAAGAAGTTTTCAGAATAATCAAGGAAACTGCCAGAATAATCAGGGAGGTTTTCCAAACATCCAAGGTGGGTTTCAAAATATGCAGAATGACGGTCAGAACATACAGGATGGGCAGATTAGGAGGCCATCTATATGTTGGACATGCGGGATGACAGTGCAATTTGCGCACATGTGTAGAAGTCAAGGGTTCGTGCAAATGACCAATTTTCAAGAGGGGGATTTCAAATCCGCCTGCATATTCACAGCAGTACAGTGATGGATTTGCTCAGAATCAAATGATGCAACAGCAGCAAAGCTTGCAGACACAGCAGGTAGCAGTGGCTCCACCACAAAGGCAGTCACAGCATGCACCCATGCAGATTTAACAGAGTACAAGTACAGGGCAGTTAACGACACCTAGGATAGGGAGTGACACAGTTAGTGGAAGGAATCCGTTTTTAGGTAACAGAATGAGTGTGTGTTCAGTCCAATCTGTGACGCTGAATCCTCATGAGGAACCAAGGGTAGTCGACACTATAGGGGGCAAGATCTTTCATTTTTAGTAGACATGGGTGAAGCACTCATGTATACGTGAGGGAAAGTTTTTAATGTCTGGCACCGCCATGAATACTCAAGGCTTTTCAGGTGCTACAAGTAGAGTTCCTTTCGCTGAAGAGTTACCAGTTGCTATAGGAGAGTGTGATATGAAGGTACCCTTGCTATACTCTAGGCAGACACCTGTCAATATATTGGGTCGAGATTTGATGATGAAGCTCAATTTGACAATCTCATTTACCGATGAAGGCATAATGTTCTCAACACCAGGAATGCATTACTTAAACGTGTGTATTTATTAGAGCATTTGCAAGACAAATAGCCATGAGAGCAATGCCTTTAGAGCCCGAAGTTTTTCATTATGGAGTACATGTTCTATTGGCATATTTGCCTGGTTTAGCGGGCAGAGCAATGAGAATTCCTGAAGAATTTATGTTTAGACCAAAGATACCTATGTGTGAAGAAGAAGAGCAAATGTTTCCCTTGGAGTTACAAGCAGCCATAGTGCGAGGTGACATGGCCTTGCTTGATGGGAATGATGACAAAGGCAGACAATGGTGTGCAGTGATTGCCATCGGGGAAGGTTACAGATTAACTGACGTGAATGCTGAGGACATATTTGGTGATCATCTATCTGATGATAAAGTGATATTTGAGATGAGTATTACTTATTGGGTAAAGGAAATCAAACGAGAAGTACCTCAGAAAATGATGATACGACAGCAAGGCTCCCAGAATTTTGAGGAAGACATGTGAAAGTGCTAGCTTCATTATGGACCACAGGCCCCTATGACATAGGCCTATTGAAGGGGATTGGAGAAGTGAAAATTAAACTGACACCAGGAGCAATACTACCTCTAGCACGACTGTATCCCATGTATCGTGAGGCAGATGAAGGTATTTTCAAAACAATTTCTGCCATGATGGAGCAGGGCATTTCAGTGACATCAAAGTCACTGTGTAATACCACAATTTATCCTGTGAAAAAAGGGAAGGGTGGGTCTTGGAGGCTAATTCAAGATTTAAGGCTGATAAACCAAATTGTAGAAGCCGAGTTCCCTCTAGTCCCTAACCCGTCTACAATTCTATGTAATATACCTGTTGGAGCATGGTATTTTACTGTGATCGATTTGAAAAATGTGCTTTTCTCAATCCCATTGCATAAAGACTCACAGGATCTGATGTCATTTACGTTCAGACAAACACAATTGAAAAGTGCTAATTTTCCCCAGGGGTATTGCGAGTCTCCATTGATTTTCAAAAGAGTCCTGCAGATGGACTTAAGCAATATTGACTTGGAAAGTGTTGTTCTGCAGTACGTAGATGACATTCTAGTTTGTAGCACTTCAGAGGAAGAGTGCAGGCGTGATTCTGTCTAGCTGATGATTATACTTGCTGAAAAAGAGAAGTTTCAGTATTGTCAACAGGAAGTGTTGTATATTGGCCAATTGATTTCACAGGAAGGAAAGAAGGTTACTCCCGAGAGAGCTAAGGCTATTTTGAAATCTGCTAAACCACACATCATAAAATACATGCAGAGGTTTTTAGGATTATGTAATTATGTCAGAGAATGGGTCCTTGTATACAGTTCATATAGAAGGCCTTTACTGCAGGCTTTAAAGAAAGCAACAGTAACACAGGAAAACATCTTGTGTACTGAGAAAATGGGGGAAGCATTTGAAGAGATGAAAAAAGCAATTTTCATAGCTCCAGTTTTAGGATTCCTAATTATGCTAGGAATTCTGTTTATTCTCACACACAGATGGCACTGTTATGACAGGTGTCCTCACGCAGAAAACCACATTGGAGTACAAGCCCCTTGCATATTACAGTGGGATTTTAGACCCAGTGATGAGAGGTCACTTCCTGTGTGAACAGTCTCTGGCTGCCTCCTCGTTCGCTGTTAGGCGGAAACCTGTGCAGTTCCCTCTGGGACCACTGCAAAAGATTTAGGACTACAGGTGTTTGGCAGTAAACCCACTTGGTAGCAGTCTGTACCACACAGATTCACTTGGTAGCTGTGGCTGAGCAGTCAGACTTCCCTCAAGAAGAGTTAAGCAGTATGTGGAGTATACAAGATAGGGCAATTCTTCACAGTAAGACAAGCAAACACGCAACAAGGCTCAGTGTAAAGATATTAAGGTATTTATTTATAACGAAACATCTATCAAAAACACTATGGCACTATCACGGCAAACAAATCAAACACAATTACTTTACGAAGAAGAAACGATCAATCCCCCTAGCAATATTTCGACAAGTCTAGGTTCTACCGGCACCACTTATTTACAGACAGAGGTGTATGCCTCAACCTAGATGGCACTCTAATATTAGTTAGGACGGGAGAGAAAAATAAGCAGGTTATGAAATCAACACAGTTCAATAATTCACGGGTAAAATGCAAGGCAAGAAGGCAAGAACCACAATAGATCATAAAGTTCAGAGGCCAGGCCCACTCGGAGAGAGGCGAGGCGATATGTCCCAAAAGTCTCTAGTGGAGAAGCGTTCAAGTCTTTATAGCAAATTGTTATCGGCAGATTGAACCAGTTCATAACAATACGT
Source organism: Ambystoma mexicanum (assembly GCF_040938575.1). Lineage (NCBI taxonomy): Eukaryota > Metazoa > Chordata > Amphibia > Caudata > Ambystomatidae > Ambystoma > Ambystoma mexicanum. Next base: position 1,000,416,910 of record NC_090933.1, read on the forward strand.
GAGAAAGCTTGGAGGCGACCCAACGGAAAGGAGAGGATTAAGACACCTCACTCGAACCGATCGAAAGGGAAGCCAGGCGGACACGGTACCTTGTTGTGGAGGGCAGCACCGGCGGGGGCAGTTGTTCCTGGTGGTGGATGCACGACGCACCACCAGGGAAGAGACCAGCCGCGGAGTGCTCCGTCACAAGGCACCACCTTTTGGTCGCGGTACAGGGGTAGTGGCTATCCGGTTGCCGAGGGGCTCTGCATGGGCAATTGGACCACTGCGTCCTGAGGCGAATAAAAAGCAAAGGGGACTGGTTGTTCCCACCAGCCAGGGGAAGAGACTCTCCGGCAGGGAGATCTCCTCTGTCGTCGGGAAGTGGTGAATCTGTTCCGCAGGGCTCCACCGGAGGTGTCGTCGTGCAGGTCAGCTCAGCGTTACCCTCTTCGGATTCTTAGGTCCTGTGGCGACTTCTGAAGATCCAGTCCCAAAAGCCCTGCTTTTATGAAGAAAACCCCCATTCATTCAGCCTAGCTGTCAATCAACACATGCTAAGTGGTGAGCGGGGAGGCCTACCACTTGGGCCAATCACTCCAGAGTGCGACCGGAGTTGGCAAGGCAACTCGGTCCAGGGTGCCTAAACCCCCTCCCACACCCCTGTGGTAACCCAGACAGAATGGCACCACTTTGGAGGGTCTCTGTACAGAGCCCGCCAAAAGTGGAACAAAGGGCTCAACCTTTGGTTTAGGAGTCACAGAGACGAACACAGACGCCATTTTACAAACCGAGTTCTGGCAGAAAATACCATCCGATAAACTTATTTAAGATAAGTAGACCGGTGGTACGTTAGAGATTAACGAGAAAAAGTATCAATCTCCAACAATGGGACGAATCCCATAGGGTTATGTTCGGGGTCGAACATAACAAGTAGTTTCCACTGCCACCAGCCAAAACTCAACGAGGGGGGAAGGGACAGTGCCCCCTCGAATAACAGATCCAGGAGTAATCGAATTACCCCTACTAGTACGTCCACAATAAGATGGTTTGTACTAGTTCTGTTAGTAAATTTAGGTCTAGTAAAGCCAATGGTGACTTTACATGCCCGGGGAGACAGTAGTCAGTCCCAGGGTATGGAGTCTATGGTGGGGGTCCGCTAGGATGCCCCAGTGCTACGGCACGTAGGGTGCATTGTAACACACATAGAAAAACATATGAGAACCTATGGAGTAAAAGACCCCATAGCCCATCGAACACATTGACATTCAAAGGAATTACACACATACATGTCCAAGAGTGGGAGGAAAAGAGTCTCACTCTTGGCAGGATGGAAAAAAACAAACTCCAGAAATCCAGCAAAGCTGCTGGGGGACTCACTAGGTTAGGAAATTCAGCCTAAACAGAGAATTCTCCCTAACACTCGCCATAGAGAAAGCTGCAAGCATAGTGATGGTATGCTACATGACATTATTTGTAGAGCATGCAATATTTGCTATTGTATAGAAACCTAAGTGCACGTTGACTTCTCAAACGGTTTCTGCCTACGAGGCAGTCATATCAAATCCAGCGATCAAAATAGTTTGGTGCAGAGTAGTGAATCCTGCAATGTTTGTAGACGAACCACTGGCAAAGAACGAGCATACGCATGATTGTTCAAACTATGAACTAAAACAAAATCCAAAGAGTAAAAGAAAATGTCTTGCCAGGTGGAGAAATTGTTTTTATTGACGGTTCTTCAAGAATAGACCAAAATGATGGACAGAGATATATGGGTGCCGCTGTGGTACAACACACAGCCATTGGGGGGTTTCAGACATTGGTAAGTGCACAACTCCCGTATCATTATTCTATTCAGCACAAGCTGCAGAGTTAGTGGCTCTGATTGTCGCGCTCGAAAATTATGCAGACCAGGAAGTAACTGTGTACAGTGACTCTGCCTATGTGACATCAATGGTGCACTTAGGCTTAGCACTTTGGAAAAGAGGAGCTACCTCCAAGCGGATGGCATGCCAGTACAGCTCGCCGCCTTATTGGAATAACTTATTACGGCACTACAACTCCCAGTGGCCATTACGGTCGTTATATAAGCAGCTCATACTTAAAAGACAGACTTTATCTCACTCGGAAACTAAGCAGCAGACGATTAAGCGAAAATTGCTGCATGTTCAGAGAACATAATGGCCCTCATTACGACCCTGGCGGAAAGTAACTGACCTGACCGCCATAGCGTAAATAGCGTTTCCGCCATTGCACGACGGAGTAAAGTGCGGCTAATTCCGACCCATCGGGCACGAGCACTACGCCATGGCGGAAGTGCAAAGTCCGCGATGGCGGAAATGTCCCCAAAACGCCCCTCACCGCCGTCGTACGGCGCCCTAGGTGCAATTCCGCCACCCATCATAGCGGTCACCGTAATGAGCGGCAATCGGAAAATACGGTGACCGTAAATATACGGAAACGGAAGTAAAAACATGGTCCCGGAACGGGAAACAGCACGCCGTACACCTATAAAATCAGAATTCCCACACAACCATTAAAAATACTACCCTGAGACACATCCCAACCCGTCATCCACCCTAGTGAAAACAAGAAAAATGGGAAAAGTAGCGAAGAAAGTGTGCGACCGCAAGCGGCAGGTCCACTTCTCCCGTGAGGAACTCACCGTGCTCACAGAGACCCCCCAGGAGAATGCTGCCGTCGTCTTCTCGACGCAAATGACCAGGACGGCACTTGCGAACAAGAAGGCCATATGGGCCCTGGTGGCACAGCGGGTAAGTGCGGTGGGGACCGCACCCCGCAACCCACAGCAATGCAGAAAGCGATGGGACGACTTGCGGATACGCGTACGGAGCATACTATCCGCCAACCGTAACATTGCCACAGCTACCGGGGGAGGATCGGAATCACCCATCAAGTTGACCCCCTGGGAAGAAATCTGTGCCTCCACCATTGGAATGGAGAGTATAGAGGGAGTCGGAGGGATGGAGAAAGGAGTGCAGACATCCGAAGAATCAGGTAGGTGGCCCAAATAAAACAATGCTAAATCCACAATGTCCAATCATGTGAAGTACCATGTGTCCACATAGTGCAACAGAAACACATGGCCAGGAGAACGTCCACATACATTGGCCTGATAGCGCACTTTAAAAGTCACATTAAATACATAAATAATTAAAAATCCCAAAAACACCCTCTACACGTGCAGCAGGCACACCCTAACTGCAGGCTGCAAAACAACTGCATCCTCAATCCACACAAAAATGAAACCACCTCCAAGGCCCTGACCCAAATCACCCTCAGGTACCACCCCAATGCATGTGATACATTGCCATTCCAATTTCCACAGACCCATTAATAACGCTCGCCCTCCTTTACTCCACCACAGGGTCCGATTCAAACGACGAGCTCCAGGACACCCCTACCAGCACACCTGCAAAGAGGGCCAAGACCAACGGCCAAAGACCCTCCACCTCAGCTGCACGGATCAAGACACGGCAGCAGCACAAATCAAGTGGCAGCACACAGGAGGGGACTTCAACAGGCACCCCAGCAGCCAGCATGCCCACAACAGCACCACCACAGGTCCCCCCAATGGATGCCACAGAAGGCACTGCTTCTGGTGGCAGCAGCACCATAGGTGACACTGCATTAATGGCAGCATGCTCCGACACAGAAAACGGTGATGTCGATGTAGGATCCATCCATGACCTGTCTCAATCCCCCTGTTTGTTTCATCCCGTACACCATGAGGATACCACGCAGGGGCACCCACAAGACGACGACTGGCCATCCCCCACAAGCCCTGTGGCAAGGCAACATGAGGTGATCAGCCCCTCTGTGACACCACCGCAAATGGCCATGGCACAGCAGAGGCAACAGTCCCTCGACCAGGTGATCGTGCAACAGCAGCAACTGGCCACGCTCCTCAAGGACCATGCTGATGAATGTGGGGGTACTAAGGCAGCCATAGAAACATCTACTGAGACACTTAGGGCAGAAATGGAGAGAAGTACAGAGACACTAAGGGCACAAATGGAGGGAAGCACCGAGAGCCTGAGGGTACAAATGGAGAGAAGCACCGAGAGCCTGAGAGTACAAATGGAGAGAAGCACCGAGAGCCTGAGGGGGGAACTGCATGCGACGTCCAAAGACGTATGTGCTGAACTTGCCGCTGTGCGCCGTGTGCTCACTGAGCTCTCACAAACCCTTAGGGACATGCATGGACGTGAGCAGGCAGAGACATCATCCGTTGCAAGTTCCGTCCAGGGCAGCCCCCAACGTAGATCTGGGAGGAACCTGCGCTCCACAGGCAGGGGTGCCCCTGATACCCGGAGAGGGGGCTTGCAATAGCGTCTGCCCACTGACAATGAGCATCTTTGGACACTGGTGTTCGGGGGGGAGGTAGGAGGGTGAAGGGGGTGTGTTGGGCTTACTTGGGTGGCGGGTCGATGGGGTGTGTAACATAATTTCACATATGCTATAAACATTGCACAATCAACCAATGAGATGTGTGGACATTGATCTTTGTGTACGAGGCCTTTATAGGCGTACAGTCCATATTGTGCATGTTCCAGACACACACAGTGCCACAAGTCCCGTGTCCATGTATCAGCCACCAGGCGTGAGTGCTAGAAGCATGAATCTATGATAATCTGACGAATTTCACGGCCCTCCTGTGCCTCGCGGACTCCTTGAGGTGCTGCCACATCCCCACACTCATCATGACCATCTTCAGGTGCTTGCAGTTCTGCGTCAGGGGGCATGGGCACATTTCTACGTACGCACATGTTGTGTAGCATGACACATGCCATGACCATCTTTGCAACCTTTTCATGGTGGTACAGGAGTGCCCCGCCAGACCTGCTGAGGCAGCGGAAACGAGTCTTCAGTAGGCCGAATGCCTGTTCTATGACTACACGGGTACGTGAGTGGGCATGGTTGTAGTCCTCCTCATGCTGGTTCTGTGGGTTCCGGAGTGGTGTAAGGAGCCATCTCTTCAGTGGATACCCGGCATCACCTGTATGTGGACAATAAAGGTTGTTTGTGGAATGACATTGCTACCTACGCACCCCCCCCTTCCTGCCAGGTCATTGCCGCATCACATACCCCACATTATCATGCATGAAATGAGACTCACCGAGTAGCCAGGATCTGTTCCCTGCGTGTCGCTCCATGTAGCGTGGTATTGTAGAGTTCCTCAAGACCATAGAATCATGGGTTGATCCAGGAAATCGGGCACAACAATGTGTAATGATCCTGTTGGAGTCACACACCATTTGTACATTAAGAGAATGATATTGTTTTCGGTTGCGGTACTGGGCCTCCATGGCATGTGGGACAACCAATTCCATATGGGTGCAGTCGATGGCACCAATGCAACCCGGTATGCCGGCAAGTGCATGGAATCCCACTTTTGTGTTCGTAATTTCCTGCTCCGAGCGTGGTAGAGAGATGTAGTCATCTGCGTGCTTCAGGAGGGCATCGAGCACTTGCGATAGTGTCCGTGACAACAGTGGCTGTGAAATGCCATGCAACTGTCCGACTGTGTGCTGGTAGGTGCCTGTGGCCAGGAAGTGGAGTACAGACACCACCTTCAGTAGGGGTGGGATGGCGGTTGGGCTATCTATCATGCTGACAAGGTCAGCGTGTGTCATGTCCACAATGGCGGTTATGGTGTCCCGGTCCAAACGGTAGAGGGTGTGGATCTGCTCATCAGTGAGGTTGAACGGATGTGCTCGGAGGCGTTGGATTGCGGGCTGCCTGCGTGGTGGTAGTGGCTGTGCTGGTGGGCCTTGCTGGCCCTGCCTTGCCCTCCTCCTCCTCCTGCTTCTCCTCTGTGCGGCCGGTTGTTGTAGTAGTTGGTGTTCGTCTTCTTCTTGAAGTTGGAGTACTTGCAGTGCTATCAGGTCCCCCAGGGCCAACATCGCTAGTCCTGCCGGTAGCATTTTGGAGTGGGTGTGGTTGTGGGAGGGGGTTGGGTGTGCAATTTATGTGTTTTCAGGCTGTATAGCCTCCAGCTGTGGTGATTCATTCCACCTGTGCAAGCTGCAATCCCCTTTGGGCGTGCACGTCCCGCACACAACGCTGCAATTCGACGCATGGCATCTTGCTATTACAATCATGTATTTAATCCCGATGGCAGTAAAATATTGGTTCATATGTTCATTCTGCTATGGTCCCATTGTTTCACATACTATCTTTGCAGTCGCGAACAAACTTGTGAAGGGTCAGTGGAATGTAGTACTCGATTAACGCTGGACCCTCATGCAGCACTGTACCGAGGTTCACCGACGGGCGGGGCGTCCCATTTGTGAGTGAAGCCAGTTGCCATTTTCACACACTGCCGCACTACATGGATGGATTTGTGATTTCAAGCGGTCACAGATGCCTTTTCGACGTGATGTTGCAAATGAGGAATTCGAAGGACAGCGCATTCGGTTTTCAGCTAGCGGCGAGGAGACGCCCACAGGTCTGACTGCAGATATAAAGTTCTATTGTTTAATGTCCTTCGGACAGGGGCCATGGCGAGAATGCAATGATTGATATGAATAGTATGGGATGCGCAATAGCGTAGTGGACGATAAGGCAGGACGTTCCCAAATACATGTTACTTCACAACACTGGAATTCCGGGCTGGAGCACAGTGGATTTTGCAGACTGCATTACGCACAGACTCAATGGAAATTTCACATGTTATGTGAGTAAATAATCAGGCGTTTTCATACCGGGATGAGGGAATGATGTATGGATGCATGGACAGATGATTTAATAGTGAGTTTGCCATGTACAGGGCTTTTTGGAATCTATCCACTTCCCCTGCGCTATGTGATGCAGGGCTGCCATAGTGGGACCATCGTCTATCTGCCCTTGTTGAACCCTCCCTGTCTCGACGCGCCTTCAAACACTTGTGTCTATGCACGTTACTAATCCCATCTAATGGATTCTGTTTTAACAGACGCATGCACACAAACACTCGTTTGTAATAGTGTTTTCACCTCGATTTATATAGTTATGATTCGCAAGTGATTTTTGGGTGGGAATAATCCTTTTGAGTGGGCTAGCATGCATATGGCTGTGGATTTAGTGTGATCATTGAAGTGAGTAATTCATATGAAGTTCTGATGCCCATACTATTCTTTTTCATTTCATTTGGGTGACAGGTATCTCCTCCCCTTTTGCCACTGCCATCTGTATGCCACTCCTGCAGATGGCTTTTACTCCCGACACCTGCTGCTTCGTGTTAATCAGTGGAGCACCATTATGATCTTATGGGACGATCGCCAATGGGCCACATGCCCTTACGCAGTACTAGTGGCTAGGAGCAACATATCGACCTTTCAGCTGGACTAGTGCCTACCTAATGGGACGGCCCTGCGGTTCTAGGCGCTTCCATGTTGCCTTTTTGAACGTGAATGTAGCCCCTGTGTACCATGAAGGAACAGGGCGTCACACAAGAAGAAGCTGGTCATTTATTGCGGATGCAGCCCACAATAATGAAATATATTTTGGAGTTCATGACCTAATAGCTGTATGGGCTTGGTGATTTTGTTGTGCATTAAATTTTGATTATGATATTGACCGTGTAGCGTTATTCTTTGCAAGTAATGTAGCATATTCCTATTTGTGGAGCGATGTATTGTGAGAAGATCTGCATTGGGTTCCGGCTTCTGAGTATAGTTGCATGGTACTGTGCTGGGCGCGTTTGCCTTCGAAGCCCAGTGAGGTCAGGGATAGGGGCTGCCATTATGACTGTTTTAATGATGTCATGCTCAGGGGCGGGGGATTAGCTTTTGTGTAACAGATGCCGGTCAGCCAGGTGGATTGGTGGAATGATGTGATTATAAGAATATGGCTGGTCACAGGTGCCTGTGTTTGCGTGCGTTTCTTGGAGGGAGACTGAGGTCATGTCCATTGGAATGGCTTCTGTATTCGTGCCATCTGTGCCCTGCAGCTCCCATTGGCCCCTCTTGAGATGAGCCTGGCTGCTCAGTCACTCTGCCAACTTGTGTGGTACATGCTTATGCTGATGGTTGGTTTGTTTACTGGCAGGAGTACAGGGCTGGTGCAGTCTCCCTCAGGATACTGCTTTGAATGTTGCCTTACACTGGTGTCAAGCGATGGGGGGCCTGTTTTTGTTTGTCTCATATTTCAGTTCATGTTGCTGGACTTGAACCTTCACATGCCTGTGCTGCATCAGTACGGCAATGGTGCCATGGCAAATATGGATGGCCACTCACAAGGCACTTGGAGCCCCTAGATTCATTTGTTCGTTGGCATGCATGGGTGACTTGTACATTTCACTGGTTGCATTGTGTGACTTCATTGCACCTACGAGGAGTTGTGCAATGTGGGCAGGGAGTGGTGTACAGGCACTCAGTAGGGCCTTTTACGGTTGGTTCGCGATGCCGTACTTCTCACCATGGCGGAATGGTACTTTCCGCCATGCTTGATGGCGTTAGGTATATGTCCGCTAGGGTCAGCATTCGCGTACCGTTGCGCCATGGTGGTAATTACGGTTTCGCATGGCGCGCGTGCGCGTACTTGGTGCAGTTAGCGTTGGCGTTCACTACGGTGTCGCTAATGGCATCGTACTTTACGGTGACGGGTCATAATCGCACCGAGCGCTATTCGATGGCGGTATTGCATTTCCGCCATCGTTTTTCGATTTCCGCCAGGGTCGTAATGAGGGCCAATGTCTTTTGAAACACTTGATGTGAAAGAGAAAATGGTTGTGTTGATGAATGTGGTTGAAAAATATAGTGATTTGTCAAAAACGCAGTTTATGGAGGTTCTGGGGGAAGCACCTCAAGATGAGTAATATTTGTGGACACGAAGAGGGTGTTCTTTAAACCCCTCTGAAGCATTGTGGTGACAAGACACCATAAACCGGTGATGCCTGTAGCCTTACTAAGGGTGGCACTGGAACAGCTACACTATCCCGCGCACACAACTAGGTAGAACCTCCCTGCAACAATTGCTGAAGATTGGTTTGTACCAAATCTATTAGAGCATGTTGCATTTTTTATCACAAATTGTATAGTTTGTCAAAAATGTACGGCTGGGCATATACTGTGCACAGTTTGGGGGTTATTCTGAGACTCAATGTCCCCTTTCAGCATTTGCAAATTGACTACGTCGATATGATTCAAGTATGTAATGGATACAGATTGAGGCAGGTCCCTGTACACATCCAGATTCCACCAGTCCAGCTACATTTTTAGTGTGGGTAGTATTTCCCAGATGTGGAGTATGTGAGGTAATAAGGTCAGACAATGGCCAGCATTTTGTGAACCAGACATTTCAGCAGGTCAGCTTGTTGCTTGGTATAAACCACACGTTTTCCTTGCTTATCATCCGCAAGGAAATGGGATCTGTGAGAGGCTCAACAGCTTGCTTAAGGAAAGGATAGCCAAGTTGAAGCTTACTCTGAAGAAAGGGTGGTTGCATTGCCTACCACTGGCATTATATTCTTTGAGGAACCAACTGTGTTCTGACCTCCATGTGATACCTCATGAAATTGTGAGTGGGAGGCGAATGATAACGCCCCTAATGCCTCCATCGAGAGTTAGAAGTGATGCTCAGTCAGCCTCAGATTTGTTTGGAATGGAAATGCTTGGTTATTTGAACTGTATGACTTTCAGGACAGCTGCAGCGACAAGGGTGAAGGGCAGTACAGAACACAGAAGGAGATGATTCATCAAATAAATCTCAAGAATTGTGTCTTCCCCAATTATTCGCCGGAGATGAGGTCCTAATTCCGAACTACACAAGAAAAAGGTGGGATGTACTCCGTTTTAACGGCCTGTTCATCGTGGAAGATGTCACGCCAGCTGCTGTCAATGTGCAGGGCAGGCGTACTTGTATATTCATTGGTGATGTTACCTTTTTTGCTAGAGAAACCACTCTGCACTCCGCACCCCACCGAGAAGCAAGTACAAGCATCGGGGAAGAACCACAGCATGTGCAGACGAGATCTATGATGAGGAAGAAGGACGCAAAAGATGACAAATAGAAAGATAAAGAATTGTTGGACTGTGGCTTGGTCTGGGACACTCCTTTTTAACCATCTCTGAAAGGGTTAAAGGAAGCTAATTTGAACTCTCTGTGCAAGTAAGTTGCAGGGTCAAGGGAAGATCTGTATTCTTAAGGCCACAGTAGCTTGTTGACTTTGAAATGAGGCATGCTTAAGCCTTGATAAGAAGAGAAATATGCCAGACTCTGATCATTGCTTTGATAACTGGAAGAGAGTGCAGTATTCTGATTCATTCCATACTGAGTTCTTGTTTGGATTTGCCCATGGTGTTATCCAAAGACAACGTTTCAAGGATTATAGTCGAAGTTTTTCTCTGTGTGCTGTGTTCATATCCGGCAATTGTGGAGAGAACTTCTAACATTCATGCTTCCTTGCATGATCCTAAAAATGACCTTATTATGAGTTGACTACTTACAGTGATCATCGAGCAAGTGTTACAGTTACCTGAGTATAGCAGGGACAGCCAAAATTCCCCTATCACCTAAGGCTGCACACTGACTTGTCAGAAGGGTTTTCTTTCGTCTGATTGAAGAATACCCACATCTTGTTGGCAGATGCACATATGTGCTCACATTCCTAAGGGATACTAGTAGCACTGAAAATCTGAGTGAGATTTTGGAGAGAATAATTTTTTAAGTGAGCCTATACTCTGAGAGAACCCACAGGACGGTGGTGTGAAACTTTCCTTCCAGGGACAGATCGAGAAGGTTGCTGGCAAGAACAGACATTTTGTTTCATGCTGAAAGAAATTCGTCATGTCGTCTGGCTTAAAGCAGGTTCGAGGAGAGGACTGGGAGCTGTTATATGTCATTGAACTAATCTAGACATGCTGAAAGCAGCTTTCTTCTTGCTGGAGACATTTATATTTCGAATGGTTAAAAACTGGTTCCAAGAAATAGAGATCGAGAGTTTGTTCTTATCATTCAGCAAGCAGAGGGTGGATGGAGGATGAAAGTGCTGAGGCAAGACAGCAACTTCCAGGAGGAGTATAATGCTGATGTACTAAAGATTACTTTCTCCTTCCTTAGGCAATAAAGATGGCCAGCACTACTAGCAACTTTGTGATTCTGGACGTAGAAAGACATTCACGTTGTTCACGGAATAGGTGTTGTACATCAACATACCTTTGCCTTATTTATGGTTGCATTTTGTTTATAATCATACTGCTCTGATTTACAGTCCTACTACCTTGATATACATGGAGCTAAGACTCCAGTGAATCTTCCTGAGAAAACGGAAGTAGCAATTGTGGCAACTACTAGGCACCCAAGGCCCTATGTAGTTATTCCTGCTCCAAAGAACGATGACCAATTACCTGAGTCTGAGATAAGCGCCATTAGCAACCATTCACATGCATGAAAGGTTGTAGAAATTCTGTTCAGACACAAAAAGCAGGCCTGGCAAGATTGGCAAGATGAGAGGCTGCCAGGCAATGTGCCTATACAGACAATGCATGGAAAAACACCTGATCCTGTGGTGATTAATCCAAAGGTAATCCCTAGAAGACAGACATTTAGATTTTGCTAGACTATTTTATGCCTAAATGATAAGGTGAGAGGCTGAAAATCTGAACTTTCTCCTACCCAGGGAACACAGGTATGTGTACCTCATCCACTGACAGATGTGCCTATGAATTATCCAGAAAGGAGTTATGCTGGTACACTTCATTATATAATTATGGAAGGACACATGAGGAGAATGAGAACTAAAAGAAACACTCAAGAAGGTGATTTTGATCTAAATGATTAGCTGGACAGTACGGCACATTTGGAAAATAACATTTGGTCCCAGCATATGAAAGAAGTAGGAAGAAGGACCTCGAATGAAGAATGCTTTTTGTGTGCACTCCTGCCAAACAGTATGGGAAAGTCTAAGAACTGCATAGCTATCGAAATAGACATCCAGACAGCTCATTGTCTTTCACACATAGCACTTTGCAAAACCAGAGGTCAGTTCATGGGTCTAGATGCCTACCTCAAATGGGCTACTGAATGGGCAGACCCAGATGAAGATGACTATGTGCAAGATACCAAGACAAAAAACACCAAGTATCATGTGATCAGATAGGAGAGGCCTGTAGTAAAAGGATCTGGAATCAGATCGGAAGTGAATAAGAAATTGGAGGTTGCAGGAAAATCTGCAGAGGATGCTCGAAGATGGAAGATAGAGCCCAAATGCAGATCTGGGCATCTGTGTTATCACCCGATGGATGGGAAGAAGGAGTGGTTGTCTGCAGAGCCTGGGTGATCATTGTCTCTCACCCACCCTCTATAACGCATATACTAAGCTTCTCTTCTCAGCCTTGGATGATATCGGTGTCATCTGGGAGGATAGCTCAGCGGCAGCGTGCGCGTCTTGGAAGCAAGACGACACGAAGCAACAACAGGTTCAATCCCCGGGTCCGCGCTTAGAAACCTCTGGGTGTTTAAGCGCGTTATAAATACGTAACTAAGACAAAAAAAAAAAACACAATTACGCAACTAAGAAAAACAAACAATTCCTGTAACAGCGCCTCGATGCCTGTGGGCTGTGTGAGCGCTTTATAAATGTTAAATAAATAAAAAAAGTCTACATGAATTTTGTGGATGACACCCAGATCCTCATCACAGGGAACTACACCCAAGATACACTGATTATTAAAAAAAAATATGCCATCATACAAAATTGGATGACACTAAATAGTCTTTGTCTCAACGATGAGAAGACAAAGATTCTCATAGTGGGATCCAAGTCCAAAATAGATGCCCTCCATTATGACAATGGGCATCATTACGAGTCCGGCGGTAACTGTGCTTGAATTTCCGGCAGGTTACTGCCGGACTCGTATTACCATTTCGCCTCTGTGATTCCCAGAATTACCGGGGCATTACGACCTCTGTGACCCAGGAATTCAGGAGGCGGAATTCGGTAAATACCCATTCCCATAGGACTCAATGGGAATGGGGAAGTGGAAACACCGGCACCATCTCGTGATGGTTCCGGTGTTTCCATATCCACCTGCAGGTGGGTGGTGTTAAACCCGCCAGTTAAATGACCCTACATGTAAAAAATCTCGTATCAAATGTAAGATGGCCCTAGTGAGTGCTGCTGAGCCGACTACAAAAGATGTTGAGATCCTGACCCTATCCTCTCTAAAACACTTTCCTAGTATCTACAAGTGCACACAAAAATGGAGGTCGGTATTTTGTTTTTAATCTTTCCGCCCCCACAACGCGTGTCTTATCGTTAAAATAACAAAGGTCCTCACTGACAGTTAGTCACTAGAGGAATTAAAAAACCCTATTACCTCACCACTAAGTTATATAGTGATAACTTCAACAATTTCTTTGTGCAACCCCTTTCTCTATATAGAAGGGTATTGGAGTCTGGGTTATCAACCAGTACTCTTAAATCAACAGTCAACCGGTTTCAGCGGGATTCTTGGGTGGCCGCTTTCATCAGGACGAATACTTTTCTGATTTTAGTATTCTCAAATTGTATTCAATTTTTTGAAGAGTTTAGGGCTATCTTCCGTTGTCCAGAGTAGGTATAGTGGAAAAATCCCTGATCCTATAAGGACAAAGACAAGAAAAAACAAGTGGGACCGTTGTCATTCTCGAAGTACTTTTTTAAAAACCTTTTTAAACTATAGGCTACGTGGTGTTTTCTTTACCTATATCTGTCGAGGTACTAGATTGTATATTAGTCCCGATCTCTGTCTTCGACTTTCTGTTCGGGGAGGAAGGTGTTGAGTCCTCTCTTCTCTCCCGGATTGTTCTCACTAGAATGAGAGCATCGGTGTCAGATCATTTGTGTAAGGTTTTACAGCCTACTATTAAGCACATTTACTATCACCAGTGTTCAATGGCTTCACCCTGGCTTGATAAGGTTAGTCTGGTGTTCCTTCTATGTGTTCTAAGTTAAAATATTATCTAGCTTCTATTGGTAGTGCAAGAGATAGCTTCTGCGTTATTTTCATCACAGTTCACATGCATTATTGTTGGCAATGCGGTCACTCTCGGTAGTGCTTCCCTATTCACTGCGTTTCGTTAGTTTAGTTATCAGGTGGTTTGGCTTGATCTATCTTTTTGATTAATCATAGCGAACGAACACTGGACCGATTCCAGGCTCTCCTGTGCGTTTAGTCGTTACAATCTAGGCAAATATTTAAATCACTACTTGGGAACGCTTACCTCTATTTAATCATGGTGACCGCTTCTCGTTGCACGTACCGTTATCGCGCCATCTTGGATGATGTCTGTTTATATCTCAGTGTCACGTGTGCGCGATCACGTGTGAGCTTCAAAAGGGACTCTGAACCCCCTGGGAATTGTAGTTCAGCGCCGTTTCTGTTTTTCATGGACATGTTAGGGCTGTATATGTTTCAAAAAGAAAGAAGGATGCAGACAACATCAACCCTACCCAAAAACTTAGGGGGTATCTTAGATTGCTGTATCATGCCATATAAACACTGAACACGTTCAAAAAGCAACACATAAACACATTATATGTAATAATAAATTAGAAGTGCAACCTATATATGTAACACATCAACCATCCATTTAAATACCATATGTACTAAAATGGAATATACAAAACAAAAAAGATATGCTTCCAACATAATTACCTCACAGAAACTGCACAGCAAGAAGCAACAGCAGACCTACACAACAGTAAAAACAAAACTTCCCAGAAACTAGTAAGTAAACTTCATTTTTCTTATATATTTCTAAACTTCCTGTATTTGATACACTAAAAGTAATATATTTTTTTTTACAGACATGTCCAGTACTTTGGAATGGCTTGAGGAAAATTTCCCACGTGAGGAAATGTCTGAAGACAGTGATACTAATGGTAGACACTTCTCTATATAAGCAAATTAATAATCATTACTTTATGTGTACTTAACATATATATTTTTTTTCACAGACCATACAAACATTGAAAATAATACAGCAAAAGAGACATCCGAACAAAAAACGGACATGCTTATGGAAAATGTCAGCCACATAAAAGGAAAAAATAAATATCATTGTCCCACATGCACCTGTTCCCCCTCTCCATGTCCCAGTCAACTATCCCCAAACCCTCACCACCAAGAAAAACGTTTTGATGAGACTTCCAACCCTTCATCCCCTTGCATCCATCCTCTCCAAACCCCTAATTCCCCTGTATTTGTGTTAGTTTCTGCTTCCACGTCTCTTTCATACATTTTATATCTGTATATAACAACACAAAATATTATGTGTGTTTTAATTCTGTCCTTTGTGTCTTATTTTTTTTTAAAAGGCAGTTAAGGTGTCCGCGGACGGCACACCTGTTCGGGATGTCCGTAATTAGCAAAATGGGGGTGTCCTAAGGACACTATACCTGTCCGTACTGTCTGCAAGCAAGATGGAACTGTTCTTAGAACACGCGCGGTGTCCAGTATGTCTGTAATTAACCAAAATGGGGCAGTCCTAAGGACACTATACCTGTCCATACTGTCCGCAAGCAAGATGGAACTGTTCTTAGAACACACTTGGTGTCCGGAATGTGCATAATTAACCAAAATGGAGGAGTCCTAAGGACACTATACCTGTCTGTACTGTTCGCAAGTAAGATGGATCTGTTCTTAGAACACACTGGTGTCCAGAATGCTCGCAATTAACCAAAATTGAGGTCTCATAAGGACACGATACCAGTCCATACTGTCCGCAGCAATATAGAACTGTTGTTAGAACACACTTGGTGTCCTGAATGTGGGCAATTAACCAAAATGGAGGTGTCCTAAGGACACTATACCTGTCCGTACTGATCGCAAGCAAGATGGAACTGTTCATAGAACACACCCGGTGTTGGGAATGTTTGCAATTAACCAAAATGGAGGTGTCCTAAGAACACTATACCTGTCCATACTGTCGCAGCAACATGGAACTGTTCTTAGAACACACTCGGTGTCTGGAATGTCCGCAGTTAACCCAAATGGAGGTGTCCTAAGGACACTATACCTGTCCGTATTGTCTGTAGAACATCTACGCACATGCGCACCACACCCATAAATCCTACGAACATTATACCTGTCCGTAACTGTCCCTCCCACGTGTTTCGCACTTTTAATTAGTTTGAGGACCCGAACACTGTCCGTAGAACAACCGTCCCTGTGCATTTGGTGTCCTGCGGACACCCGTTCCATTCATGGACGTGTTCACGACGTCATCATGTGACTGCACCCACGCTGAGCATGTGTCCTGATGTGCGGACACTGTCCGGTTCCCAGAACATTTTAAAAGTACTTTTTTAGACAATCCAAAGTATTTTACAATAAAAATTCACCATTACAAATGTCCCTGGCTTTCTACATAATTTTATGAACTTTTTGAGCCTTTTTGGGGTGTTCGATCTGTCCATGCACAGCGCGGGTGTCCACGAAGAGCGCACCAGCACCCCTATAAAAGGTCACACCCCAGAGCTGATCTTCATTGTGCTTCTGGCTATTGCAGATTGACTTTTGCTGCCTTTGCTGCTCTTTCTGGGATTATCTCATCAACCCTGATGGCATCCATGGCTGCTGCTGCTCCAGCTGGTGCTACATCTGCCTCAGCACCACCCTCAACCCCTCCACAACCACCACCTCCCCAGGGGCCTGCAGAGGAGAACAGGCGTGAGGATGTAGATGAGGAGGATGAAGAGGATGAAGAGGATGAGGTAGTGGAAGTCCCTACTACCAGCGCTCACCGTGAGTCTTGGGTGTGGCGGTTGTTTACCACTCATGGTGATGTACAGAAAGCACGTGCAAACAAGGTCACCTGCAACCAGTGCAAAATGTCGTGGGAGGACTGGTTCGTACAGATTTGGTACGACATCCATGAAGCGACACCTAAGGTCGTCCCACAGTGGGGCCATTCGCAAGGTTGTACCTTGTGATCAACGTAGTAGGTTGAGTTCCTCTACCACATCCTCCGTTTTCACTCCTCTCACCACAAGAGACACTCCTGTGGGAGAGCGCATCCCTCCAGCTGCCTCACTGGCCATTCACAATGCTGTTGACCCTTACCTTTCGAGGGTCACAATATTGTGTATGTACTGCGACACAGTACTCTGCAGGGGGAGAATCTTCTAAGTGCTTTCAAGAATGCGGTCAAACACACAGCCGATGCGCGTTTCAACTGAAAGACTTTCACCATTTGGTGCCACACGACCATCCTCTCAGATGAGCTAACACGCCATGATCAAACACCCTATCCAGGGGTTTTCGCCACACGCTCCAACGCAAGCCCACTCTACTACCCATTGCCTTGAGAAAGACTTTGGTTGAAACGCGCATCGGCTGTGTGTTGTTTTATCACCCAGGCACAATGTGCTGCAAGTTTTATGTTGCACCTGAACTAATAAATATCAATGCACAACTACAACTCAAGACTGATCTGTGAATAACTACCTACAGTACTGGAGCACCAACTCCCTGCCAGTGCCCGCAACTAACAGGGTTTTGTCAACCTTCACTGAACTTCTACAACCTCCCCGGGAACCTTGGAGTTTGGTTCCCCGACAAAACCCTCTGCCAGGCCGCAGGCCAAACCTTGACCACAGACGATTGGTTGTGCAGGGGACCATCCTATCCCAACATTAAACTCCTTACCCCTTGCAATCACTCTGAGTACAAGTCTCATATCAACAGAAAGCACCTACTACAAAAACTACTATACAAGTCTCCAAGATTTCTACTTGCAGCTGCATGCACATCCACATGCATGAATACAAACTAAAGGTATGCATATTTTCTGCACAGTACATGTACAACTCTTATGAATGCAAATAAACAGAGTAACTGCCACTTAAGCTGTATAACCTATAAAAATGAACTTACTCTCATTTTTCCCATCTGCTATAATCAACCGTCACTTCCAAACCTGTCTGCTATCTAATTTCTTTTACACACACAGCTATTTAAAAAATTATAATATTACAATATGGGACAAATAACAGTATAATTGTAGAAAACAATTAGTAGTGTATTATAAAATTACACACAGCCAGGATAGCGTCACGCATCTTTATACACTCACACAGAAAGACACTTTCATTGAAAAGCTCCCAACTGAAATAACACCACTGCCTGTAAATCACATCCTTCTGCCTTATTACCCACACCTTCACAAATGCATAAATTCTATGCTTTTCTATACAGTTTCTGCCATTTACGTTATAAAAATTGCAAAATAAGTATATCATTATTTCTTCTATCTCCTAACATTCAATAACACAGCCTTAAGAAACCAAGTGAGTTTCATACACTTAGTATTCTACTCATTTGCAAAGCATGTGAACTAACATATTGTAAGTTAAATATAAAGGCTGCACATAGTCAAAGGAAACTGCATGCACACACTATGTTCAGATATCACACAAGAATACTACTACAAACACATAAAAATCAACTATTAAATTAACATCAGTGCTATAAACACACAACATTACTAACGTCTTTCTTTTACAATTGCAGTGAAGACCACTCTCCTGAAAACCAGCAGCATCTGAAGTACAAACAACTCAGAAGAAACCTGCTCATTCCACATAATACTACCATAATATTCTTACTGTTACTCAAACACACTGTGGGGTTGATTCATGGAATTTGTGCGCTGAAAAACTGAGATTTGTGTACCCTTCTGCCCACAAATCCCCATTTGTTAAACAGTGATTTGCAGGCAAAATGGTGCACAAATCCCAGTTTTTCGGCGCAGAAATGACATAACTCAGCCCCTAGAATGTTAGTATTTCAGAACAAAGAACTGTTTTAATTCTATACCATTAAATTTAGTATTATTGCTTCTCGTCACCAATAACTTACTTTCTACTGTCATCTGAACCCCAGTATAGTAACACACACATACAAGAATAGCCTTCCCAACTAGTTGTAGCTGACTAATGCACAATCACACACCATCACATACATCCTTACCATCATACTCAGACAGTCATGCACACACACACATACATTGCAGAACAGCCCAACCCATAACCTCTTTTTTCAACAGACCCCAAAGAATGCCTACCAAAAAGCAAGTCTGTCGAAAGCAATGCAGAAGTAGAACAAATGAAAATAAGTGTCCAAAATAAACATCCATCTCTAGCAGAATTTGTACAAAAAGTTCAAACAATAGATTGAATAGAGTCATTAAGCAAAACAAAACAAGCTTCCAATACAAAAACGTTCCCTCCTCTTTCAAATTGTAAAACGAAACATAGCGTGATTAACAAGAATTCAGCTACCACTACTGCTAACACTGCTCCTATAAATCTTGATGTAGTGGCAAGTAACCATCCCCAAAAAAGTATTTTACAAAAAATGTTCCACCACAGTCCTTCAGAATCTTATAAAAACAGGAGAGAAAGCTTGCACAACCCTTAAAACCTACCGTAGAAAATGAATCTTAGAAGCTTTGATAGACAGTGCAATCCTTCTCAAAAGGAAGTTACTTATTTTAGTGTTAAACAGAATGAAACCACTAACAAAACTAACTACTAAATTACAAAAAAAGACTTCTCAATAAACGGAATGTCAACAAAAATAACTTCTTAAATATCTGTGGAGGTGAAGGAGTCACACCACGAGCACAGAACCATATTTCAATGAAGGAGCATACAAACAAAAGCAAACAAACACGGTTGCCATGCATAGCAGTGGAAGAGGGCATGAAAAATGTAATAATACCATAATGGAACAAGAAATACTGCTTACAGAAATATCCACAAAAAACTCAGTATGACCTCTCCATTCGACTGAACCAGAATGTCCAGTATACAAATGGCCATGCACATCAATGTGTAACATTGCCAAAACATCTTTCAAATATTTACGCCAGTTCCTCAATCAGTATGTGAAAGGCAAAGACAGAATCAAAATGAAACTATTACAAAATATGGATACCTGTCCAGTGCGTAAATACACAGGACTACAAGGACATTCATTAGACTGCATTTCAGGACCTATTTGCAAAAGCACCTTCCATCATATCAAAATGATATCAACACATCATTCAACTAGAAGAAATCTAGTCTATAAACTGTACTATGCTAAAAGTCCTGCTTTAGCACTAGTCAATTTAAATAACAATCTTCTAAATGGTTCAGCCAAAGACCTACTTCAAGAAATAGAGCATATCCAGAGAAAATATTTTGGAAGTGAAAACCACTTCCAAAATGCAATAGCTTTACAACAGACTAGCAACAATTGTACAGATGGCAACCTTCTACTACACACATGCAAAAAAGAAATACTAAAATTTAAAAGTACCTCCGCTGAAGTACCAAAACATGTGTGTGTGTGTGTTGCTGCAGAACTTTTTATAAAAGTAACACAACAACTGTAGAAGTAACATACAAAATAGAAGACAATGAAGATTCAAAATGGTTTGAATTAGCTCTCTACCTTATAGCAGAAAATAAATACGAAATAACTGACCCCTTAATACTTTGCAGTTGATGCACTACAAAACTTGACAACAACCAAACTCCTTCACGTGCTATCACAAATAACTTGGAATTATTCCCACTACCAAAACCCCTGCAACAACTCAATTTATATGAGAGCATCATAATTCAAACAGTGCACTCATTTCAAGCAATAATACGCCTTCAACCAAAAACAGCTAAATTACCTCCCTCTGAATTAGTGAAAGGCATTCGTGGCAAAGTAGTTTATTTACCATTAAATCTGAAAGAAAATGTACACACTATAGGAGTGCAACGGCCAATAGACCACTCTTTAATTGTCTTAGTAAAAGGCATACCTATAAAAGACAAAAATGTTTGGCAACAACTCGTAGACTTATATAAAGTTAGACAAGCCCTGCAATATCTAAAAAACAACAAAGAATACTACAAAGAAATTAATATTGAAGAAAACCTAAGATAAACCATTGAAATAATTCAAGAGTCAACAGAGACTGGACAATTTGAACTTCTAAATCCTACTACAGAATCCAATATTTTAGACCATTGTCCAATTGATCCTTTACACTCTAAAGATATTATAGATGATGCATATGAAACGTACCAAATGCCACAAGCCAAAGGATCTCCAATCAGCATATGGGAAAAAAAGTAGAGAAGCACAGGCCTTCCCGCTACTCTTTTCTACTGGAAAAGGAGGAAGGTACGATAATAGACCCACACAGATAACAGCATCAGAATATCGCCCTCTACGAATGTATTCTGACAACCCCAGATTCAGACAAAACTTGGAATATATATTTCACCTTCTCTTTGAAAGTGAACTAGCAACTATATGCTATGGAGTTGCACACACATTAAAATCAGGTACCCATTTTCAAAATATGTCAGCTACACAATTATTACAAAAAGTGCAAGAAAAAGATGAAGTTTTACAGTCAAGTATTACAAATCAATTAGCAAACATGCGTGGTACAAAAGAATACTAGTTCCGACGTCACATAGATGTACGCTGTATGATAAGAAACCTTGGCCCACCCACTTGGTTTGTAACAATAAGTTGTGCAGAATATGCATGGGAAGATTTACACGATGTCCTATGCAGAGCAAACAAAAATAAAAACAAAACATAGATATAAAAACACCAGGAGAACTCTGCTCTCTAGATCCTGTAAATGTATCAAGATATTTCCATCATCACTTCATTGCTATGCTACACTTTATTTGTAATATGACTGTTCCTCCCCTCAGAGAAGTTCAACACTTCTTTTGGAGAAAAGAATACCAAGCCAGAGGGGTACCACACAACCACATGCTTTTGTGCATTAAAGATGCTCCTAACTTTGGTCATGACCGTGATGTCACTGTTTTTCAGTTCATCCAAAAATATGTCACTTGTGAAATCCCTTCCCAAACAACACATAGGGCCTCATTACGACCCAGGCGGTAAGTTACCGCCTGGGCCGTGACTTTACCACCATGGCGTAAACTACGTTTACGCCATGGTGGTTGGCGGATTTACCGCCCCATTCCGACCTTGGCGGGGCGGTAAGTCCCCAATCCCCATTTACCCTTCCCCATTCCCATTTTTGCCCCATAGGGTATAATGGGAGTGGGGAAGGCGTTAATTACGCCACCGTAAATTACGGTGGCGTAATTAACTCCATGGTCCCTTAGCGCCATGGATTTTAACACCTGCTAAAAGCAGGTGTTAAAAGCGCCATGGCGCTAAGGGACCTCGTACTCAGGCGGTAAGGGTCGGCGCTGTTAACGCTGCCGTTAACCCCTTACCGCCTGGGTCGTAATGAGGCCCATAGTGACCTTCATGCGTAAATTTTACAATTTCAAAGACACAAATGTGGGAAATATTGTTGTCACAAATATTTAAAAAAAGGGAAATACTACACCAAATGCTGCTTTGGTTTCCCTAGACCAGTTTCAACCACAGGTCAAGTAAACAACTTCATGTCTTCAGTCAGACATAGTGTGAAAGGTAAATCACCTTAGAACACATATTATAGAAAAAGAACAGAAGAATCAAAATGCATCAATGATTACAATGCAATCATTGCCCTCCTATGGAATGCAAACATAGATGTGTAGTATACTGCAGACAATTCCACTGCAGTTGCACAATATGTCACAGCCTACTTAACCAAAGCAGAGAAAACAGAGCTTCAGGACTTCTGGGATGACATATCATCTCACAAAACACTATCACAGAAAGTGTACAGCTTAGGCAGAAATCATGCTACCTCGTAGAGAATGTGGCTGTTATGAAGCTGCAGACCGGGACTGCCTTGAATGGAAAATCTGACCATATAGTATGGCTAAGTCTTGGTCCTGCTAAATCTAGAAAAAGGGTTCTCAAATCATATGAGGACATAGAAACAATAGCCAAAAATAATCCCAGCAGCCAAGCCATTTTGAAAAACAATTTAGTAGACACATACTACCCAAACAGAGTACCACTTTGGAAACCATGGCCCTCATTACGACCCTGGCGGTAAGTAAAGAACATTACCGGCATGGCGCAGCTAACGTGTCCGTGCTGGGCCGAAACCGTAAAAAGCGGCACATTACAACCCATCGGGCACGAGCATTGCGCCATGCCGGCAATGTAAACTGAGCCATGCCGTTAATGCCCCCAAAACGGCACCTACCGGCATCGTATGCCGCGCAAGGTGCACTACTGCCACCCCGGCCACCGCAATTAGCGGTGACCGCAATTAGCTGTGATCATAAATAAGCTGAACCGGAAGTTGTGTCATCGCGGCGGAACGGGAAAGAGCACGGCGGCCATCTTCAAAAACACAATCCATTGGCATCCTCCGCAACCAGTGGACATCCAACCCTGAGAACCGGCACAAAACTTCAGCCACATCTACCCTGCGAGAAAATGCCTAAAGTTGTCAAGAAGAGTTGTGATCGCCAGCGACAGGACCGTTTCACCAGGGAGGAGCTGAACATGTTGGCGGAGACCCTCCAAGAAAACGCTGCTGTAGTCTTTTCTACACAAATGACCAGACCGGCAATCGCAAAGAGGAAGGCCATATGGGCATTAGTTGCACACCGGGTCAGTGCTGTGGGAACAGTACCCCGCAACGCGAGACAGTGCCGTAAGCGGTGGGATGATCTCCGGCTCCGCGTTAGGAGCTTCCTGTCTGCCAACAGGAACATGGGCATGGCAACCGGCGGAGGATCAGAGTCCCCAATAAAATTAAAGCCCTGGGAGGAAATCTGTGCCACTACAATCGGCATCGAGAGCATTGAAGGGGTAGGAGGAATAGAGAGAGGAGCCCCAACATCAGGCGATGCAGGTAGGTGCCTCAAATCAAGCCATGGAAAAGTCACTGATGTCCATTCATGTGAAGCACAATCTTGCCCAATAGTGTAAATGCAACACATCAGCAGAAGACTGCCTAGAGCCATTTCTGACCTCCACCCTGTACACATGCAGTATGCACACCCTAACTGTAGGCACCCACATACCCCCATGCTACTTCCACACAAAAGGGAGACAACCTGTATGTCCCTGCCTCCAATGTGCCGCATCTAGTAACCAAAATGATGGCAGTCATCACAATGCCCGCTCAATGTCTGCAGACCCATCAATAACACTTTCCCTCCTTTGCTCCACCACAGGCTCCAATTCCGACCTCGACGAGGAAGACACTACTGCCACCACACCTGCCTAGAAGGCCAGGACCACAGTGCCAGCACACCAACCCTCCACCTCTGCTGTACAGATCAAAACCCCACAGCAGCCCAAATCCGTGGGAAAAACACAGGACAGGGCACTGACAGGCACCCCAGCAGGCAGCACGGTACCTGCAGCACTCAACTGGAGGCCACAGAAGGGACTGGTTCTGCAGGAAGCAGCGCAATCGGGGAAACTTCTGCCATTGCAGTGATGCGGGGAATGATGAGGAGATCGATGTAAGACCCCCCCACTGCCCACCCTCACTCCCCCTACCTGTCCCAAAGCAGCCAGCATGAAGATACCACACAGGGGCAATTAGATGATGAGGATTGGCCAGGCCCTCCATGCTCAGTGCAAGATGTGCTGGAGCTGAGCAGCCCAATGGATAGACCACTGGCAATATCCATGGCCCAGAAAAATCAACAGTCGTTGAAGGAGATCATCACACGGCAGCACCAACTCTCCTCACTCCTGACTGAGCATGTTGCAGAATGTGGGGGTGCAAGGGCAGGAATGCAGCAATGCGCAGAGACAGTGAAGGCTGCAATACAGTCCTCCACAAAGGACATTTGTGCTGGGGAGTGGGGAGTGGGTGTGTTGAGGAGTTCAGGGGGAGGTGGGAGGGGGGAGTGGGTGTGTTGGGGAGTTCAGGGGGGAGGTGGGAGGGGGGAGTAGGTGTTTTAAACCAAATCACATTTACAATACACTTTTAATTTTTGCACAATTCACATGTGTGACCATTGCTCATTGCGTATGTGTGATTTATTGGTGAACAGTCCCCAGTGTCCATATACCAGACACACACAGTGCCCCAATTGCCATCTCCATGTGACACCCCCCATCCGCGTGTGCTAGAAACACTGGTTGATCAGAGTCCGACGCATTTCACGCCCCTCCTGTGCATCGCTGCCTCCCTGAGGTGCTGCCCCATCCCCACCCTCTTCATCCTCATCGTCAGGTGGTTGCAGTACTGCGTCAGGGGGCAGGGGCACATTTCGTCTGATGCACATATTGTGTAGCATGACACATGCCATGACGATATTTGCAACCTTTTCATGGCGGTACAGGAGTGCCCCACCAGACCTGCTGAGGCAGCGAAACCGTGCCTTCAGTAGGCCGAATGCCTACTCAATCACCACACGGGTACGTGTATGTGCACGGTTGAAGTCCTCCTCATGCTGGTTCTGTGGGTTCCGGACTGGTGTAAGGAGCCACCTCTTCAGGAGATAGCCTGCATCACCTGTATATGGGAAACAATGTATGTGTCAGTCATGACATCTAATTCCAAACATGAGCATGCATTCAACTGTTACTTTGTACCGCTTTTATATTCACAAATGGATTTACACTATGTGACCGGTATATGTGTATTGCTCTCATGGACTGTTTTGCATGCCAATAACCAATGTATGCAGGGGGGTCAAGTGCCTTGTGAGTGCCCATCCACTGTGTTCGTTCATGGCGTTTGCTTTGGTGAACTGGCACGTGTCCTGTGATATCAACACTCACAATATGGCAACATTGCTGTCAGCCTCATGATGACCCCAATGAGCACTACTGATGTTTATAGGGACATTTTTGGGGCCTTGGTGTCTGTGTAATGGTGTATTGATGTTTCTGTCCGTCATGTGCCTCCTTTGTGCACAGTTATGGGGGACAGGCCTTTCAATTGATGTTGTTTGGTGCTGTGCATGTAGGTGCATTTTGTTGAAGTCAATGTGGTCCAAATCGGTACAATGCACTTGTAGATGGTTGTGTCATGGTTGGGACACACCTTCATTCACATGGTAGGGCTGCTTACATCGGGCATTATGTGTACAGGTGTCAGTTGACGTTTGTGCTGCTTTAGGGTATGAGCTGGCTCCATTGCCTCTGCTACTCGCAGCCAGGTAAAGTATGCATCATTCCCCCCCCTTTCAGCCAGGTAAAGTATGCATCATTTCCCCCCACCCCCCTTTCAGCCAGGTAAAGTATGCATCATTCCCCCCCTTTCAGCCAGGTAAAGTATGCATCATCCCCCCCCCTTTCAGCCAGGTAAAGTATGCATCATTCCCCCCCTTCAGCCAGGTAAAGTATGCATCACCCCCCCCCCTTTCAGCCAGGTAAAGTATGCATTGGTACGTCAATCACCTACCCACTTCACATTTCCATGGCCATGACATGAGACTCACTGAGTAGCCAGGATCTTGGCCCTGCATGTCGCTCCATAGCGTGGTATTGTGGAGTTCCTCAGGACCATTGAATCATGGGTTGATCCGGGGAATCGGGCACAACAATGTGTGATGATCCTGTTGGAGTCACAGACCATTTGCACGTTGATTGAGTGAAATAGTTTACGGTTGCGGTACGGTACCTCCATGGCATGTGGGTCCACCAATTCCACATGGGTGCAGTCGATGGCACCTATGCAACCAGGTATGTCGGCTAGTGCATGGAAACCCCCTTTGGTGTTTGCAATCTCCTAGGCAGACCGTGGTAAGGAAATGTGGTTGTCTGTGTGCTTGAGGAGGGCATCGAGCACTTGGATCAGTGTACGTGAGAATAATGGTTGTGAAATGCCATGCAAGTGCCCCACTGTATGCTGGTAGGTGCCTGTGGCCAGGAAGTGGAGCACGGACACTACCTTCAGTAGGGGGGGATGGCTGTGGGTGTTTCTATCATGCTGACGATGTCGTTGTGTATCATGTGAACGATGGTGGTGATGGTGTCCTGGTCCAAACGGTACAAGGTATGGATCTGCTCAGCGGTGAGGTTGAATGGACTGGTTCGGATGCGTGGGATTGGGGGCTGCCTGCATGGTGGCACTGGCTGTGCTGGTGGGGGTGGCTGGCCCTGCCTTGCCCTCCTTCTCCTCCTGCGTCTCCTCTGTACTGCCTGTTGTTGTTGTTGTTGTTGTTGTTGTTGTTGTAGTTGTTGTAGTTGTAGCACTTGCATTGCATTCAGGTCCTCCAGCCCCAACATTGCTAGTCATATTGGAATCATTGTGGAGTGTGACTGGGTGTGGGAAGGGGTGGGGTGTGCTCTTTTTGTACTTGGTGAGTCTGTATTGCCTCCACCTGTGCTGATTCTGTGCACCTGTGGCAGCTGGGAACACTGCACATGGCCATTTACGGTTGGTTCGCTATGGCGGAATTAGCACCATGGCGGTAACGTACTTAACGGCCTTTGCGATGGCGTTAAGAGCATGTCCGCTTGGTTCGTGATTTATCATACCTTTGAGCGATGCCGGTATTTTTGGCGTGGAAGGTCGCGTGCTCACAAACTTGGTGCTGTTAGCGGCACCGTTAACTACGATGCCGCTAATAGCACTTTCACGGGTCATGATCGGACCTAGCAGAAAACAATGCCGGTAATCATTTACCGGCATCTTTTTTCGCTTACCGCCAGGGTCGTAATGAGGGCCCATGTGTCTCTACCACACAGCCCAAAACTTCACTTACAAAAATAATGTTAAACCAAATGAAAAGAAAGGTAGATACAGAGTGGTAAATTGTGAAGGCAGCTTAGTGAAACTTACCAAACGCAGCTTAATTAATCATATCAAATTGTCATAAAAAACTCCTCAACATAAAGAGCTGTATTACATGTCCCTGCTACAACTTTTAAAACCATGGAGAACAGAAGAAGAATTTCTGGATACGTATGACTCCTATGAAGACGCTTTCAAAGCAAATGAAAGTACTATAACAGATGTAAACTTTACACAGTACCCAACAATGTTGCACAATGAACAGCAACGCGGAGAAGAACTCCAGGCCCAACTACAAGTGGGCACTCCCGACCGTAGTCACCCTTCTGTAACAGGAAGCCAAGAACCACCTGGAAAGGCACTAACAGCAAATGAGACAGAATTAGCCATGACAGAAGTAGAAAACCCCATGTGTCAGTATGAACAAGATTCAGAAGACTTTGCTGTACTGAAATCACAGCTGAACAATGAACAGCGTAGCATTTTCCAAGAAATAACAAAACAAATTGAAACATGGTGTGGAACATGAAAATAAAAACTGTCCCTGCCAAGAATACAAATCTATACTGCTATACGTGAGTGGTGAAGCTGGTTCAGGCAAAACATTCTTAATCAAAATCATCAGCAAGTTCCTTCAACAAATGACAAAGAACAAAATGTCAGCTGTTGCAACTGCCCCCACAGGTTTAGCTGCCTACAACATAGACAGTGTCACTTTACACCGATTACTTCTCCTTCCGGTAGAACACCAAACAAATTAGACTATTACAAAGTTTCCACAGAAGCTGCAATGGAACTACGCAGAGTTTTCAAACAAATGAAAATGCTGCTAATAGATGAGGTGAGCATTGTCTCCAACCTAATGATGGCTTTAATTCACCTCAGATTACAAGAGGTCTTCAAACAGACTACGACCAGCTCTTTGGAGGAAAACACATCGTTGTTTTCGGAGATCTTCTTCAATTGACACCAGTGAAAGCTGAATCTATTTTTGTACTTTGTATGTGTATTTATTAGGCTTATATAGTGCTTTAGACATTTTTAAAACCTTAGGGCACAAACTATGCCATAAAACTCTTGGCAGCATAGGAAATGTAAACATTTGGCAACATTTCCAATAAAGACAATTAACTGAAAACGTGTGCCAGTCTGCAGACCTCACATACACCAATACACCAACATTTTAAAAATTATTACAGTTGGTGTTCTATCTCAAGAAGCACAATCAATGTTAAAAACCAGGCACATCCATACACTCTATACCCATAACTCATGTGCTACTGATGTGATGCAACAATTAGCACAGACACATGTTAATTGTATATCCTTGATGCCAACTCTCACAAGCTGTTCCAAATTCAATTAAACATTGTTGAAAAAAGAAAAGCAACCAATAATTGAAATTTGCTCCAGAGATAAACTGGACGTACATGGTATGTTACCATGTGTCAACAAGCCACAACAAGACTAAATACCCTAAAAAACACAGCTGGTTTGGAGAAAATATTAAAATGTTCTTTAAACTGTAGAGTAATGCTTAAACGTGAACTTGAGGTAGAGAAATAACTAGTTAGTGGAGCACTTGGTACAGTTGTTGGCTTTCAAACATTCCCACGCGACCACAACATTCAATTTGTCAATATTCTCTTAGACAAACTATCAGAAGTTAAAAGGATAAGACGCTCAACAGCCCGCTTCCTTCTTTTCAAAGACATGTATGTACGCAGAGAACAATTTTCACTAACTCTAGCATACGCAGTGACCATTCACAAAGCACAAGGTCTTACTCTAGATAAAGCATTAATAGATATTGGTAGCACAGTCTATAAAGAAATCATGAGCTACGTAGCACTATCACGCTTACATATACTTGACGGGCTATTTCTAATCAACTTTGATGCAAGTAAAGTAAATGCTGACATTCCTTGCATTGTAGAATACAATAGACTACGTTCACTCTACACCCCCATCTAAAAACCTATCCTGTTCCACAAGAAGCAAAACGTTGTAAAAGCAAACTACTACAAACTGAAATGATACAGGATATCACTACAATTCCTCTAAAGAAAAAAAGAAACTAATGCTTCATCAAGTACCACAATCAATCAAGAATCTAGTGGTCAAAGTATCTCAACTACTTCTTCAAAAAAAAACAACACAAACTCCAAACAAACGACTTCCACACAGAACTATCTGGTCCATTCAAATTTTCAAATGTAACTGCTGTAAATTGCTACGCAAATGTAGCAATAAATATTCTATTCCAATTACCACCAATTATTGAGAACATTTACTTAGGGTACAGGCCAATTGTGTTTGCAAATGTTAGTCCTTCATAGAAATGCAACCAACAATCATGACAACACTTACAGTATTCATTGAATAAGACAAGAATTGGACTACTGTTCTGGAATTGTCAAATTCACTATAAACTCACAAGAAGATCCACAAGAATTTCTAATGTACTGACTACAAGTACTGGAAAACAAAAACATAACTATAAATGAAATCTTTCAGATTTCATACATGTGGAAACATACATGCACGCTGTGCAACCATGTGGCACAGGAAGAAGTCCCTAATGAATGCTTTGTGTATGTATCCATACCTATCTGTGAATCCATTCCATTTCGGCTACTTGTACAAAATGCAAACCATGGCAGATTATGTACTACCTGCAATTCAGATAATCGCTCCACCTTACAAATACAGACACATAGTAAATACGTAATAGTAATTATTTTACATTAGAATGCAGGTGGTACCAAAAACAACTGTAAACTGACTGGATTCACACATGGTCAAGTATCACTTGGTAAGAAAACCTTCACAACAATAGGTATAATCTACCACGCAGGAGCCACAACCAATGCAGGTCACTAGACTGCATATATAAAAAAGAATTGTGGATGGTTCGAATGTATTGATAGAACCATTACTCTAAAGCAGAGATTGCCAACAAATCTTGCAAACGCTTACTTAATATTCTTAAAACCAAAATTTAATACGTAATCTCTGTTTATGAACATAAGCAAAACTTCAACTTCAAAACTGTGCACAGTTAGAGTACACCAACATGTATCTAACTGCCCCAAGATTCTGCAACAAGCAAACACATAAATACCACCAAAATCAAGTAAGACATATACAGTTAGAATACGCCAACAGGTATCTAACTGCCCCATGATTCTGCAACAAGCAAACACATAAATACCACCAAAATCAAGTAAGACATATACAGTTAGAATACGCCAACAGGTATTTAACTGCCCCAAAAAATCTGCAGCAACTCAACAGATAGATGAGTAGCATAAAAGTCAACATAAACAATTAGAATACGCCAACAGGTATCTAATGCCCTACAAATCTACAACAAGCCAAAGATAGAAGATTAGCAAGAAACAAGAAATAAACAGTAAAAAAAAATGAAAGAAATGTATTGTATGTTTTTTTTTTTCCAGCATGGATTTGTTTCCCACATACCCAATGATTTAGAAAACAAACACAGAAACTGAGCAAATTGTGCAGTACACTGGTTTGAACTATAGTACTCATAAAGTACTAAATATGAGGGTAACAAAATACAGCAATGTCTATTATGCAATGCAGTAACTCATTATGAACTACCTGCTCTTACATATGATCTTTTCTTTTATCACAGAGATCGAAAAAATATGTCTGGTCCAGTTACCCATGTCATGAAAAAACTGCATACAACCAGAAAATTCAACCAGTAAGTATCCAAAAAATAAACTCAGAAACACTGCACTCCTTGTTACAAACTCTGCAATCTGAACTGCATAACCAAGCCAAAACTTCACATACAAACTCTACAAATGAAACAGTACACAAACTTTTGTATTGTGGATATTTGATGGGTGTTTGATTCTATGGGTCTGTTATTCTGCGGTGGCTGTGGCCACGGCCTAGGGTCTTGGGTGCATGGCCTACGGCCTACAGCCTTCAGCCATGCACCCAAGACTCTAGGCCCTGGCCACAACCACTGCAGCATAACACACCTATAATACCAAACATTTTGACTTTGGATTGTGGGCTGCTTATAGATGATATTAATTATAATCAATGCTGGACTAACAACCCAAAACCAACATCATATTAAACTAAAATAGCTAGTAGTGCATTCATTATGTCCACAGACAGCCGCTACGACCGTGCTCATGGCAAACACATCAAAGGCACCTGCCTCCTAATAAACAAATACAATATTTGACCCATCTCTTACTCCTCAACCCTCCCCAAGCACTCCTGCAAACCAACGCACTCCCCAAAATTACATTTTGCCTCTGTTCACCGCCACGCTGTTCGTGGATCCAAGATGGCAGGCACATCAAACAATGTGAAGCGCCTTACGGTTCACCCCAGCCAATTGGCGAACACGTTCATGTCTGCAGACAAGAAGCAAGCTGATCAACCAATCAGTGTCCTGTCCGCGGCGTGAACAGGGAAGTGTGTCTGCGGAGCAGACATAGATATCATTAATTTTTTTTCCTTACATTTTGGCCATTTAAAAATGAAAAATACTGGATGGATTTACACCAAATTAACAAAGGCACGCTTTTGAGACAAAACCACCTCTGCTGCCGTAAACTTAGCTGAAATCCATCCAGCAGTTTGAGCTGTAGCTATGTGCACATTTTTTTCCCATTATGTCTATGGGAAAAAAATACATTTTGGGACCCCCCTATAACTTTTCCCCCCATGAACCAAACCTCACTATAATTCCAGGGGCAGCGAAGTTATAACCGCCCAAAAAGTGCCCAAAAAGTGCTCTTCCAATGGGATTAGCAACTTAACCATAACTACACAGCCACTACTGTGGCTGTGTAATATGTGAAAATGCTGTTGATTTGTATGTTTTCTTTGGTCAAATAAGACTTTTGTAGACATGACAGAAAAATGAAAAACTTGGTGGGTCGGGGGGAATCCTTCGACATTGGGTTGTAAGTAAAATCAGCAGTATTTAGCAAATACCACAGATTTTGTTGGCCCATTTCAGGATTTGATCAAATACCACCGCAATACTAATAGGAATATCAATGCCAGTATTTTAACCAGACTTGTTTTGCCTCCACCTAGGCGGTGCAAGTAAAAAAGCCAATGTGGACCCAATTTATTGATATTTTGCCTGTTCAGATGGGACGTGCAAGCACTTCTTTACAATACAGTGAAAAAAGGGCCATGCCTAACGAGTGAAAGGGACATGAAAAGTTGGCATTCCCGAATTCCCTTCCTCAAAAACGTACCCACGTGTTGAACAATAGGGTCAGAATGGACGGTTTTGTGCATACACAATGTACGGTTGTGATATAAACCACTAATGTACTTAATCCATTTACACCTTCACTTTGCAGGTGGAAATGGCTGACATTTAATTGTAAACACCTATTTACGTTACCACCTTTAATACTCTAAATTGGGCAGATTTTCACTGGTGGAGATGGTAAACCTTTCCAATGGTATTTCATAAACATATCCCCCAAAATCCGAATGGCCCCCTTAGTTTGTTTAATAATTAATGCTTGAATGTTACATCTTTCTGTGCATGTGTTTAACTGTGCTCAATAGTGTGTACCTCAAATAATCCATCATCTATTTCTATAAGCCCCCTTTAGTAATATCCTCAGTCCTATTCAGGGTGCTATTAAAATATTTTTGTAATGAGCTCACCAATGATCAAGAAATTCACCAGAGGAAAGGGGAAGCAATTCTACAGAATAAAACTGGGGACAACCTCTAAGATATAGACCCTTACTTCCTTGACAAGTAGGATTTGTGATAAGTTGCTAATGATTGTAACAGGCCAATAGTGGAGAGTCTGCAGTTGTGCCAAAATTACTATCCTGGGTCATAAAATTGTGTCACCTAAATGCGTGATGCGATATGAGCTTGCCGCCCGTGCCTAGGCTCTTCTTGCTCTCACTCTCCCACTGTGGAGGGTCATGTGTGGGGACCACCCAGGCATGTTAGAAACACATCATCAAATCAAGAAAAGTGTTGCACCCTATCTAAACATGAGCGGACCAGGCCTGAGAGCAATTGGGTTCCTTCAAAGCAAGCTAGTTTCTGAAGGATTTCACCTTTTTCAATGATTATTTTTACATTTTGAAACTCTGGCTCAGGGAGCGACAGGCCAGCGAGCCTGGGGTGGGGGCAATTGCCACCTTGCCCCCCTTCCCAGTCTGCCCCTGGAATTGACTCAAGGAGAAGGGTCTGATGACTGCGGCCAGATCTGAGGACCACGGGCTTGATAGAGAGCCAGACCAGTGAGGGCAGTAGGAGATAGAATTTTAATAGTGGCATATTCAAAAAGGGGATCGGTTGATGTTAAATGTGGACAGAGGGGCAGTGTTGAGGGACTTATTGACAAGGAACCCCACACTACTGTCCTTCCCAATAAGTCAGGGAGAGTGGGGGAAGGTAGCACAATTAAAGTGAAGAGCTTCTAGTGTAGCAGAGTCATGAGAGGATATGCAGGAATCTGTGATAACTACAAGTACAAATAGAAGGCGATAAGAGTTAAAGTTGCAAGTGATGTAGGTAGACTTGTTGCAGAGGGATTGTGTATTCCAGAAGCCACGTGAAAGAGTGGTAGGAGATGGGGGAGAGGAGCGGCTGTTGTGTGGTAGGTGAGGGGGATAGATAAGGTTGGATATACTGGGAGAACTGGAGCATCCTATTTGAGGGGTGTTGGTGCAGGGGGAAGGATGAAGATCAGGAGACTGGTGAATAGAGTGAAAGGTAGAATAGTCAAGTGAAGACAATGAAGAATGAGTACAGCCTGCAAAAGAGAACAGGTGAGTGAGTGGAAAGGGAAAGGGCTGATGGCCGGCTGAGAAGAAGCAGGTGTAAGTTCTCAGTTGAGCTAGAATAGGGCTATAGGTAACCAAAAGACAGTAGGGCCAAAATAAATGTTCCTTTGTCGCATCAGATAACAGAAGCCCTGCAGTGGAATAATGATACATGGGTGTAGGGATTCCTTATGTGTGGAAGCAGAATTTGGGCAAATTCTGAGCTAGACGAAGTCCTGGCTTGATAAGGGTTTCTGGCCCTCAGCCCATTCTGCCCAAACAGGCATAAACAGGAAGCAGTGCCTCTGGCTCCGGTTGGAAACTCAAGGAGGCTGAAAAAGGGAGGCAGTGTGTAAGGAAGGCTGCCATTACTGCGTGCAAACTTGCAGGCCATCATGGCCAATTCTGGAAGCCACATCTAGCAGATCACTGCCCCTTCTTTATGGTCTAACAACTACATGCACTCTAAAACTTTGACATGACTAATATTCGTTTAGTCATACCAATTTAAAAACAATGTGTACTTTACTGTATTCAGTTATTTTAATGTGGTTGTGATATGCATGTGTTCTTGTGGTGAGGATAATGTTATCGTCTGCATTTGGTTGTTGATCTGACTCTGAGGTTGTTATGATGTTGATGTGGCTGTAATGGGGTAATGGAATGTAAATAGGTGCACATATCACTCTTCTGTCACTACTGTTGGCTTCACTGCACGTGGCTCTGTAAGAAAATGGGGTGCCATTAGTCTGACAGTGGGAAATGCAAATGTGAAACCCGTGGTTTCAAGGGTGCAGATTGTCATTACTGGGTTCCTGTTGCCAGTTTGGTTTCTACGGTTTCACAGCTAAACCTATGAGTATGTTATCCATTGGGAAGATCTGACGGACTACAGATGTGCTTTGGGTCTGGTTAGACATTATGTGGGACAGTGTGATATGATTAAAGAGGAGAGCTTTTGTGTGGCTCGGTTAGTGTTGACGTACTGATGACTAGAGCTCTAGTGCCCGTCTATGGGGAGTTTATGTGTGCAGTATAAGGTGGAGTAGATCATTGAGTGGAGTTGGCTAGTTGCTGTAATGGGGAAGTAGGCTTTCCAAGAAACAACTACCTGCAACTCTTCACTTACACCATGACCTCTTGCAGTCAGTTCACATTTCACTAATTCACAGTACTTGTGTTAATACACTCACACACTCTCTCTCTGTGTTTGTTACTGTCTCAAATTGATACATTGTATCCCATCTACAGCAAAACAAACATCTGTGTATTGGCACTTCAGGGAAAGGGGCAGGGTGTTTACTCCACTCATTACCATAATATAGTAGTTATGGGCAACAGGATAAGTTGGTTCAGAGAAAAAGCTGCTTGAAATTTGGGGACCTTGGTCACCCATTTCCCCTTCGTATTATGTTGTTTGGCAAGCTTCAAGATGCCTCATATCTCAGATGCATGGCTCTGTGGCCTTCTAAGTATTTTGCTGGTCAATCTCAGGGCCTATTAGTAGCAGGGCAACGTGATCTTAGACACTAGTTTTGGCAGGGACCAGAACCCCTACTCCTTTCTCCCAGAAGTCTAGCCTTCTGTCTGTCACTCATTCTTTTCACACATTCCAAAATTACATTTTTGCCCACACTTCAATATCCACAGCGCATAATGTTTTCAGGTAGCACTAAGACTTTGGTATCAAAGTGATGCTACAGGTCTGTAGGGGGTTCTTCATGATGAAACAAGTAACAAAATAAGATAGATGATTGAGTTTGGATTCAGCACCAGTCCAATGCAGCAGCTGCAGGATGGTGAAAAGCAGTTTGCTGGCAGTGACAGAAATGGGTTAGGGGGAATCGAATGTGGTCACTCCAGTAACACTTAAATCTCGATTTTGAAGTCTATCTCTAATGAATATACTGTTATGTTTACGATATATTTGAGATGAAGATATAGTAGTGGATGTTATGTGAAATAGTAGTAACAAAGATTGAGATGTGGATGTGTGTGGAATGCAGTTGTGATTGGAAAATGGCTGTGATATGTCTGTGGTTGTGATGTGGTTGGCTATGGTTTTT
Source organism: Ambystoma mexicanum (assembly GCF_040938575.1). Taxonomy (NCBI): domain Eukaryota; kingdom Metazoa; phylum Chordata; class Amphibia; order Caudata; family Ambystomatidae; genus Ambystoma; species Ambystoma mexicanum. The sequence continues at coordinate 1,000,453,388 of NC_090933.1, forward strand.
CTCTTGATGTGATCATGATTTGGCTGTTTTGTGGAGGGGTTTAAGATGCCGTTTGGATGAGGATGGACATGTAGTTAGAGAGAGGACTCCAGCTGGATGTGGTTAGACTGAGATTGTGATAATGTAAATGTGGTTGTCATGTAGATAAGTAAATTAGTGGTTGTGTAGCTGATTTGGATGAGATTGTATTTAAATAACGTTATGATTTGCATGTCGTTATTAAGTGGTCGTGATTGTGGTTTTGATATGGTTGTTGATGTCTTTGTCATGTAGATGTGGCTTTGATGCCGTTGTTGTTGTGACCTAGATTAGTGGATTTCGTTTCTGGAAGGTGAGGCAGTCGAATGGAATTAACAATCTGCATTTAAAGGACCTCTGTTGAGATTTATCATGCAATTGTGCAAGATTGAAGTATGAGCGTGCTTGTTTTGTTGTGTGTCAATATTGGCACGGAGAAGAACCACTTATGGTAATAATCTGTATACAAACAAGGCTCACTGCTACAGAGGGTAAGATGTCAGTGATAGTGTGAGGTTTCTGCTATGGAGGAGGATTGGGCATGCAAGGTTTTGGAACGCAACCGATGCACACTGTGCACACTGGACGTGATATGTCCCTAGCTCAGGGTCGGATTGACCCCTCAGCCTTTTGGCCCGTAGTCGGGCCGAAATCGACCATGGGCATTGGGGGCTGGTTTCTGGCCTAGGCTGGTTTGGAAATTAAAAAAATCAATAAAAAAAAAAAATCTAAACTTTCTTTTTTTTCAAAAAGCCTTTCATCTTTCTTAGGTCGATAAATGAGTACCAACAGAGGTTGGATGATATTATATGCATATTTGTTCTATAAATAAGAGCTTAAGCATAAGTGCTGTATGATGACATATGATCATTTGGCATTGGACGTCTGCTTGGATTCACAGTAATTTAGTGTACTTAGGAACACCTGTTTTGTCAAGGGGTAAAAGGTCCTGTTTCATGGCTTCCCGTGATGTCACTTTGGAGTAGGGTCAAATAACATCACTTCCGGTGATGTCATCAGAGGTCAAGGGTTTTGAGGCGAGAGGTGGGCCACTTTTTTTTTGGATGACCAGGCCTATTTCTTGTCACATTCCGACCCTGCACTAGCTATCACTGAATTGCCAACACATGATTTCAAAAAGAAAACAAAAGTAATGCTCAATCGATTCCTAGCAATATGTTGCAGCACAGGGTTGGAGGGAAATCAGAGTCAGGATTGTCCTTTACTCACAGAGTTCTGCATCCTTAAACGCCGTACTCCTCGACACGATGTAAACCATTCTTACTGATTGTATTTCTATGTGGGTTGAGTGAAGAACACTAGGTGCGCACACGAAGCAAGCAGGGACGTGTCTGTGCAGAAAAGCTTAATTCACTTTCATCCATCCTTTTAAAGTAGGCATCTTCAGAGTCATCCCGTGACCCCAGTGCTGGAAGTCTGATAACGTGCCCCAAATAAAAATAACAATGTGTGAATAATTCTGGCTGAGTTTGTCGACCGTCAAGCAGTCAGCAGTACTGGAAGTTCATTTAAGAAGCTTGTGTTTGTAGAGAAGAAGAGGGGTAGTTGATAAAGCGTTGGCTGTGTGTTTTCCAGACTAATTTTAGAGAATGCACGGGCTATCTCTTTTGGCATCATGCGCCTTGGAGCATACACACTGCAATTAATGTAGGACAGAACTCATCACTTAAGGGGCCAGAAGGGCAAATCCAAAAAGGAGAGCGTTTGGTATTTCTCCAAATCAATCATTTATGGCTGATATTCAAAAATTAGAATTGTGAATAATGCATAAAGTGGGTTTACACTAATGAGTAGCGGGGAATGTGTTCAAATCAGCCAGTAAAGCGTTGAATATGTCCTGAATAATGAATACACGTCTTTAGATACTTCTGAAGTGCACGTATTTGTGTGGCAGAAAGGGGAAGGGGCAGTGAGGTGCCATAATTTACTGTGAATAACGCAGCTTCATGTGTGACCAGTGCATTCCGGTAAATCCCATAGTTTTTGCTTAAATACTTACAAGGTGATTGAAACGATTTGAAGAGAGATCCATCAATAATGCTTTTTATGCTTTGAAGCTCTTTCAGACATACACAGACATCTGGGGAGCGATTCATTGAATAGGGAGTAGAAATGGCAGAAGGTCGGCGTGCCGAGAAGGACCCTGCACGAGCCGTGGTGCAGAAAATTATTCAGAGATTCAAAGGAGCATTACTAGCCGTCGTGCAAGTATAAACAAGCTGCGTGAGGAACGGCAACAACACGCCAAAAAGCAAGCTAAAGGCCAAACCAGGCACAAGCCTCTGTGTCAACCCCTGACCCATCATCCAGTACCCCTGTGAGAAGGCGCAATCTCCCCCTTAATCGCGCGCCCTCTCTCGTAAGCAGAAGCAGCAGCTCAGCGAAATTGTGCGCCTCACCTTCCAAGCCCAGGCTGCACCCCAGCAAGTCTGCGTGAGGATCCACGTAAGTAACGGCTGCACCCCAGATACTCTGCGCAAGGACCCACGTAATGAATGGCTGCACCCCAGCTACTCTGCGTGAGGATCCACATAATTAATGGCTGCACCCTAGCTACTCCACACGAGGGTACACCAGGGAATGTCTGCAGCCCCCGCAAACCATCCCCCCTACTCCCACCACAAACAAAGGACCAGCCCACACCCTGACTGCACACCAGGCAGCCCCCACACCAAGCCCCAGCCCCATCACTTCTGACACCACCTCCAGGCAGCCCCCTGAAGTACTGACACCACCCCCTCACCTCCGACACCACCCCCAGGCAGCCCCCACACCACCCCCAGCCCCCTCACCTCTGACACCTCCCCCAGGCAGCCCCACACCACCCCAATCCCCTCACCTCTGACACCACCCGCAGGCAGCCCCCTGAAGTACTGACACCACCCCCTCACCTCTGACAGCACCCCCAGGCAGCCCCCACACCACCCAGCCCCCTCACTACCGACACCACCCCCAGGCAGCCCCCTGAAGTACTGACACTACCCTCTCACCTCTGACACCACCCACAGGCAGCACCCACACCACCCCCATCCCCCTCACTTCCAACACCACCCTCAGCCAGCCCCCACAACACCCCTCAGTCCATCACCTCTGACACCACTCCTGGCAGCCACCACCCCAAAGCCCTCTCACCTACAACACTACCCTGAGGCAACCCCCTGAAGTTCTGACACCACCTCCCTTAACTCCGACACCAACCTCAGGCAGCCCACCATCCCCCAACCTCCTCACCCCGACAGCAGCCCCAGGCAGCCCCCACACCACCCCCAGCCAGCTCACCTCTGACATCAAACCCAGACAGCCCCCTTGTTAGGGAGAATTCTCAAGAATGTGCTAATTTCCCTTACCTTTTGAGAACCCCAACAACTTTGCTGGATTTCTAGGAGTTTATTTTTTACCTGGAAAGAGTGTGAGCCTTTTTTCCCACTCTTTCATGTATTTTGATGTGTGTTTGACTTTTGTGTTCTTTGGATATGGAGTTTTAAAACAACTCCATAGGCATCATCTTTTTGTGTGTGTCACACAACACCCTCAGTGCACTCAGTGCAGTGGCACAAGGGTGTCTTTCAGACTCCCCAAGGTTTAAATACCTTCTCTGGGACTGACTACTGTCTCCCAGAGCATGTCAAGTTAAATTGACTTTACTAGTCTTTTTAAATTTACAGACCCAGCACAAACTATCTTCCTATAGAGTGCTGGAGGGGTTGCCTAGCTTCCCCTGAGTCTAAACACTCATGTAATAGTCAAATGCTACTGTTAGGCAGAAACCTGTGCAGTTCCCTCTGGGACCACTGCAAAAAGTTTAAGACTACAGGAGTTAGCGGTAAACCCAATTGGTAGCAGTCTGCACCACCCAGATTTACCTGGTAGCTGTGGCTGAGCAGTCAGACTTCTCTCAAGACGAGTTAGGCAGTATGTGGAGTATACAAGATAGGGCAATCCACACAGTAGAACAAGCAGACACGGATCAGAGCTTGGGTGTATAGATATATAATTATTTATTTAAAAACACATCTATGAAAAACACACTGGCACTAATATGGCAAACAACTTCAATCACAGTTACTACAAGTATATATCAATCCCATAACTATATTTCGACAAGTCTAGGTTCAAAGACACCACTTATTTGCAGACAGAGGTGAGTGCTTAACCTAGATGGCACTCTAGTATTCGTTAGAGAGGGAGAGAAAAAAGGCAGGGTAAGAAACCAACTCAGTACCAACACTTTTACGAAGCAAATGCAAGGCAAGCAAGGCAGGGTCTACTGTAGATCACAAAGTTCAGAGGCCAGGCCCACTCGTAGAGAGGCAAGGCGGTATGTCCCAAAAACACCACAGTGGAAATGCGCTTCAAGTCTTTGTAGCAAAATGTCACAGAAAGGTTGGACCAGTTTTAGAACAAAAGTTAAGAAGGTCTGGAGGCGACCCAGTGGAAAGGTAAGGATTTAAGACACCTCACGCTAACCGTCACAAGGGAAGCCAAGCGGACACAGTACCTTGAAAGTGAAGAGACAGCTCCGGCGGGGCAGTTCCTGGTGGTGGATGCAAGTCGGGGGCTTTGCCGGAAGAAGAGATGATCTCGTCGTAGCGGAAAGTTGAAGATTGTTGCACCACCAGGGAAGAGACCAGCCGCGGAGTGCTCAGTCACAAGGCACTACCTTTTGGTCGCGGTACAGTGGTTAGTGGCTATCCGGTTGCCGGGGTGCTCAGCACGGGCAATTCAACCACTAGACTTACTGGAAGCGAAGAAAAAGCAAGGGACTGGTTGTTCCCACCAGTCAAAGGGAAGAAGACTCTCCGGCAGGGAGATGTCCTCTGTCGTTGGGAAGTGGTGAGTCGGTTCAGCAGGGCTCCACCGGAGGTGTCGTCGTTGCAGGTCGCCTCAGCTTTACCCTCGTCGGATTCTTAGGTCCTGTGGCGACTTCTGAAGTTCCAGTCCCAAAAGCCCTGCTTTTATGCAGAAAACCCCCATTCATTCAGCCTAGCTGTCAATCAAACATGCTAAGTGGTGAGCAGGGTGGCTCACCACTTGGGCCAATCACACCAGAGTGCGACTTGAGTTGGCAAGGCAGCTCAGTCCAGGGTGCCTAAACCCCCTCCCACACCCCCTGTGGTACCCAGACAGAATGGCACCACTCTGGAGGGCTTCTATGCAGAAGCCCGCCAAAAGTGGAACAAAGGGCTCAACCTTTGGTTCGGAGTTACAGAGGCGAACACATACGCCATTTTAAAAACGGAGTTCTGGCAGAAAATACCAACCAGTGAATTAATATTAATTTAATAAACCGGCGGTATGACCGAGGCTACATAGAAAAAGTATTAGCCTCGACCAGTGGGAAAATCCCATAGGAATATATTTGTGGTCGAATATAAAAAGTAGTATCCACTGCCACCAGCCAAAACTCGACGAGGGGGGACGGGACAGTGCCCCCTCGAACAACAGACCCAGGGGTAATCGAATTGCCCCTACCAGTACGTCCACAATAGGATGGTTTGTACTGGTTCTGTTGTAAATTTAGGTCTAGTAAAGCCAATGGTGACTTTACATGCCCTGGGAGACAGTAGTCAGTCCCAGGGTATGGAGTCTATGGTGGGGGTCACCTAGGACACCCCAGTGTTACTGCACGGAGGGTGCTGTGTAACACACATAGCAAAACATATGAGACCTTACGGAGTAAAAGACCCCATAACCCATAGAACACATTAACATTCAAAGAAATACCACAAATCATGCCCAAGAGTGGGAGAAAAAGAGTCTCACTCTTGGCAGGATGGAAAAAAACAAACTCCAGAAATCCAGCAAAGCTGCTGGGGGACTCACTAGGTTAGTAAATTCAGCCTAAACAGAGAATTCTCCCTAACAGTTACGCTTTCCCACTTGAAATAGCTGGTGGCAGTAGTTTTAAATGAACTACCATGATTTTTCCAGACCGCAAACTCCAGTAGCAAAAAATCAGGTCAGCCATGTTTTCCAATATATCGCCCAAGATCTATCTGTAAAAATAGACTCTGGTCAACTTTTTTTGCCATTTATTTTTGGAAAGGTCCTCCTTGTGTTTAACTCTGCGTGGTTTGGTCCCTTTGCTCATTGGCCTTTGACAGGCTTCAGTGCTGAAGCCCTCCTCTGGCTCCTGAGTGTCTGGGGTGGACAGGATGCGCCCGAAACTCCCTGCGCTTATTCTCCTGGGAGACCTACATGCACTCTGGTGTGATTGGCCAGCTGGCTGTCCGGCAAGGACAGCCATCCTGCTGTGTGAGTGACAGCCAGACTGGAATGAATGGGGGAAAACTGTATAAGCTGCCTGGACACCATCCCCATACTGGTCAAATTTTCTCCAGAGTGCTGTTGAAAACTTGATAGCCAGTGGGAAGGATACCAGTTTGTGGTCTTTAAGGCACTCACACCTTAAACCAACATTTTGCCAAGCGTGTGGCCTCTTCCCTGGGCAGTGCAGGAACCTCCTGACATCTTCCTTGTTGTCCCCATGAATGAAGCTCAGGAACAGCGAGATCTACAGGAACTTCCAGGAACAACTGCCTCAGCTACAGCTCTTCTTCACTTTAAAGGTACTGTGCAAATGCGGTCAGGAAATCTTTTCGGCCGCAGTGAAAGTTTGTGAAACTTTCCCATCTTTGAAGGCTTGTCCTTCCCTAAACCAACATCTAACTTTTCGTCTGACCAAATTCTTCTAAGATCCGTGGCAAAGACTTAACCGTTTACTACCAGAACTGTGCTATCCTATACAAGACTCTGAGCCATTGACTTTGGCCCAGGCCTATTGAATTGAATTGCTGGTTGTAGTGAACTGAAACCCTTTGCCCTGCCTATGAAAGTATTTGTACCTTGATTTCTTTTAACCTTGTCTTTTTACCCCTTTTTAAAGTAACTGAAGTTCCATTTTGCTCCCACTTCGGGGAAGCTGAACTTGTTCAGAAACTGATTGGTTGTGTATTGTAGTGTATTAAATTGTGATATTGAGCTGCTCTTACTAGTGGAATGTTTTCCAAATGACAGTGTACATAAATGTATATTCTTGTACCAAGTGACCTTGAGTAAGTGTTTGAATCACTGTAATTGTTAGTCCTTTATATAACCTGTTGTACTGCTCACTTTACTCTTGAGATAAGTCTGGCTGCTCAGCCACTGCTACCACATTACTGTGTAGTTCAGGCTTGTAACAAAGGTGAAATTGTACTTACACTAGTAGTCTTAATTGTGTGTAGTGTTCCCAAAGGGTACTGCACAGGATTCTGCCTCACACTGGTGGCAGCAGTGGGATAAAGTATAGTTGTTACATTTAGAGTGCTACTCTTACCTTTGTTCAAATAACCTTCAAAAGGCTAAGCACCACTAGAGAAGCAATTGTTTTATGGTGCCTGATATGGATAGTTACCGACAGGAGACCCTAGTCACTTTAACAGTTGATCAATTGAGATAAATGTGTATAGCTAGGAATCTCACTGTAAAAGGCAAACACGTAGACGTGATAGAAAAGTTGTTGGAATATCAAAGTCTGAGGAGTGGGTCTGAAACACCTACCCCTGCAGCAAATGTGGAAAATGTTAATGAGGATGATAATGTTTCAGAGGGTAACTCAAATATTATTGATGAGTTAGATGAATCAGAAGAGTCTCAAATGTAGGCACTGTTTTACCTATACCTGCTCATAGGCCTCAATCTTTGACCACAGGGACCCCATCAGGTCCAACACTAAGTCCTGAATGTGTCTCTCTGGAAAGGATGATACTAGAATTGGAATTTAAAAGAATCCAAGCACAAACTGAAAGCAAACATCAAGAACTTAAGTTCAGAGAAATGGAGTTCAATCATGCACTTGAAATGAAAAGGTTTACTTTTGAAACTGGTTCTCTCCCAGAGTCTTCTAGGTCTTCCAGTCCTAAGAGGCCTCACATGCCCAAAGATGCAGTAGGTATGTATGAGGTTAAGCTTGATATTTTGGATTGGTGGGCAGCTTTTGAATATAACCATGGGATTCAAGACATTGCAGCTGATTCCTTGGCTTTTTTCTAGGCTACCCCTTGTAGCAACTGATGTGGTAATGGAGATGGGGGAAATAGACAGAAAGGAGTATGAAAGTGTAAAACTAGCTTTAATAGCTAGTTTTGGGAAGAGCCCTTCCCAGTATCTTAAGAGGTTCAGAACCCTCAAAAAGCATGACAATACCCGTTGGGCAACCTGGGTGACAGAATGTTTGAACAACTTAGATGTGTAGGTTAAGGGTTACCGAGTTAACACTTATGAAGGTATGAGAAATCTGTTTATGTTGGCATCTATTTTATGATGCCTGCTCTCCTGAGCTGAGATAGCACTTGGCTGACTCTAAGGAAATTGATCCAAAGAAGTTAGCAAGGGCTGCTGACTTGTGGGTTGCCAACAGGACTACTCACAAGGATCCTGGGGTAACTCAGAAGAAGGATGAGGGAAAGCAACACAAGAAAGACAACAACGTGAATTCTAATACCTCCACTCCAAAAGAGCGCCACAAACATAACAAAGGTAAGTCTCCTGGGAAACCAAATCCGGCTAGTGTACCTCCTGGTGATAAAACAAAAGGAGGTCAGAACAAACCCCCATTCATAAAGACATTTGGGAAATGTTATGCTTATAGGTCAACTGACCCTGTGAAAGGGGATCCCAGATGTAACAATTTGATGGATTGTCTAACTAATGAATGTATTGATACTCATATTTGCGACTGTTTTTTATAATGATGAGATCAGTCTTTTATAATGACTTTTTTTATATGTTAATAAATATGTTTAATCATGATTAAGTGTCCACTGGGTTGGATTGAATTTGTTTCATCTCAGCATACAGTTTTTTGAGAGACACGTCACCTGACAGGTGTTGCCTAAGTCGTTAAGTTAGTGTGATCATGTAGATCGGTAGACTGCATCTGAACTCACCACATAAAAACACCAGTGCTCTGACCTTTGATGTTTAAATAAATATTTTGGTTCTATCCAGGCCAGGTCACAGTACCCAGATATGCCTGGTATCCCCTGTTACTCCTGTTGGTTTGTGTTTTTGCACGGCTTTTTTGTCCGTGGGATTCATTGTCATTTTCCTCCCTCTCTGATGGGGAATATCACTGTTACTCCTGTTGGTTTGTAAACCTTCAGGGATCCACACTGTCTCCTTAGCCTTCTCCCCAGAGAATGAAGTACCAATGGAAAGTGGAAACGTTCACTTACTGGCTGAGGAACCCATGAAAGTCTCAGCCAGTGTTTCTTTACTATCCCATGGTCTGTGGGAACAACCGAATTTAGATTTCTATAATTCCATTCCAGACAATACTAAAGAGTATTACACATACAATGTTCTTGAGAATGGTCAGGAGACCCCTGCCATCAGTGACACTGGGGCCAGCATTACTGTAGTTGATGAATCTTTTTTCAAGGTAGAGGATGTTGCTAAGGCACCCAGATACCTAACTAAGCTTGCTGGAGGCCCTGTCCAAATGTTTCCACAGTTACCAGCTCCCATCCAGTGCACTGACCTGACTGTCATGATACTTGTAAGTGTGCAGAGTGAAGTACCTAGGAGAGTCCTGTTGGGGAATGACTTAAAAACTCTTGGAGTTGTATCAAGCACCCTCAGGCCTCCTAGAAAAAGAAAACAGGAGAAGACTAGGAAGGCCAGAGAGAGTACCTTAAAAGGCTCTCGAGAGGAGATTATAGAGGAAACTATAACTCCCAGTCCACTGGACTTACTGACTGCAATTTCAAACAAGAAGGAGGAAAAGGGGAAACAAAAAAAACCCAGGAAGAAACCAGCCAGCACTCCTGTGCTTCCACCAAGGACATCACCGATTGGACTGTCCAAAGTCAAACCTGTGACTCTTCTACCAGCTGAGGCTGAGTGTGTGGAACAACCTTGTGTGGTTGAATCTGCAGCTGAGGAATCAGAGCTGCAAGAGGACCTTGCTCCTGTTGGAGATCTGGATCCTGCAGACCCTCCTGAGCTGCAGTCTTTACTGGCAGAAGGTGGACCCTGTAGGACAGGCTTCAGCAGAGGTCAAAGAGAGTGTCCTACTCTTGAAGGTCTCCGCGAACAGGCAACTTCCAGCTGGATGGCAAGAGCCAGGGAAGCATAGGTTGTACTGGGAAGATGGCCTCTTCTACAGTGAACCAACTGAGTTTATCCCAGGGGACTACAGAAGACGTGTAGTGCCTCTAGAAAGTAGACTCCAGTTCCAACGGTTATCCCATGAGATACCTTTGGCTGGTCACTTGACTTTCAAGAAGACCAAGGAAAGGCTCTCCTTATATTTCTACTGGCCTCAGTTGGGGTCTGATGTAGATACTTTCTGTAGGAGCTGTCACACTTGCCAAACCTCTTGCAAGTGTGGAGCCAAGAATGTGGCACCCTTGGTGCCTCTCCCAGTGGTGGGTGTCCCTTTTGAGAGGGTGGGAATTGACATTGTTGGTCCTTTAGACCATCCAACATCTTCAGGAAACAGGTTTAATCTGTTTGTAGTAGACCATGCTACTATGTATCCTGCAACCATACCTATGAGAACTGTTACAAATCAGGCTGTTGCTAAGGCCCTACGTGGTATTTTTACCGGGTAGGTTTTCCTAAGGAAGTTATCTCTGACAGGAGATCTAATTGTATGTTCCACTACATGCAGGCCATGTGGAAAAACTGTGGAGTAACTTACAAATTCTCAACTGCCTACCATCCCGGACAAATGGATTGATAAAGAGGTTCAACCGTACAATGACGAGCATGATAGGTGATGGAGCAGTTAGACAAGCAATTGGGCCTAGATTGTGAGACACATCTGCCTCATCTAACTCATCCATAATAATCATCCTCATTATTTTCCACATTTGCTGGACGGTAAGGTATTTCAGACCCACTCTCCAGACTTTGTTTCTCTAACAACCTTTCAATTAATTCTGACTTTTTGCCTTTAACAGAGAGATTCCTTTCTCTACACAGATTTTTCAGATAATCAACAGTGTAACTAAGGAGGGTCTCTTGACAGTAGCTTTCCATATCAGACATGATTAAAATTGCTTTTTAGTGGTGTTTAGCCTTGTGGTTAGTTGAGCCAAGGTAATAGCAGCGCTCTAAGTGTAATCACTATACTTTATCCTCACCACTGTACACCAGTGTTAGGCAGAATCATATGCAGTACCCTTTGGGAAAACCACACACAAGTAAGACTACAAGTGTAAGTAAATATTCACCTTTGGTACAAGCCTGTACTACACAGTAAAGTGGTAGCGCTGTAGAGCAGCCAGACATATCTCAAGAGTAAAGTGAGCAGTATCAGAAGTTACACAAAGGACAGAAATTGCTATGGTGCAAACAAACACTAACTCAAGGTTTCTGAGTAAAAGAATATACATTTATTTACACCATCAGTTTTAAAACATTTCACTAATATAAAGCAGCAGAAAATCACAATCTTAATACACTATACACCACCCAATGAATTCTGGACATGTCAAGCTCAAAATGAAGTGTGAGCAAAATGGCACTCCAGCAATTTAAAAAGGGAGGGAAAGACAAGGTTATTCAAAATCAAGCAGCACCAACAAGTAAGTAGGCAGGGCAATCTAGAAAAGGCTTACTACAACTATGATTCAAATGAATAGGCCTGAGGCAATGTTAGTGGTTCAGAGTCTTTGCAGAAGATCACACAGTTCAGAGTAGTTCACGGTAAAGTCTTTGCCAAGAGTTCAAAATGAGGTTGGTTGGAAGAAAAGTTATTTAAAAGAGCAGAGAAGGACAAGCCCTCAGATTAGCGAAAGATTTGAAACACTTTCACCGCAGTCGGACGGAACTAATGACCGTATTTGAACAGTACCTTAGTAGAAGAAGAATGCTGTAGCTGAGGCAGAAGTTCCTGGCAGGTCCTGCAGGCTCACGGTTCCTAAAGCGACTGTCTGACTAACAAGAAGGAGGAAGACTGGAGGGTCCTGCACTGCCCAGGGAAGAAACCAGCAGCAGAGCAAAGAGACAAATACAAGGTGCGCTCCTTAAAACCCAAACAGGGTCCGGTCCTCCTGGCTATCTGGTTCATTGCAGCGATGCACAGCAAATTCGACCAGGGGAGGGAGGCCTTGCTTGGTCTTTGGTGAACTGGTTGGTCCCCCCAGCTCAAGGGAAGAAGATTTCTTCTAGATATTCTCTGTCGTCGAAGTTTAGGAGATTCAGACCCGCAGCAGGGCTTCACCGGGAGGTCCAATATTTGCAGCAGTCCTCTTCCTTTAGCTTCTCTTCAGTTATCTTGATCCAGGGGCGACTCTGCCTTCCAAGTCCCAGAGGCCTGCTTTTTATGCAGTTTTCCCCCATTCACACAGCCTGGCTGTCAATCACACAGCAGGGTGGCTGTCCTGGCAGGACAGTCACCTAGCCAATCAAACCAGAGTGCGACTTGGGTCTCCAAGGAGACCCTGTGCAGGGGGCCTAAAACCCTTCCCTCACATCCTGCCCACCCAGACACTCATGCGCTTAAAGACGGCTTCTGTGCTGAAGCCCGCCAAAGGACGGCAAACAAAGAAACCAAACCTGGTTTGGCATGCAAAGTTAAACACGAGAAAGACCTTTACAAAAAGAAATTAAGAATAAACCCAGCCGGGACCAAATAAAATTAAAAGGGGTCCAGCAGATTAAATTTCGAGGCTACTAACATAGCCTAAAACAGTACCACAGCTATTTGCATAGTCCGCGGTAGGAAAAAAATGGTAGATACCACTGCCACAAGCCAAATCTTAAAGAAAGGGGAACAAAACAATGTTCAATGAGAAACAGACGAAAAGGGGTAACTATTAACCCTTTCCAGTACTCTATGGAAGATAGTTTGTACTGGGTCTGTGAATTTACGAAGACTAATAAAGTCAATGGCAACTTTACATGTTCTGGGAGACAGTAGTCAGTCCCAGAAAATAGAGTTTAAAGTGGGAAGCCTGAACAAGACAACCCTGTGTCAATGCACTAAAGGTGCTGTGTGACACACAGTAAAAAGATGATGCCTATAGAGTAGGTGAGACTCCACAGTCTATGAACACAAAACATGTAAAACACACAGCAAAACACATGTAAGAGTGGGGGAAAAGGCTCACACTCTTACCAGGTGAAAAAAATAAATCCTAGAAATCCAGCAAATCCATTCTGGAGAATTTTCCCTAGCAGTAAGCATTGAGGTTGATGTAAAAGTTTCCAAGAAGGCGCAGTTGAGTGGTCGAGACCAGGAGGGAAGAGGAGGCGCCTGCTCACTCAGAGAGGAAGGAGGAGATTTGACCAGGTGGCCGATAGATGGCCGCCACAGTAAGGGAATGGCTAGGGGAGCAAGAGAGAAACTTTCTCGTTGGCTCTGTTAGGATCATCACAAGACATTCCATCTCATTGTCCTCGTTCACTTGACAAAATCCTTGTGCCTAAAAGCTTGTGTACAGTGTAGGAATTGTATTTATTTATGTACTTATTTAAATGTATTTATTTATTGTACATTTTTTAGGCGCTTATACAGTAAATCAATTCTGTTTCAAAGCGCCCACAGGGCAACATGGAGGGAACATGGGATAGAAAAACAGTGAATACAGTGGAAGATGAAGACAAGCCTACTGTACTTGTGTGTTTTCCGAGCATGCAAGTGCAGCTAGAAGAGGGGAGATGGGGGTAAGTGCTGGAATGCCTGTGCTCGTGGGTGAGCAACAGATGAAGTGCATAGTAAGGTAAGTGCTATGCAGCCTGGGGCTGCATTGGGTAGAACGTGCAAGCCTACAGGATTGGTCCTGGTGGGTGCCAAGGCAAGAGCTGACAGGTATGTAGAGGCTGGGGCAATTGGATCTGGGAGGCCAGTTCCCCAAGGGATACATAAGGGTCCTGGCCACCAATCACAGCGACTGTGAGATTAGCAGAGAAGGGATGAAGGGAAGGAGGAGGTGAAGAGGAAAGTCTGGAGGAGCTTCTGCAATTTGAGGAAGTCCTGCTCAACACAGGGAGCGAGGAGGGGGCTGTTCCATAAGAGGGAGCCAGCTGAAGAAAGGGATTGGCCTCCGGCCCTCTGTTTAGCAAAATGCTTTATACACAGAGAGTTGGTCCCAGAGGATCATAGAGGTCTAGAGGGAGAGCATTTAGTAAAAGAAAGTTGCAGATAGTGTGGTCCCAGTCCCCAGACAGCCTTGTGGCGAATGAAGAGGGATTTGAATTGAATCTGTGCTGCAACCAGGAGTCAGTGAAGAGTTTTTAGGGCAGGAGAGCTGCAGTCCCTGTGCTTAAGGCCAAGGATAAGTCTTGCTGCCCTATTCTGGAATAGCTGGAAGGGTCGTAAAGTGGAAGAAGGTAGATTCAGGAGAAGGCTATTGTAGTAGTCAAGCCTAGAGATAACCAGGGCTAGGGTCAGATTGAGCTTCTGGGGGAAAGTGAGAAAAGGAAGAATTGCTTTGAGAAGGAATAGTTTGAAGTGGGATTTCTTGGCAATGTCCTGAATGTGAGGGAGGAAGGGGAGAGGGGAGTTTCTGGCTTCGGAAGAAGGAGCAGGGGGAAAACCCATAGAGGATGGGCAGAGTAGTGGAAACAAGATGGAGCAGGGGTTCAATGGGAATGATCTTAGTCTTGCTGGCGTTGAGTTAGAGATCATTTGAAGTACACCAGGACTGGATGACAGATAGGCAGTCAGGGATGATGAAAGATACAAGACGGTCAGCAGGGAGTTTGAAAAAGAGCTGTGTGTCATCTGTGTAGGACTGGAAGTTGATGGAGAAGGAGGAAATAAGGAGTGCTAGCTGAGCAAGGTAAGTGTTGAAGAGCCAGAGGGAGAGGTTTGTGGTTTGGGGGACACCACAGGTGGAGAAGGAAGTAGTTGAGGAGAAGGTGCCCAGAATGACTTGGGTCAAATGGTCAGTCAGGAAGGAGGTAAGACAGTCAGTGCCCGCTCCAAGATACCAAAAGGTATCATGGAGAAGTTTTATGAGGATGGAATGGTTAACCATATCTAAGGCAGAGGAGAGATTGGATAGGATGCGGACAGCTGGATAGTTAGAGTCTAGAAATTCGAGCAGGTCATCTCAGGTGTTCAGCAGAGCAGTTTCCATGCCTCTGGATGCTCAGAATCCAGATTGATGCTCGGAATCCACATTGATGGTCGTATGTTAGGTAAATTGTGGGCAAGGCCAGCTACTCCAGTAGTTTCCCAAGGAAGGGGGTGATAGAAATAGGATAGTAGTTGGCTGGACAGGTAGGGTCTGCTGAACGTTTTCTCAGGAGGGGACACACAAGGGAGTGCTTGAGGGAGGATTGGAAAGATCCAGTGGCAAAAGAGTGTTTTCAGAGATCAGCGAATGCAGGCGCAAGAGAGCAAATGCTGTCCTTGCTGGTTCTGGAGGAACAAGGGAAAAGAAATGTTTGACCATAGCACATAAAGTGGCCCTTGATTTCATTGTGTGACAATTATTGCTTTGTTGCAATGTGTCTATCTTTCCTATCTCCATGGCATGCTGTTCAATATGTTTGTTTGCATATATGAGGTAACGGGTGCCCAGAGTATGGGATGCCGAGTGAGTGTGCGGCTTTCCCTGTGCTACTCTAAATTCTTTAATACACAGTTTTGAATCCTCCCAATAGTATGAATTTTGTCAAACTCTTAAACCTGAAACGTCGATCCATGCAGGTTTGACGTGTAGCCAACTTTGCACCAGACCTGCAAATGAACTGGCCTGCTGTTAAATCACATTTACCAGTTTAATTTTATCCGCTACAGAGTGTAATTTGCTTTCTGATTTTCAGAACATTCAGACATGTAATTGATAATTTTACTATATCTGTTAAGAAAGCTATAGCCAGTAAGATAGCTCAGTGGGTTGCGCACTCGCTGGTGCGATGTGTGTGTGATCTGCAGGTTGCAGTTTCGAAACTGGCAAGGCCAACACAGCCTTTCATCTTTCTGAGGTTGATAAATGAGTACCGACACAGGTTGGCTGATGTTATATGTATAGTTGTTCTATATAAAGCACTTAAGCGTAAGTTCTATATTATAACACATCATTATTATCTGGCCTTGGGCGTCTGCTTGCATTCACAGTCATTTGGTAATATGTACCTATATACAATGATATTAACGATACATTTGGTGATCCATTCTTGTATGAAATGTACATCACAATACAGTGATATCGTAATCATATTTTTCTCAGTGTACTGGAACAATACTATGTGATGTCACTTCCTGTTTTGTCGAGGGGTTCAAGGTCATGTGACATCACATTGCATAAAGTCACGTCAGGGTGGGGTCAAATGACATCACTTCCTATGATGTCATCAGAGGTCAACAGTCATGTGATGTCACTTCTGCTACCCCTGGCATTTTGGTGAAATGACGTCTTTGTACAGAATGCTGCTTTTGGTGGATTTGTTCACAATATACAAACATTGTCTGAGGAGAACCTTTGGGAAAGAGTTACGAGTATACTTGAGAGCTCACTCACCCTAGCTGAACTGAAGTTTATGAGTTTAAGTCTACTTATCACCCTGCAATGGTAATCGTGGATGTTGGTCATTAATTAATTATAGGAATTTTGAAATGTTCTTTGTCTTGATTAAGATGCAATGAATGTATTTTATGTTTTTAAACTGCAATAGTGTACTCATTTTGTATATTTCCTTTTATGTATGTTGTTAGATGTAATCATTTAAATATGTTAAAATTAGGTTTGTTTTTGAATACTTGTGTAAGGTTGATTAATTTAACCAATTCACACTAAAGAAAAGAAAAGATGTAGTCTATACAAGAACAATTTGGGCCAACAAATGTCTTTTTAGCTGGTTGATACTTAATAAACAAGACATTGCATGCTCTTAGCTCCAGCCCATAGGTAATCCAGGCTGTGTCACTGGCTTGACTATGCATTTTCTTTGGGAATGACAGCTACAAGAGCGGGTATTTCCCAAGCCCAATCTTGGTCATCCCATACTACTTCTAGTTCCCTTAGGGTTTTGAGCTGGAGGTTAAAGTCACCAGCAACCAAAATGTGAGTTTTCACTGGATCATATCCCTCCCATTTGTTAACCAACACCTGTATTCTTTGTACAGTACTTAACAAGGTTATTTTGTTTGATGTATTATATATGTTAAACAAGCGATTGTGATGGCCATCATGTGTATAGGCTTCAAGATGTTGAATATCTAATGAATTTGTGACACGCTCTTGAACTTGCTAGTTTAAGGCAGATTCCTCCTAAATGAGCAGACCACCACTGGGCCTGCCCCTAGAATCTTTCTGAGTAAAAGTTGAAAATATTGGATACCCCTGCCTCTCGTCCAACTCCAAGATCCAGGTTTCCTGAAAGAAAATTAACTCATAGTCTTAAATGAAGTCACACCAGCTAGGGTCGACTATGTGCTTAGATATGGCAGCAATGTTCCAGGAGACCATCTCACAAGATGCTGCTCTGTTGAGGGAATTCTGGTTGATACCTTGTACCAGTCAATCAACTCCTTTAAGGCCCCCTCATACATGAGGTTGAATCATTGCCCTTATTCCCTGCTGGTTAATGAGGCTTTTATTGGGTGGCACTTTTGATGGTAATGACTCCCTCCAATCGCCATACCCTTGGCTACCTACATGGGTCTTCATTGTCGATGGAAAAGCTCTTAGCGTAATTTGAGATCGATGCAGAGGATATGCACAATATTCAATAGCGAACAGACATTCAACAAGATTACTGCTGACTAAATAAATCTGAATGAAGTCATCCATAGTTTTGGACATTTTCAGCAGCATACACCGAACGATATCATCCATAATGACTGATACACATCCCTTGACAGACTGGATACAGTGGATACAGTCATTTATCAATGATGTTTGATTCTCAAATGCACCTGTGACCAATTTGTGGACATTGTAAATGGTAATTTAGGGCTCCCCCTTTTAAAATCCCATGTCGAAAGGAGTAAGGCCCAGTTGATGGCCCTCTGCCTAGGGGAGCCTTATCCTTACTAAGGAGCTGGTTCCAAATGCCACATGGGGGATTGCTGATCGCATGCTGATTGACAGTGGCAACAATTGGTTTTGACCATGCTGGAGTACCTTGGTTCATCTTTGCCCCATTATAGGTTAAGGCAGTGCAATTGGTTTCAGGGGGATGACAGCTAAGGTCATTCAGGGGACCTGTGTGAGCTCCCACACCCTGGTTAGCAGGTTCCTAGTTCTTGTTGGGTCCGACAGGCCACTTTTAATGCTTACGTTATTTATGGGGATCTTCCCTCACTCAATTGTTCCACCTTGAACACAAGGCTAGCAATAATGTATTTTAGAGATGTAATGTATTCCCATGATTCTTAATAACCTTCCCCATACTGGAAGGCAAACCTATAGGTCATATCAGCGACCTCTTTGTTTGTCCCCCTAGCTAAAATAGCTTAATTTCAGTGATTAAAACATTCACCTCATTAATCCGTTCCAACATTGAATATACCTATTTTGCCCTTTCCCTTGGAAAGCGTGTAGGTTTAGACACCATTTTGCACAGGCTGAAATACAGGAATAGCTAGTATTCTCAAAAACCAGCCCTAGAGCAAAGCAGAATGCGTTGACATATATCAGTTAATTCAAGACAAAAATTCACTAAATTATACAGTAAGCCTAATAATGTTAAATCCATTTCTGTTCTAGGCAGGGATAAAGGGGGAATACTTAGGAATCTCAAACAGTTAATCCTTAGGCTGATCCTTTGAGCTTTGTTATATACCGACAATCTAAGGAAAGTCTGAAGTGGAGCATAGTCCTAACTCCACACACAAGAAGCAGAAAATGAAAATGAGAGGGCATAGCAACATGTCGAGCAGATCATGGACTTTGTCAGCTATACTAAGTAATGTTTTTTTGTTGCTGAAGATTACAAATTAGATTTTTTATTAAGATTATATACTGTTGTATATGGACATTTTTTAAGGGATAACTTTTAAGATTATAAGTGTCAGTTCATATTTACAAGTTTATTTGCAGTGGACATTCTGAGAGTGCATTTGACTTGTGATTCAGAGTTTGCTGCACCTTAAACAGTTTTTCACCTTCTTACTGATTCAAGAACATTTTGTTTTGTTTTTGTTTAGTGTTTTATTTAAAAGGGAGGAACAACACCACTTAAAAAAGAAACTTGGAAGGCAATGAACCTGATGTTCAGATACAGACATTTGCCAATCCTCTAGAGTGGCACCTCCTGGGACTACCCAATAGAGTGGCAAATAGTGCATAGGATTTTGTCTGCTCTGAAGAATTGGGTGCTAGTAGAATGGTAGCAGGTGGATTTGAGGTACAAGAAGGAGATGTTGTTGGTTTGATGTTGGTTGGAGGTGTTGCGATGGGGGATGGTGGTGCTGATAGAGGAGGTGCAGACACTTGCTGACTTGTGGTGCTCACTGGCCTCTCTGTATTAATCATCAACATCATACAGTGGACATGTACTAGATGATTGATAAGCACACATGTAACCAAACTCTGTCAAATGAGACATTGTAGAATCTTCTGGCACAAGGTGCATTGCACCTCCTCAGTCTCTGTTCTGCAACCATGTTTCTTGATACAGAAGCATCACCAGTTGTCTGAACATTTTTAATTCCTGTAGGCCTGAACACATATATCAAGTGCAGCACAAGAAGTAGGAAAAGTTCTAAGAAAATTAAATACTGTGATTGTAGATGAAGTAATCATGTTGTCTAATCTGATACCAGCTTTCATTCACTTGTGAATGCAAGAGGTCTTGAAGACTGAATCTGATGTTTCTGTTTATGTTTGGAGGTACTTGTTTTCTGAGATATGTTACAATTAACTCCTGTGAAATGTCAACCAGTTTTCAAGATGCTGCAATCTAAAGAGAATTGGAACAAAGGGGCGTCCTACCATCAATATTTAGCACAAACAGTCCCTAGGCGTGTGTGGGGTGTCACACTCCTTTGTAGAGACCTCTTAGAGGTCTAACAATGCCAGGCAGAAGGGTGACCTAACATTAGCCTATAGTAGAGTATATATATATATATATATATCAGTGAAAAAAACTTTGTTAAAGGGACGTTATGGTTAAGTTGCGCTACTAAAAACTTATGAAATTCAGTGAAAAAACGTTGTTAAAGGGACGTTATGGTTCCAAGTAAAACCGAAAAACCCTTGACTTTATATACATGTCATATGGAACTGACTAGATCTCTTCTTATGAACTTGATGTCCGCGAACTTATTTAATGTTCGCGGACATGTTCGGAGAACAATACCACTACCTAAAAACTGTGGGGGGGGGGGGTGGTGGGGTATGTTTGATTGTTATATCATAATATAGGAACAATTAACAAATTCAAAAAGCAGCACACAAACACATTATATATAGTAATACATAAGAAATGTAACCCATATATGTAACACACTTACCATTCATTTAAATACAATATGTTCTGAAATGGAATATACCACAAGAAGATAAATTGGCTTCCAACATAATTACCTCACAGACACAACAGAACTGAGAACAAGACCAGACCCACTGAATACATAGGACTTATCTTACCAGAAATAGTAAGTGTACTTCATTTTACTCATATATTTATAAACTTTCTGTATTAGATTAAAAAATATATTATCTTTTTTTTTTTCTCACAGAAATGTCTAGTACTCTGGAATGGCTAGAGGACAATTTCCCACATGAAGAAATGTCACAAGATAGTGAAACTAATGGTAAACACTTTATAATATAAACCATTTATTTATTATTTTTTTTATATACATTTAACATATATATTCTTTTTTTGTACAGAGCATACCAAAATAGAAAAAAGTTCAGAAAACCCTGTTATGGATAACAGTCTTCACAATATAGAAGAAAAAATGGATGTATTGTTGGCTAATTTCAATAATTTAAAAACTTTTGTAGAAAATCATTTCAAACCAAAAACCTTGTACCATTGCCCCACATGTGCTTGTCCCTCCTCACCATATCCCAGTCAATTATCCCCAAACCCTCTCCATAATCCGAAACGTTTTGATGAGACTTCCATCCCTTCTTCACCTAATACCAATCATGTTGAAACCACAAATTCTCCTGTTTTTGTTTCTGTTTCTGCCTCACCTTCTCTGTCATAAATTATTAATATATGTTAAATAAAGTTTAATTTTTATATTGTATTGTGAATAGTTTCCGTATTTTTTTTTTAAAAACAATAAAAGTGTCCGCGGACAGTGCGAGTGTTCTGAAATGTTCGTACATAAACGAAAATGGAGGTGTCCTGAAGAACACCACACCTGTTCGTACTGTTCGCTAGCAAGTTGAAACTGTTCTAAGAACACACGTGGTGTCCTGAAATGTTCGTAAAGAAACAAAAATTAAAGTGTTCTAAAGAACACTATATCTGTCCGTAATGTTCGCTATCAACTTAAAACTGTCCTAAGAACACAATTGGTGTCCTGAAATGTTCGTAAATAAACAAAAATGATGTGTCCTGAACAACAGTACAACTGTTCGTAGTTTTCGCTAGCAACATGAAACTGTACTAAGAACACACGCGGTGTCCTGAATTGTTCGCAAACAAACAAAAATTGAAGTGTCCTAAAGAACACTATACCTGTCCGGTACTGTTCGCTAGCAAGTTCAAACTGTTCTAAGAACGCTATTGGTGTCCTGAAATGTTCGTACGTAAACGAAAATGGAGGTGTCCTGAAGAACACTATACCTGTTCGTAGTGTTCGCTACCCAATTGAAACTGTTCTAAGAACACAATTGGTGTCCTGAAATGTTCGTACATAAACGAAATTACACGTGTCCTGAAGAACACTATATCTGTCCTTACTGTTCGCTATCAAGTTTAAACTGTTCTAAGAACACACGCGGTGTCCTGAAATGTTCGTTTCACGTGTGACGCACTTTTAATTACTTCAGAACCCGAACAGTGTCCGTAGGACATCAATGCGCATGCGCTAACCAATCTCCGTGCACTTGGTGACCTGCGGACAGGCGCTTCCTTCGCGGACTAGTTCGTGAACGGATCATATGACCGCGCCCACGCTCATCGTGTGTCCTGAAATGCAGACACTGTTCGTGTCCCCGAACAATTTAAAAGTACATTTTCAGTTAATCCATAATATTTTTCAATAAAATCTCACCATGGCACAAGTTCCACATAGCAATTTTGAGTTACTATATACCTTTTGAAACTTTCCGATCCTTTTTTTGTGTTCGATCTGTCCGCGGACAGTGCGCATGTCCGCGAACCGCGCACAAGCACCCCTATAAAAGACCACGCCCAAGAGCTTATTCCCATTGTGTTTCTGGCTATTCTTCAGAACACAGTGATTTTTGCTGCCACCTGCAGACTACACCATCATCGAGATGGCATCCTTGGCTGCTGAACTGCCACTTGGTGCTGCACCCGCTTCAGCACCACCCCCACCCCTTCCACCACCACCACCTCCCCAAGGGCCTGAAGAGGGTAACAGGAGTGAGGATGCAGAGGAGGAAGAAGAGGATGATGAGAATGAGGTAGAGGAAAACCCTACTACCCGCACTAGGCGTGAGTCTCGGGTGTGGCAGTTATTTACCATTCATGGTAATGTTCCTAAGGCTCGTGCGAACCGTGTTACCTGCAATGAGTGCAAAATGATACTCAGTCGCGGGAAGCACGGTAAGTACAGCTTTGGGAGCACTACTATGAAGCGACACCTGTGGTCATTTCACTCTGGGGCTATTCGCAGGGTTGTACCTTGCGAAGAACGTAGCAGGTTGATTTCCTCTACTTCATCCTCTGTTTCTGATCCTGTCACCACAAGGACCACCTCTGTCGGACAGCGTCTTCCTCAAGCTGCCTCACAGGCCATACAGAATGCTGATGACCCTTACCTTTCGAGGGTCACAGTTGTATGTATGTACTGTGACACAGTACTCTGCAGGGGGGAGCGACTTCGGAGAGCTTTTGAGACTATCGTTTCAGAGCACGAGAAGACCTGCTCACTACCCAAATAAAACCCACTCTACATCTTCCTCTCTCAGCTCGCCCTTTCTTATCCCTGTGGTTGGTGTCCCCCCCTTTACCCTCCTTTACCCTCCTCTCCTAGTGTGTCATGTCTGAAAAACCAAAAAAAATACAAAATTACAAAAATCAAAAAAAAATAAGGCTCTTTTCAGAGCCGCCTCTCCCAGTTAAAAAATAGAAGTGAAAATAAATGAAGCAGGGCTCTTTGTATTTTTTAGAAGTCCGCGGACAGTTCGCAAACATTAAAAAAATTGGGTTGCTACTCCATCACAAACATTGTAATTTTCTCTGGAAAGAAGTGGTGGCTCTGAAAAGAGCCTTTGGGTGGTGTTTGTAAGTCAAAAATTGTAAATGCTTAACATCTACTTCAAAATCGTTGTTGTAATTCCAAAAAAGGTCGCAATGCATTTTGTACATTTCTCAGAAAAATCTGATTGCCAGCATAAGTAAGATGGACTCCATCTCTGCGAAAAATGTATGTACTACAAAACATAATATTTTCATTGTGAAAAGAAGACATGCCAAAATCTCTTAGAAAGGCACAAACAGCCTTATTAACATTGCGCCTTGCTTTTTCCATTTGTGGACCAAATGAAGAAGAACGAAGCCACATTTGTCTCTGCGCAATCCATGAAAATATCACTTGAGAATTAGGAAACATGTCCATAACCTTCCTAAGTCCTTCTTTCATAGCAAATTGCAGTGACATGTCCTAAACTGTTCCCTCCACAATGAATTACAATTATGTCTGGATGTTGCTCTGTCTCCAAAGTAGCACAGAGAGGTAGCAAGTCCAACCACTTCATTCCACGTACTCCATGCCAGTGTACTTCCACATGTGGGAATCCAAGATCTACAGCTACTCCACAGCTTTCTGCATGCACCTTCAACCAATGTATCCACGAATCTCCTAAAATCCAAACAATCTGTTGTCTGAAACACACAGCCATAGCTATCTTTTGTTCTCTCAGCAAAAAGGGTATCTGAGAAAATCTCTCCTGGCACAACACACCCACCAAACTTTCCTGACCAATCCCTTTCAGTGCTTATTCTCATTTGCATGACTTCTGAACCCAAAAATCCCCGGATGTAACTCCCGATGTCCGCGAACTACCGCCATGTCCGCGGACATATCGTAACATGAACAGCCCTTCTACCATTTCCACTACACTCTCTCTGCCATTCCCTCATTGGATGTACCTCAAAAATCACATGACCATGCACCAATCACATTCAAGACCTCTACATCTAACTGCATCATCATAGATCAGCACTGCAAATGTACTCTGAATCTCTCTGAGTACAAGTGTCATATCATTGGCAAGCAGCATCTACCAGAAATACTGTACAAGTCTTCAAGATTTCTACTTGCAGCTCCATGCATATCCATATGCATGAACAAAAACTTCAGGTATGCATATTTTCTGTATAGTAGATGAACACATTTTCAAAGAGACTTTTACCTTGTAAAATCTGTAAAATGAATCTACTGTACTTTTTTCAATTTCCTAAAATCAACTATCACTTATAAACCTTTATACTATTTACTTTCTTTATACACACACACTCAAATCATGTTAAACTAACATTTTTTAAATTAAATATATAGACTACATATATTCAAACAAAATTGCATGCAAACACAATCTATGTTTAAACCTTTATAACAATACTTATACAATTTCATATTTTTTGTTTTTATTTATTTATTTACTTAATTACTTTAAATAAGACATGACATTGAGGCGCTATTACCTAGAACAGTTTACTTACAGAAATAGTGGTATTCACTAATATATTATAAATTTCACAAGACATAGTAAAGATATTTTTTTTTGCTACTGTTAGTCATTCAATACAATTTGTTCATTAAGAACATATCATATGTACTGAACTGATGCAATGTATCTTATGTAAAAAAATTAGTTTAATGGTTTTAAAGAAGGCACTGAGAATTTCAATTAAAAAAATCAATATCTAAATTAAAAACAGTGCTATATAAAACAAAGTTACTAATTTGAAGCTTTTATAATTGCAGTGAAGACCAGTTTCCTGAAAAGAAGCAGCCGAATTCGAAGAAGAAAGAAAAACTAAGAAGTTACCTGTTAATTTAAAAAAAAAGTAAGTAAAATATCACCATAATATTTGTATTATTAATCAAATATACTATAATGTTAATACGAGCTATTTCGGTTTTTAAAAATAGAGATTTTGTACCATTTTGTCCAAAAATGTCCATGTCTTAAACAGCGATTTACAGCCAGAATGGCCCACAAATTTCTATTTTTGGACACACAAATTACCCAACTGAACCACTACAATTTTCATATTATAGAACAAACAACTGTTTTAATTGTATACATTAGATTTACTATGTGTACTTTTCCACACCACTAGCTTACTTTTTTTTTGTCATCTGAACCCCAGTTTAGTAACACATAAATTTAAGAATACCTATCCCTACTAGTTTTAGTTCCCAATGCACAATCACACACCATTACATACATCTTTATCATCTTACTTAAACACTCATGCACACAGCACACATACATTCCAGAACACCCCAACCCATATCTTCTTTATTTTTTTCAACAGACCCTAAAGAATGCCTACCAAATGTCAAGTCCGTAGAAAGCAACGCAAAAGTAGAGCAAATGAAAATAAAGGTATCCAACATAAGCATCCATCTCTAGCAGAATTTGTAAAAAAAGTTGAAACAAAACAGCTAATACAATCATTTAGTGAAACACAAGAAGTTTCAAGTACAACAACTTCGCTTCCTCTATCAAAATGTAAAACAAACCAAAAAACAATTAACAGAAAATCAGCTATCAGTACAGATAAAACTACTTCTTCAAATTTTAATATAGTGCAAAGTAAGCATACCAAGAAAAGTATTTTAGCCAAAATATACCGTCACAAAGTCCTTCAAAATCTTATAAAAACAAGAGAGAAATCAGGTTCAAAGCTTAAAACCTATCGTAGGAAATTAATCTTAGAAGCATTTATGGACAGTGCAATTCTTCTCAAAAGAAATGTATTTATTTTACTGTTAAACAAAATGAAACCACTAACAAAACTAATAACTAAATTACAAAAAAGACTTCTCAATAAGCGAAATATCAACAGAAAGAACTTCTTAAGTATCAGCGGAGGTGAATGGAATCACACTACAAGCACAGAACCATATTTTAATGAAGAAGCGTACAGACAAATGCAAACGAATACAATTGCCATACATAGCAGTGGTCGAGGTTATGAAAAAGCGAATAATACCATAATGGAACAAGAAGTACTTCTTACAAAAATATGCCCTGAAAACTTAGAATTACCCCTCCATTCAACTGAATCAGAACGTCTAGTGTAGAAATGGCCATGCACGTCAATGTGTAACATTCCCAAACAATGTTTCAAATCTTTACGCCAATTCCTCAATAAATATGTAAAAAGCAAAGACAAAATCAAAATTAAATTACTGCAAAATATAGATACCTGTCCAGTGCGCAAGTACACAGGACTACAAGGACATTCATTGGCCTGCATTACAGGACCTACTTGTAAAACCACTTTCCATGATATCAAAAGGATATCAACACATCATTCAACTATAAGAAATCTAGTCTATAAACTGTACTATGCTTAAAGTCCTGCTTTAGCACTAGCAAAGTTAAATAACATCCTTCTACATGGTACAGCAAAAGACCTACTTGAAGAAATTCACTATATCCAGAAAAAATATTTTGGAAGTGAAAGCCATTTACAGAATGAAATAGCTTTAAACCAATTAATCAACAATTCTACACATGGCAACCTTTTGCTAAACACATACAAAAAAGAAATACTAAAATTTAAAAGTACATCAACTGAAGTACCAAACCATGTATGTGTATGTTGCCGTAGAATTTTTTATAAAAGTAACACAAAAACTGTGGACCTATCATACAAAATAGAAGACAATGAAGATTCTAAATGGTTTGAATTAGCTCTCTACCTTGTAGCAGAAAACAAATATGAAATAACTGAGCCCTTAATACTTTGCAGTTATTGCACTACAAAACTTGACAACAACCAAACTCCTTCACGTTCTATCACAAATAATTTGGATTTATACCCAGTACCAAAACCTCAACAACAACTTAATTTATATGAGAGCATCATAATTCAAACAGTACACCCATTTCAAGCAATAATACGCCTACAACCAAAAACAGCAAAATTACCTCCCTCTGAATTGGTAAAAGGCATTCGTGGAAAAGTAGTTTATTTACCATTAAATCTAAAAGAAAATGTGCATACTCTAGGAGTGCAACGTCCAATGCAGCAATCTTTAATTATATTAGTAAATGGAGTACCTACAAAAGACAAAAAAATATGGCAACAGCTGGTAGATTTATATAAAGTTAGACAAGCCTTCCAATATCTTAAAGAGAATAATGAATATTACAAAGAAATTAATATTGAAGAAAACTTGAAAGATACAACTGAAATAATTCAAGAAACACAAGAAGCTGGTCAATTTGAGCTACTAGATCCTGCTACAATATCAAATACTTTAGACCATTATACAATTCATCCTTTGCACTGTAATGACACCGTACAAGATGTACTGGAAACTTACCAAATGCGTCAAACAAAAGGATCGCCAATCAGTATATGGGAAAAAAGTATAGAAGCACGTGCTTTTCCTATACTCTTTCCTACTGGCAAAGGAGGAAGGTATCATGATAGACCTATTCAAATATCAGCTTCAGAATACCGCTCATTACGGATGTACTCTGAAGATCCCAGATTTAGACAAAATGTGGAATACATATTCCACCTACTCTTTGAAAGTGAACTAGCAACTTTATGTTACGCAGTTGCACACATATTAAAATCAGGATCACACTTTCAAAATATGACAGCTACACAATTATTAGAGAAAGTGCACCAAAAGGATGAGGTTTTATAATCAAATATTACAAATCTATTAGCAAATATGCGTGGTACTAAAGAGTACTGGTTTCGACGTCATGGAGATGTACGTTGTATGATCAGAAACCTTGGCCCACCCACTTGGTTTGTTACATTAATTTGTGCAGAATATGCATGGGAAGATTTACATGATTTCCTACGCATATCAAATAAAAACAAAACAAACATAGATATTCTAACACCTGGAGAACTTTGTTCTTTTGGATCCTGTTAATGTTTCAAGATATTTTCACCATCGCTTCATCGCTATGCTACATTTTATTTGTAATAAAACTGTTCCTCCCCTTGGAGAAGTGCAACACTTCTTTTGGAGAAAAGAATACCAAGCCAGAGGAGCACCACATATCCACATGCTTTTATGGATTAAAGATGCTCCTAAATTTGGTCAAGACAGTGATGCCACTGTTTTACAGTTTATGGAAAAATATGTCACTTGTGAAATTCCATCAGAAGCCACAAATAGTGATCTTCATGCACAAATTTTACAATTTCAAAGACACAAATGTGGAAAATATTGTCGTCGCAAATACAAAAACAAAGGCAAATACTACAGCAAATGCCGATTTGGTTTCCCTAGACCAGTTACAAATACAGGTCAAGTAAACAACCTCATGTCTTCAGTTAGACATAGTGTTAAAGGTAAGTCACCTAAAAATACATATTACATAAAAAGAAAAGAAGAAGAAAAATATATCAATGATTATAATGCAATCATTGCCCACTCATGGAATGCAAACATAGATGTGCAGTACATTGCAGACAATTCTACTGCAGTTGCACAATATGTCACAGCATACTTAACTAAAGCAGAAAAGACCGAGCTCCAAGACCTCTGGAATGACCTGTCATCAGATAAAACAGTATCTCAGAAATTATACAGCTTGGGCATAAAAATGCTCACCCATAGAGAATGTGGATCTCATGAAGCAGCTGATCGTTTAACTGGTACTTCATTGTATGGTAAATCTGAAAATATAGTATGGCTAAGTCTTGGTCCAGCTAAATCTAGAAAAAGAGTTCTAAAATCATATGAAGATATAGAAACAATAGCCAAACATGATCCCAACAGCCAAGACATTTTAAAAAACAATGTATTGGACACATACTACCCAAACAGAAGTAATACTTTGGAAAACATGTGTCTATACCAAATAGCCCAAAACTACACATACAAAAATAATATGAAACCTGATGAAAAAAAAGGTAAATATAGAGTGACAGAGTGTGAAGGCAGCTTAGTTAAACTCACTAAACCAAATTTAATTAATCATATCAAATTGTCATTGAAGACTCCTCAACATAAAGAAGTATATTACATGTCCCTGCTACAACTCTTCAAACCATGGAGAAAAGAAGAACAATTACTAGATAACTATGACTCATAGGAGGATGCTTTCAAAGCAAATGAAAGCACTATAACTGATGTAAACTTTACACAGTACAAAACAATGTTGCACAATGAACAGCAACATGAAGAAGAACTCCAAGCCCAACTAGATAAGGATACTCCTGACAGTAGTCAACCTTCTGTAACAGGAAGCCAAGAACCACTGGGAGAACCACTAATAACAAATGAGGCAGAATTAGCTATGATAGAAGTGGAAAACACCATGTGTCAGTATGAAGATAAGGAAGACTTAACTATACTACAATCAAAACTAAACAATGACCAAAGTAGCATTTTTCAAGAAGTAACAAAACAAATTGCACATGGTGTAAAACATGAAAATAAAGAATGTTCCTGCCATAATTGTAAACCTATACTACTGTACGTCAGTGGTGAAGCTGGTTCTGGCAAAACATTCCTAATCAAAATCATTAGTAAGTTCCTTCAACAATTGACAAACAACAAACTGTCAGCTGTTGTCACTGCCCCCACAGGTTTAGCTGCCTACAACATAGGTGGTGTTACATTACACCGATTACTACTATTACCAGTAGAACACCAGAACAAATTAGACTATTACAAACTTTCTGCAGACTCTGCAATGGAATTACGCAGAGTATTGAAACAAATGAAAATGCTACTAATAGATGAAGTGAGCATGGTCTCCAACCTGATGTTAGCTTTGATTCACCTCAGATTACAAGAAGTACTCAAAACAGACTATGAAGAGCTCTTTGCAGGAAAACACATTATTGTTTTTGGAGATCTGCTTCAATTAACACCAGTAAAAGGTGAACCTATTTTTAAAACATTAGGACACAAACTCTGCCGTAAAACTGTTGGCAGCATTGGAAATGTCAACCTTTGGCAACATTTCCAATACAGAGAATTAACAGAAAACATGCGCCAATCTGCAGATCTAACTTATGCCAACATTTTAAAAAGTTTGAGAGTTGGTATACTTTCTAAAGAAGCAGAAGCAACATTGAAAACCCGGCACGTTAATGCACTTTATGGCAATAATGCATGTGCTACAGATGTTATGGAACAATTAGCCCACAAAAATGTCAATTGTATGGCCTTAATGCCAACTCTTGCAAGCTGTCTCAAATTCAATGAAATAATGTTAAGTAAAGAAATGCAACCAATAATGGAAATTAGCGCCACAGACAAACTAGATGTACATGGTATGACACTACCCATGTGTGACCAAGCCACAACAAGACTAAATAATTTAGAAGAATCAATCTCAAACACAGCAGGCTTAGAAAACATGTTAAAATTATCCTTAAATTGCAGAGTAATGCTTAAACGTAACCTTGACGTGGACCAAGGACTAGTTAATGGAGCACTGGGTACAGTTGTTGGCTTTCAAACATACCCACGTGACAACAAAATTCAGTTTGTCAATATACTCTTTGACAAACTTTCAGAAGTAAAACGGATAGGACGCTCAACAGCTAGATTCCTTCTCTTCAAAGATATGTATGTACGCAGAGAACAATTTTCTCTATTCTTGCATACGCAGTCACGATTCATAAATCACAAGGTCTTACCCTAGACAAAGCAATGATAGATATTGGTAACACAGTCTTTAAAGAAGGTATGAGCTACATAGCACTATCACGCTTACGTACACTTGACGGTCTATTTCTAATCAACTTTGATGCAAGTAAAGTAAACGCTGATATTCCTTGCATTTTAGAATATAATAGACTTTGCTCACTATACACTCCCCATCTAAACACATATTCTGTTCCACAAAAACTAAAACGTTGTAAAAGAAAACTAAATCAACCAGAAATGCAACAGGACGTCACTGCAAATCCTCCAAAGAGAGTAAAAGAAACTAATACTTCATTAAGTACCACAAACAAAAAAGAATCAATTAGAGAAAGTAAACCAGGTACTTCTTTAAAGAAGGAAGACAAACTCCAAAAAAAGCAGTTAGATACAGAACTACCTGGACCATTTAAATTCTCAAATATAGTTGGTGTAAGTTGCTGTGCAAATGTAGCAATGAATATTCTATTTCAATTACCAACAATTGTTGACAACATTTACTTACACTTTAGAAACCCATTGTGTATGCAAATGTTAGTACTTCATAGAAAAGCAAAAAACAATCCTTACAACACATATAGTGTTTATGGAATAAGGCAACAATTGGACTACTGTGCTGGAATGGTGAAATTCACTATAAACTCACAGGAAGATCCACAAGAATTTTTAATGTACTTACTACAAGTACTGGAAAACAAAAACATACCTATAAAGGAAATCATCCAGACTTCATACATGTGGAAACATACATGCACTCTGTGCAACAATGTGACACAAGAAGAAATTCCCAATGAACGCTTCATATATATATCAATACCAAATTGTGAATCCATTCCATTTCAGCAACTTGTACAAAATGCAAACCATGGTAGATTATGCTCTACCTGCAATTCAGATAATCGCTCCACGTTAGTAATACAAACACATAGTAAATAAGAAATACTAATGCTTCTACGTTACAATGCAGATGGTACCAAAAACAACTGCAAGCCGACTGGATTCACACATAGTCAAATATCACTTGGTAAGAAAACCTTCACAACAATAGGTATAATCTACCACGCAGGAGCCACAACCAATTCAGGGCACTACACGGCATATATAAAAAAGAAATGTGGATGGTTTGAATGTAATGATAGTACCATTACTCTAAAGCAGAGATTACCAGCAAATCTTACAAATGCTTATTTGATGTTCTTAAAACCAAAATTTGATAAATAAACTGTATTTAAGCCTTTAAGTAAATTTGTGTTACAAAAATATAAACTGTTAGAATACTCCAAAAGCTATCTAACTGCTCAAAGATTCTACAACAACTAATCAGATAAATGAATACCACTAAATTAGACCAAAAAATACACAGTTAGAATACGCCAATTGGTATCTAACTGTCCCAAAATTATGAATTTGTGTTAAAATAATATAAACTGTTAGAATACTCCAAAAGCTATCTAACAGCTGAAAGATTCTACAACAACTAATAAGATAAATGAATACCACTAAATTAGGCCAAAAAATACAGTTAGAATACGCCAATTGGTATCGAACTGTCCCAAAATTTAACAATATCCAAATAGATAAATCAAAACCACTAAAATATATTAAAAAAATAGACAGTTAGAATACGCCAATTGGTATCTAACTGCTCCAAAATTTTATAATATCAAAACAAATGAAGAATCTGTTACTGCTCCAAAAAAAATACAACAAAGCAAAGTATAAAGCATTAGCCAGAAAAAACAAGTGAACACTGAAAACAAACAAACAAATAAACTGTAGCATAACAGAAAAAGGTTTTTTTTTTAATCCAACATGGATTTTTTTTTCTCCCACAGACCCAATGATTTTAGCAACAAATACAGAAACTGAGCAAATTCCACAGTACTCTGATTTGTACTCTACTAAATATGAGGGTCGAAAAAAAATAAAAGTATATTGCTTATACAATGTAATAAGTCATTACAAAATACTAATACTAACATGCTATTTTCTTTTATCGCAGAAATGAAGAAGAAAAACATGGACTCCCATTACTAGACCAAACAGTAAGTATACAATAATAAGGACAACCATAGCAGCATATCACATCCATAGTATCTAATACCTTTGTTCCTTATACATTTGTTTTTCACCCAAAGTTATAAGCAAATATGAATGTGATATGCTGCGGTGGTTGTTGCCAGAGCATACAGTCTTGGGTTCATGACCAAATGGCCATGCACCCAAGACTCTATGCCCTGGCAACAACCACCCCAGCATATCACATCCATAGAGTCAAACATTTCAACTATGATCTATGGGAAACTTTTAATGTCCGCGAACAATGTGAGTGTTCTTAGAACACTTTGAACTTGCCAGCGAACAATACGGACACCGTTTTCAGGACATCCCCTACGAACATTTCAGAACAACGCGATAGTTCTTAGAACACTTTCAACTTAACAACGAACAATACGGACAGCGTCCTAAGGACACCCCCTACGAACATTCCAGGACACCGGGAGTGTTCTCAAAAACGTCCTCAGGACACCCCCATTTTGTTTATTTGCGAACATTTCAGGACACCGCGAGGGTTCTTAGAACACATTCAACTTGCCAGCGAACAATACGGACTACGCCTTCAGGACACCCCCTACGAACATTCCAGGACACCGCGAGTGTTCTTAGAAACATCTTCTGAACACCCCCATTTTGTTTATTTGCGAACATTTCAGGACACCGCAAGTGTTGTTAGAACACATTCAACTTGACAGAGAACAATACGGACAGCGTCCTCAGGACACCCCCATTTTGTTTATATGCGAACATTTCAGGACACCGGAAGTGTTCTTAGAACACATTCAACTTGCCAGCCGCAACCCCCCATTCATATTTGCGAACATTTCAGGACACAGCGAGTGTTCGACAACGTCTTCAGAACACCCCCATTTTGTGTATTTGTGAACATTTCAGGACACAGCGAGTGTTCGACAACGTTTTCAGAACACCCCCATTTTGTGTATTTGCGAGAATTTCAGGACACCGCGAGTGTTCTTAGAACACATTCAACTTGACAGAGAACAATACGGACAGCGTCCTCAGGACACCCCCCACGAACATTCCCCGGACACCGCGAGTGTTCTTAGAAACGTCTTCAGAACACCCCCATTTTGTTTATTTGCGAACATTTCAGGACACCGCGAGTGTTCTTAGAACACATTCAACTTGACAGAGAACAATAAGGACAGCGTCCTCAGGACACCCCCATTTTGTTTATTTGCGAACATTTCAGGACACTGCGAGTGTTCTTAGAACACATTCAAATTGCCAGCCACAACCCCCATTCATATTTGCGAACATTTCAGGACACAGGGAGTGTTCGACAACGTCTTCAGAACACCCCCATTTTGTGTATTTGTGAACATTTCAGGACACCGCGAGTGTTCTTAGAACACATTCAACTTGACAGAGAACAATACGGACAGCGTCGTCAGGACACCCCCTACGAACATTCCCCGGACACCGCGAGTGTTCTTACAAACGTCTTCAGAACACCCCCATTTTGTTTATTTGCGGACATTTCAGGACACTGCGAGTGTTCTTAGAACACATTCAACTTGCCAGCCACAACCCCCATTCATGTTTGCGAACATTTCAGGACACAGCGAGTGTTCGACAACGTCTTCAGAACACCCCCATTTTGTGTATTTGCGAACATTTCAGGACACGGCGAGCGTTCTTAGAACACATTCAACTTGACAGAGAACAATACGGACAGCGTCCTCAGGACACCCCCTACGAACATTCCCTGGACACCGCGAGTGTTCTTAGAAGCGTCTTCAGAACACCACCATCTTGTTTATTTGCGAACATTTCAGGACACCGCGAGTGTTCTTAGAACACATTCAACTTGACAGAGAAAAATACGGACAGCGTCCTCAGGACTCCCCCATTTTGTTTATTTGCGAACATTTCAGGACAACCCGAGTGTTCTTAGAACACATTCAACTTGCCAGCCACAACCCCCCATTCATATTTGCGAACATTTCAGGACACAACGAGTGTTCGACAACGTCTTCAGAACACCCCCATTTTGGGTATTTGTGAACATTTCAGGACACCGCGAGTGTTCTTAGAACACATTCAACTTGACAATGAACAATACGGACAGCGTCCTCAGGACACCCCCTACGAACATTTCCCGGACACCGCGAGTGTTCTTAGAAGCGTCTTCAGAACACCACCATCTTGTTTATTTGCGAACATTTCAGGACACCGAGAGTGTTCTTAGAACACATTCAACTTGACAGAGAACAATACGGGCAGCGTCCTCAGGACACCCCCATTTTGTTTATTTGCAAACATTTCAGGACACTGCAAATGTTCTTAGAACACATTCAACTTGCCAGCCGCAACCCCCCATTCATATTTGTGAACATTTCAGGACACAGCGAGTGTTCGACAACGTCTTCAGAACACCCCGATTTTGTGTATTTGCAAACATTTCAGGACACCGCGAGTGTTCTTAGAACATATTCAACTTGACAACGAACAATACGGACAGCGTCCTCAGGACACCCCCATTTTGTTTATTTGTGAACATTTCAGGACACTGCGAGTGTTCTTAGAACAGTTTCAGTTTGCTTGCGAACAAAACGGACACATATTGAGTCCTCAGAACACCCCCATTCAGTTTATTTAGAACATTTCAGAACACCCGTGATGTCCGCAGACAAATCTAACACAAAAAGAATGTCTAACACATAAAAATACACAACTTTCATCCTATCTCATACACTCCCATCCTCCCCAAACACTCCTACACACCAACACACTCTACTAAATACAAATTTTGACGACCGCGAATCCAAGATGGCGGGCGCTACCGAAAATCGACACGCTTAACGCTCCACGCCGTCCAATCAGCGAACACGTTGCATGTTCGTGAACATCACGCAAGCTGATTGGCCAATCAGGACACTGTCCGCGGAGCGAACAGGAAAGTGTGTCCGCGGACCGAACACAGATATCACTAAATTTTTTTGACCTACTTTTTGGTCATTTTTTAAAAAACTACAGGACGGATTATCACCAGATTTGCAAAAGCATGCTTTCGGGACCAAGCCGCTGCTCCTGGTCCAAATTTGGTGAAAATCCGTCCAGCGGTTTGGGCTGTAGACGCAAGCAAAGTTTTGTTCCCATTCAGTCTATGGGAAAAAAAAAAAGTTTTGGGACCCCCCTATAACTTTGCCCCCACTGGACGAATCCTCACCAAACTTTGCAAAAAAATTCAGAGTGACCCAGATACTTTTTCTGCGAAGTTTAGTGAGGATTCGTCCTGGGAGAGCGAAGTTATAAGCCGCCCAAAAAGTGCTCTTCCTATGGAAACACCAACTTAACCATAACTACATGGCCACAACCGTGGCCATGTGATATATATATATATATATATATATATATATATATATATATATATATATATATATATATATTAAAAGTAAAAAAATACCAGCAGCTAAAGAACAAAAGCTTTTTGAACACTGATTAGCTCAAATGTGTTTCTCTATGTTATGCCTAGGTTATTAGTGAGACAAAGAATGCTCTTGTCTTAGTGATATACGATAAAGAAATAATGCTTGCATTAAAGTTGTTGCAAATATCTAAATATTGATGGTAGGACTCCCCCTTGTTCCAATTCATTCCTAGACCACAGTCCTGCCAGTCTGAGTGTTGTCCCTTTAGTTACCCCAACAATCTAAGGAGAGTAAAAAACTAGCACTGGTTATTTCAACCTTTCGAATTGTTTTGAATTCCAGGAACTTACCATTAATGTGAGGCAATCTGCAGACTTGAATTTTGAAGTGCTTTCAAGGCTGCAGTCAAGGTACACGAGAATCACTGTGACCTACCTTAAATGTAAGGCCCACCCATCTTCCCCTGTCTACCTATCCCTCTGTCTCTGTGGTTAGCACCTCTTCCCTCCCTTCTCCACCCCCAACCTTACCTTGTCTCTCCTGCCAAAAAAATAAAATAAATACAAAATACAAAAATAACAGTTCCTTTAGGAGCCACCGTTCACAGTTACAAAATAGAAATGAAAAGAAATCACAAGACCCTTTTGCAGCCTGTATAGAAGTTCTGTCCATGTGTATATGTACACAGGCATATGTCCACAGGCATCTGGAAAATTTCAAGCGTGGGGTGGGGGAATTAAAATCAATGAACTTGTTTTTCTTTCAAAAATATTGGCACTTAAAAGAACCTTTTTTGTGTTTTTGTTTTTTAGACAAGGTAATGTGGGGGACAGAAGTGCGGGAAGGGAGGGAATGGACACCTACTTGATTACATATTTTATGTGCTCACATAAACTGCTTAATGCATTTTGAATATTTCAAGAAAAATCTGATGCCAACATCAGTCAGATGCACTCCATCTCTTGGAAAGAAATTTAAATTATCAAATTTGATATTTGCATTATCAAATGTTGTCATGCCAACATGCTGCAAAACCGCACATGCAGCTTTGTCAACATTGTGCCTAGCTTTCTTAATTTGTGGAAAAAATACATTTTAACGCTTCCACATTTGTCTGTGAGTGATCCGTGAAAAAATTAGAATGTGGTAGCAGTTCCATCAACTTACCAAATGTATCCTTTATTTGAACATGTAATGAAATTCCAGTGACATAGCCCAAACTATTGCCTCCACAATGAACAACATTGTCTGGATGCTTCAAATGAACCATTCTCTCGCAAAACGGGAGCAATTCCGCCCACTTCATTCCACAAACTCCATTCCATGAAACTTTTAATTGTTCTAATCCAAGATTCTCAGACAATCCAACGTGCTTAGAATAGACCTTTAGCCAATGGATTCAAGAGCCTCCCAGAATCCATACACTCTTCTTCCTCAAAGACATAACCATAGCCATCTTAAGTGCACTCAACAAACAAAACTCCTGCTACCCAGTCGTCCAGTATGCCACAGCCAAGAAACATGATTGGCTAATCCCTTGATGTCCATGGGCATCTTAACTGCCTTCAGTCCCTGCAGTTCCTTCTCCATGCCAGGCATCCTCAAAGGACCCATATGGCATGACTGATGTCCATGGACAGCATGTCCAATTAAGGCTGGTGGGGAGGTTTACCCTCAATAAAAAATAAAAAAAAATCTACAATGATGGCTCTTAAAAGAGACTTTTTTTTAGTTTTCAATTGTTTTTCCTCATTTTTATTTCCTACACCTACTAACTTTAATATACCCTCCACATTTTTGCATGTAAGTTGTTCATATAAACCTTTTTAAAGCATTTTTAACGTTGAAAAGAAAAAATGAATTCCCAACAATTTCTATTTATTTATTGTGCATTCATTAGGTGCTTATACCAGGCCTAGTAGCCAAGGGAATCAAGAAAACATATGCACAATGGGAACCTATTAGTACCGACAGTGGGTTGCAGAGATGTAAAGAAACACACCGAGATTCACTGGAATTCAGAGAGATTAAAAACACACCAGGATTCGAATTTGCACACGGGCACAGAATGCAATGCAAAATGGGGTACAGAGATATTAAAAACACACCAGGACTCAAATGTTCACAAGGGCACAGGAATGCTTTGAAAGAAGGATTTGGTTGGGCAATGGAG
The DNA here is from genome assembly GCF_040938575.1 of Ambystoma mexicanum. Taxonomy (NCBI): domain Eukaryota; kingdom Metazoa; phylum Chordata; class Amphibia; order Caudata; family Ambystomatidae; genus Ambystoma; species Ambystoma mexicanum. The sequence goes on from NC_090933.1 coordinate 1,000,491,972, forward strand.
GCAGAATGGCATAGGCTCACTTTGGTTCAACAGTTGTTTAGGTTAGTGGAAAAAATGAACACAGTGTCCATCCATGACTCACAGATATTCTTCAGGGGTGCACAAGGTTCCAGAGGCCCAGGTTTGTGGTGTAGCATGCTGCATGCCTGGTGGCTTTTCCATAGGTGCTGCAGGGGTACAAGGAGAGGGGGCTCTCAGAACCCTCCAAGGCCCACAAAGGCACAGATAAGGGCCTTGGGAATGGGCCTTTGGAAGGGGGCCAGAGTTCACCTGCCATCTTCACTGGTAGGCCAAGAGGAGAGAGGCCAACCAATCAGGCAGTGGAGGGTGGGCTCAGGTTTCCCACAAAAATATTAGTGAGATAAACAAATGGCGGTGGCCATTTTCAAGTAGATATTGAGGCTGTCGAGTTCAATAGACATGAAAATAGCAAAACTATTCTGAGGCCATTAGGAGAACACTGCAGTTGCAAACATACACTTCCACAGCCCCAGTGGGCTGTAAGCCCAATTTAGATGACTACATTCGGCAGATGGTGACTGAAATACATGGGGCCTCTACATGCTCGAAAAAAGTGCAGTTACATCATGTGTCTCTGCTGCAGCAGATGGTGCCAGCTCCTCAGCAACTCTGGTGTAAGTGGGGGACAGATAGGGTAGATCCCAGTCCTTAGGTAGAGGGCCTTGAGAAGGGGGGCCAGCATTCACCTGCTGGCTCCTCTGGAAGGCCAGAAATAGTGAGGCTGACCAAACAGGTAGTGGAGGGCAGGCTCACATTGCCTACATGAAGATTAGTGAGATACACAAATGGTGGCAGCTATTTTCTAGTAGATATTGTGGCTGTCGAATTGTTAGTCATTAAAATAGCATTTACATGCACTCCATTGCTCTGGAAACTATTTACATCATCCAACATATTTTCATTCTCAAAAGATGCCATCCCTGAGGCATATAAAAAGGCATATACAACTTTATTAACAAGCTTCCCAGTTTTTTCCATGGCTGGACTGAATGCATTTGGACATCTCCACATTTGCCTTGGATTAATTGTAGAAAAAATTATCTGCACAGTTGGAAACAGTTCCATAAGGCTTTTCAAGAAATCCTTAATGGCAAACTGCAGCAATACAGCAGTCACACGGCCCAAACTGGTCCCCCCACAAAGCACAATAATAATGTATGCATGTTTAAAGTGAGACATACTCTCACACAATGATAATAAAGTTTCCCAGTTTACCCCACAAACTGCATACCAAGAAACGTCCTCTTCTTACAATCCAATACTACCAGAGATGCTACAGCATTCAGTATAAATCTTCATTGATTGCATCCAACAATCTCCCATCACCCACACACTCTGCTTCTTAATAGCAATAGATACATCCATCTTCACTGCACAGAACAAAAATAACACTTGCTGCCCTGCCTTCCTACTAAACTGCAATGTGGTTGGCTAATCCCACAGTCCTCTTTCCATTCCAGGCATCATTAAAAAACCCAGATGGCACGTCCCATCTTTGTGGACTATTGCATTGTCCGCGGACTCCGTAGCATAAGGCACCCCATCCACCCTTTCTGCTTTCATGTTTGTAACACTCCCTCATTCTCTGTTTTCAGTCACACATGCATCCACCAATCATATCCAAAAACTCTTCACCTAACTCTGTCATCTTAGTTCAAAAGTTCATATGTACACTTGAACTCTGAGAGTACATATCTCCTGTTAATCACGGCCACATGCATCAACTACTGTGAAACTTTCCAAGATTTCTACATGCAGATTCAACATCTGCATCTAAGAAGACATACTACAGGTATGATTATATTTTATAAAGAACTTTTTTGCAACACTTTTACAAATATATAGATCTACAATGTGGTGGTCACTTACCCTGTAATCATCTTTTCAATAAGCACATTCTATTTTTAAACACTCTTATCAAATGCCATATAGAAGAGCACTCGGTACCTGGTAACACCAAGTGGCAGTTACTTACATGCACTGCGCACATATTAAAGTTCCACAGGCCATTTAAAAATAAATGTTCTACAAATCTTTCACATCAGCTTTTCCTTTCTTTTACAAAACCCTTAGAGCCAGTGCTGCTGCAAATGCACACATGAATTGTTTACCTTTCAACAAAATCCTCCTAAAAATAAACACTTTTAAATGCACACCATTTTCCATTTCTCATTCCATATGAACATCAAAGTTATCAAACTTTCTCATTACATCATTCTCCAACTGCTCTCACATACATGTGTACTACCAAACAGCCCACTTCATCAATTTTTTTGCACAGTGCAAACAATTATTTTCCACTGCTAAAATGTAGTTTTGCGCTGTCAACACAATCCTTTACTCATTGTACTGTGCACAATGTGTTTTTGGAATACAAAGGCAATGCAAACTCACTTTATACTGCAAAAAATTATTTTACACTGACTTTTCACTGCAAAATTACACTTTGAACAGTACCATGAATCAGGGTTTCTATTGGCAATGCACACTTACTTTTCAGCAGTGCAAAGTCAGTTTGCACTGTGCAATAAATTCCATTAATCGGGCCCAAAGTACATATATACAACACTTCTCTTTGTATATAAACTATTGTTCTTTTCCAACCACTCCTATAACACACCAAACACTGCTCCAACTACACTCTGCATTGCTTTACTACTAGACCACAGTTCCCTAAACTTTAAAACACTGCAACACATTACAAATACATTGCAACACAAACACAGCCCTTCTCTTATTAAAATCACCAGCACACACATAATCTAGATGTGTATCTTTTTTTACACAAACATTTTTGCCCTACACCTTATAATGTCCCAAACAGTCTCATTGCAGAATTGCCGGTAAAATCCACTGGTAGCCGGCATCTTTCCATCAACCCCATGGGAATGGGAACCATGAAGCACTGGCACCATTATCAATGCCACCCATTCATTACAACACAGCCATCTCTCAACAACTTCTATACCACTTTTTACTTCCTTGATATTCCATACTGCTATACAGTCCTAATTTCAATGCAACAACTTTGAAAATCATTGCAATCCAAATCACTAACACACATTAGCACACACAGACACACTTCTTCACGCCTTTTCCATTACTTCCACACAGCCCTCATACCTTTGCACTAAACCACACCATTAAAGCAACCACTGTTTCAAAATATTATAATGTCCTTACTTATTCCATCACACCACCACTGCCTTACTAACTAACTCAAGCCTATTACACTTGTAAAGCCTCTTACTCTTACAAAATCCCAACCACACCTATCATCCCACTGCACAATCACACATACGCCCATACATAATACATGCATACACATTCCACAGTTTTCAAACACAAACATTATTTCTTTCCAAACAGGCAAAATAGATTGCCTACTAAAAGCAGCTCTGTAGAAAACAAAGAGAAATAGAGCAGATAAGAATAAAAACAAGACATTTACAGGCCGATTCATGGAATAATTAGCGCGGCGCAAGTGGGCAAAAACGTGCGAATCGCAGTGGAATAGCGAAAATCGCAGTGAACGTGCGAAAATCGCACGAAAAGCAGCGCACGTCGATTCATGGAAGGCCGTGCGCGAGAAAACCAGCGGATGTGCGATAAAAAGTGCGCGGCGCACGTTAGCGCACAGGCCATCTAACAGCGTGCGCCAGGTCACTGCGAAAATCGCACAGGCCACAGCGAAAATCGCACATAGCGCGGCGCACGCAACAAAAGTAGGCGGAACACGGGCGTAACACTCGGAATGGGGAACAACTTGCCAAAACGTGGGCGTCACGGGGGAAGTACAGGGCACAAGTGCGCGGAACGCCCACACGCTCGCCTACAACACGTATTCATGGAATAGAATAGGGGAAAAAAGCGCACGCTCAAACCAGCGCACAGGCACAAACACGACCGCCACAAGAAAGCAGGCGGTAGCGTCTCTGCGGCTGTAAGAAATGTGCGCCAAAAGGTGCGCCAACTAATCGCACCTATATACTGCCATGATGAATGTCCCATACTGTGGCCCTCCAGGAACAAAGACGTGCAAAGGGGCACCCACAAACACGGACACCCGCTGACAAAAAATACGTGTGCGTGTATACCGGGGTGCGCGGGAAGTCTAACACGCGATTTCAGCAGGGTACGTGCATCACAGGGGTTCGCGTGAAGTTTCACACGCGATCGGGTCTGGGGGAGCGGGCTACGTGTATTTCTGGGGTGCGCGTGAAGTTCCACACGCGAATAGGCTGGGCGCCTGGGCGCGTGTATTTCAGGGGTGCGCGGGAAGTTCCACACGCGAACAGACTGGGCGCGTGTATTTCAGGGGTGCGCGGGAATTTCCACACGCGAACAGCCTGGGCGCGTGTATTTCAGGGGTGCGGGGGAAGTTCCACACGCGAACAGCCTGGGCGCGTGTATTTCAGGGGTGCGCGGGAAGTTCCACACGCGAATAGCCTGGGCGCGTGTATTTCAGGGGTGCGCGGGAAGTTCCACACGCGAACAGACTGGGCGCGTGTATTTCAGGGGTGCGCGGGAATTTCCACACGCGAATAGCCTAGGCGCGTGTATTTCAGGGGTGCGGGGGAAGTTCCACACGCGAACAGACTGGGCGCGTGTATTTCAGGGGTGCGCGGGAATTTCCACACGCGAACAGCCTGGGCGCGTGTATTTCAGGGGTGCGCGGGAAGTTCCACACGCGAACAGCCTGGGCGCGTGTATTTCAGGGGTGCGGGGGAAGTTCCACACGCGAACAGCCTGGGCGCGTGTATTTCAGGGGTGCGCGGGAAGTTCCACACGCGAACAGCCTGGGCGCATGTATTTCAGGGGTGCGCGGGAAGTTCCACACGCGAATAGCCTGGCCGCGTGTATTCCAGGGGTGCGCGGGAAGTTCCACACGCGAATAGCCTGGGCGCGTGTATTTCAGGGGTGCGCGGGAATTTCCACACGCGAACAGCCTGGGCGCGTGTATTTCAGGGGTGCGGGGGAAGTTCCACACGCGAAAAGCCTGGGCGCGTGTATTTCAGGGGTGCGCGGGAACTTCCACACGCGAACAGCCTGGGCCCGTGTATTGCAGGGGTGCGCGGGAAGTTCCACACGCGAACAGCCTAGGCGCGTGTATTTCAGGGGTGCGGGGGAAGTTCCACACGCGAACAGCCTGGGCGCGTGTATTTCAGGGGTGCGCGGGAAGTTCCACACGCGAACAGCCTGGCCGCGTGTATTCCAGGGGTGCGCGGGAAGTTCCACACGCGAATAGCCTGGGCGCGTGTATTTCAGGGGTGCGCGGGAAGTTCCACACGCGAAAAGCCTGGGCGCGTGTATTTCAGGGGTGCGCGGGAAGTTCCACACGCGAACAGCCTGGGCGCGTGTATTGCAGGGGTGCGCGGGAAGTTCCACACGCGAATAGCCTAGGCGCGTGTATTTCAGGGGTGCGGGGGAAGTTCCACACGCGAACAGCCTGGGCGCGTGTATTTCAGGGGTGCGCGGGAAGTTCCACACGCGAATAGCCTGGCCGCGTGTATTCCAGGGGTGCGCGGGAAGTTCCACACGCGAATAGCCTGGGCGCGTGTATTTCAGGGGTGCGCGGGAAGTTCCACACGCGAATAGCCTAGGCGCGTGTATTTCAGGGGTGCGCGGGAAGTTCCACACGCGAATAGCCTGGCCGCGTGTATTCCAGGGGTGCGCGGGAAGTTCCACATGTGATTTCACAGTGTGGGTCATCCCAGGTGTACCCTGTACACCCTCCACGGCCCCTGCAGGCAGCCCACACCACAGGGGACTACCCTGCATCCCTGGTCATGTCCCGCAGGCAGCCCACCCACCATGGGCATGCCCCCCAGCAAAGGCACATGTCTCCTTGAACTAATGAACACCAACTCATGTCCCCTTGCACCCCCACCCCCCAGCACTGTGGGGCACCTGCCAGCAGGCCCCCACCCATGTCCAACTCATGTCTCCCACCCCCCCACACCCCAGCACTGTGGGGCACCTGCCAGCAGGCCCCCACCCATGTCCAACTCATGTCTCCCACCCCCCCCACCCCCCAGCACTGTGGGGCACCTGCCAGCAGGCCCCCACCCATGTCCAACTCATGTCTCCCACCACCCCCACACCCCAGCACTGTGGGGCACCTGCCAGCAGGCCCCCACCCATGTCCAACTCATGTCTCCCACCACCCCCACCCCCCAGCACTGTGGGGCACCTGCCAGCAGGCCCCCACCCATGTCCAACTCATGTCTCCCACCACCCCCACACCCCAGCCACCAGGGGCACCCTCCACCAGGCCCCCACTCATGTCACCCACCACCCCACCCCCCAGCAGTGCAGGGTCACCCTCCACCAGGCCCCCACCCATGTCCAACTCATGTCTCCCACCCCCCCCACACCCCAGCACTGTGGGGCACCTGCCAGCAGGCCCCCACCCATGTCCAACTCATGTCCCCCACCCCCCAGCACTGTGGGGCACCTGCCAGCAGGCCCCCACCCATGTCCAACTCATGTCTCCCACCACCCCCACACCCCAGCACTGTGGGGCACCTGCCAGCAGGCCCCCACCCATGTCCAACTCATGTCTCCCACCACCCCCACCCCCCAGCACTGTGGGGCACCTGCCAGCAGGCCCCCACCCATGTCCAACTCATGTCTCCCACCACCCCCACACCCCAGCCACCAGGGGCACCCTCCACCAGGCCCCCACTCATGTCACCCACCACCCCACCCCCCAGCAGTGCAGGGTCACCCTCCACCAGGCCCCCACCCATGTCCAACTCATGTCTCCCACCCCCCCCCCACACCCCAGCACTGTGGGGCACCTGCCAGCAGGCCCCCACCCATGTCCAACTCATGTCTCCCACCACCCCCACCCCCCAGCACTGTGGGGCACCTGCCAGCAGGCCCCCACCCATGTCCAATCCATGCCCCCTGCACCTGGGTCCCAACATTCCCCAATCATGTCCGTAATGCCCATCCTGCCCTGCCAAAAGGCCCAACCAACTATCACACCCACCCACATATCAAAGGCAATTACATGTTACACCCCCAATGTAAATAATGCAATTTAACACATGTCTGTCACACACAATGGCTGTAAGTGAATGACAAAACACCCAACATGACATGCCTGAAAGCAATGAGATGATACGACACATTGAAGAATAAAAAAATATTATGTATTGAACAGCAAACAAGAAAAAACACAAAGCAAATCAAACTAAACAAGAAGAATGTCCAAGAAAAAATTCTGAATTATTAAAATAAGGAAATTAAGAAGATCATCCTGGGTCCATGAGCCCTACCAAATTAAACCTAACTGACTACTAACTAAAAAGTGAACTATATACAAAAAAGTGGTGCATTGTCCAATCGCAACCAAAAAAAATTCAAAAAAACAAAGGAAACCTAACCCTAACTATACAACTATATACAAAGGCAGCGGGCTATTCGGACGGCTCACTGGTTGTTGTCATGGGCCAGGGCATCATCGAACTCCTGGTCAATGGCTTGGAGGCGGGCATGTTCCCTGGCCCCGAGGTCCCGCAGGGATAACGCAGTGTCCAGCTCTAACTCCCTGCGAAGACCCTCGAGGCACTCAGCCCGCCTCAGCGCCCTCCACATGGAGTCCTCCGCCCTGACCATCGTGAGCCGTTCCTCCTCTGCCCGCTGCCGCTCCGCACCTATCCGCTGGCACAACCTCTCCCACACGGAAGCCACTCCCATTCCAGGGTTCTCCTGCCCTCCGGCCGATGCCTGCACCCCCGATGTTGATGGCCCCGAGCCATGATGCCTCCCACGTTGAGCCTGCTGCTGCCTCCGACGCAACTGCCTGTGCCAGCACGACGGCATCCAGGCTGATGGAAACCACAGACGCCGTCGTGCACGTGCCCTGCCCGATGATGCCGTCACATCCTCCATCTGCTGGGGTCCAGTTGCTCTGGTGTCCACCCCTGCTGGATCTCTGACTCCCGACTGTGGCAGGGATGGGATCCCCACCGAGCTGGCTGCATTGGTCGGGGCAGGTCCACAGGGGGCCCTGGTGGCATCTGGGCTGGAAGACGGCAAGGAGAACGACTGGTGGATAGCCTGCACAGAGGAGGAGAGGGCCGCCACATTGGCCAACACATGCAGGAAACCCCCGAACATGGCCGATCCCAATTGGGCCACGTCGGTACGGTGCACTTCGTGATGACGTGCGTGCTCCTCCCGGGAAGCACGCACGGCATCACGAATCACAGCCGTGCGCATCGCGACCCCAATCAGGACCTTCTCCGCACGGCCAGGGGTTCCCACGTCCGCAGGTGGAGGGGAGTCAGGTGACATGGACATCCCCTCTACCTGCGGACGGGCCTGGGACGGGGCATCCCTGCTGGTGCATGGTGGTGCACTCACAGGGTCAGGGACAGCGACATGCACAGGCCCCTCCACGGTGACCTGTGCTGCCTCCTGCCCCTGGCCCTGGACTGCACCACTTGCACCAGCAGGGATGCCCCCACCAGGCCCCATGTGTGCCCCAGTGGCGGCCTCCTCCTCCTCTGTGCAAACCACCAACCTGGATGGCTCCTCACCGTCTCCCACCGTAGCAGGCCCCTGTGGGGGCTCACCCACCCCTTCCGCTGCAGCCGTGGGGGCATCCCCGCCGCCTTGCTCCACAGCGCCGTCTCCGCCCTCTTCTTCACTAGCCGCTGCGTAGAGGGAGACAAAGAACACAAGCATCAGGGCACTGTACAATGGTCCCCTAGACAGGAAGCAATAGCAGATGAGCACCACTGTCAAAGTACACTTCCATCATGTCCCTCCACAACACATGGGTCAGTCCAGGCAAAACACACACAGTAACAGGCATGGTGCATGCCATGGACATTTCCATGCATGTCCAATGGACTCTTGAAACATTCAATGATATGTAACTCACATGCATCATGCCTCATGCCCATCACATGCACACACTTCACCTCAGTCACATCCATCTGGCCCCAAACACACCAAACACAGCGGTTACAAGGGTAATTTGGCTGCTTTACTGAATCTCTGCATTGTCACACACATGTGTCATGCATCCATGGCATGCACAAGTCACAGACACGCAGGTCAGGCACACAGACATGGCTACCATATATGTACCTGGCATCAGCACCCATCCCTCACCCCCACCCATGTCCACGTACAGAGACTGGCATGCTCTCATGTTCAAAATCTGAATAGGGCTCCCCATGCGGCATTTCAACACATGCAACAACCATGTGCATCACACATCACTGGTCGCACATGCATTACCATGATGTCCCTGCACACATACATGCATACATGGCCTAGGCACACATACAGGCAAGTATCATAGAACCAGCACACCGCAACATGCCCTGTCTCACACAGTAATGCATGGACACTTACCGCTCAACTCCAGACGGGCCTCCCTCTCAAGGATCTGGGCGTGGAGCGCTGGGCGTACGCGTTCCAGGACCCTCATCTGGATGGAACTCATGCGGCCCCGGCCCCCCTCCACGAGGCGCCGGGCCTTCACAAGGGTCCTGGACCTCAAGTCCTCCCAGCGCTTTTTGATCTTCAGGACGTCGCGGGTTGACACCCCCTCCGCGTTGATGGCAACCACACAGTCGGCCCAGATCCTCTGCCGTCCTTCCTTGCTGGCGCGGGACGATCCAAAGAGGGCATCATACTGCCCCAGGACATGCTCCACCAGGACACCAACTTCGGTGACAGTGAAGCTGGTGCCCCTCTGCCCCTCTGGCCTGGGGTTGCCACTGGTGCCCGATGTTGAAGTGCCCGACATGGCAACCCCAGAGGCAGGTGTGGGTGGGCAACTGGGTCCTGGGGCTGGGCTGTGGAGCGATGTAATACCAGTCGGGAGTCTTCTGTTCCAGCAGGGGTGGACACAGCAACTGGACCCCTGCAGATGGCTGATGTGCAGGCACCAAATGGCAGGGCACGGTGGCAGCAGGCAGGCAGGCAGGCAGGCAGGCAGCAGCAGATGGCACGTGGGAGGCTGCTCGGGGCACTGGGGGGCAGTAACTCGGCCTTCTGGGCAGGAGCGTGGGCTTCCGTGTGTTTTCGCGTGGCCAGCTTGATACGGAGTGATTTGGCACGTGAAAATCCTGCACGTCAGCGTGAAATCCGAGGAAAGGCCCTTAGCGCGTAAGCGCGTCAGCACGCATACGCGATTCTATTGGACCAGAGTCCCTCAGCGCGTAAGCGCGTCTGTGACGTGACCCGCACGGGTGTTCCCCACTCAGCACGTGATGACGGGGCACACGTGGAGATACTGCACGTCAGAGTGTCATCGCGTGTAATTGGACAAAAGTGCGCGTACACGCGATTGGCCTATGTACGTGTATTTAATGGGTGCGCGGCCACTTACACACGCAAGTACGTCAGCGAACCTGTATCCCGTGGTGCGTGTGAATTTCCACACGCTATTGGACTGGGAACTGGATTCCAGGGGTGCGCGGGTCACACGCTGTATCCCGTGGTGCGTGTGAATTTCCACACGCTATTGGACTGGGAACTGGATTCCAGGGCTGCGCGGGTCACACGCTGTATCCCGTGGTGCGTGTGAATTTCCACGCGCTATTGGACTGGGAACTGGTTTCCAGGGGTGCGCGGGTCACACGCTGTATCCCGTGGTGCGTGTGAATTTCCACACGCTATTGGACTGGGAACTGGATTCCAGGGGTGCGCGGGTCACACGCTCGCCTAGAACACGCGCTAAGCATAAATTGCGGACTTTAACAATAACAAGCTCAGACGCCAGGATGAACATACCGTTCCTAGCAGCAGTGGCAGTGGGCTACCAAAGGAGGAGGAGGAGGATAGTCAGGGCCAGAATATTCACACCCAGAACCAGCCTTTTCGGGATGCCTGATGACCAGGTGTATGGGAGGTACAGGTTTCCACCACACATCATACTGGACCTGGTGAGTGAGTGGGAGGATGACCTCACATCACCCACCCTGTGCTCCCAAGCACTCAGCCCCCTGGAGAAGGTCCTCAATGTACTGCACTTCTTAGCCACTGGATCATTTCAGCGGACAAGTGCCATAGTGGGTGGGGTGTCACAGGCCACCCAGTCACGCTGCCTACACCAGGTCTTGAACATCATGACTGCACGGCCATCAGTCCGCAGGCACATATACCTGCCCAGAACACCTGCAGAAAGGCATGCTGCCGCCCTGGATTTTTACGCAGTGGCACTATTCCCCAAAGTGCTAGGTGCCATCGACTGCACCCATGTGGCTCTACGTCCCCCCAGGGCATCTGAGCACATCTATAGGAACCGCAAGCACTGGCATTCCATCAACGTGCAGGTAGCATGTAATGCCAAGGGAATCATCACCTCAGTATATGCCAACTATCCCGGCTCCACCCACGACAGCTTCATTTACCGAATGTCCACCCTAAGCCGGGACCTAGAAGCTGGGCGGCATGGCGATACATGGCTGCTTGGTGAGTATGTATGCCACTGCACATGCATGCATGTTGGATACTGAGCAAGGTCACAACCTCACCAATGATACCAATCCCCACCTCCACAGGGGACAGTGCCTACCCTCTCAGCCCCCACATGATGACGCCAATTCGGAACCCCACCACGCCACCCCAGGTAAGATTTAACACAGCCCACATTACAACCAGGGGCATAGTGGAGCGCACATTCGGAGTGCTGAAGTCACGCTTTCGCTCCCTTGACCGTTCTGGCGGGCAGCTGTTATACGCTCCCCCAGTAGTGTGCAGGATCATAGTGGCAGCATGTGTCCTGCACAACGTTGCAACACGCCGGGGCCTGGCCGTGGACATGGTGGTGGCCCCACATCCCCAACCACATGCACAGCCGCTGCGCATGGGAGGGGAAAGGGCACGGGGGGAGGCAGCCCGTACACAGCTAGTGGCAAATTACTTCACATAGAAATCACACCCCTGTGGAGTGCACACTGCCCTGGCACATTCCATCTGACAATCAAAGATGACTCAACCTGACACTGATCCTGAATGTGTGGAGAATGAACCGGGAATTCCATGTCAGCCTGAGATTGTTCACCTGGAAGTGTCACAATGTGTGCATCCCTACCCACACAGACACCACCAATGCAGTTTTGTGAAGTTACACATTGAAGCAGCTAAAATGAATACCCACTTGCAAAATGCAACAAGAGGACAGTGCCATGTCAGCCAACCCCACCCCAGCACTGCCACACGACACACCGTGCCATGTCATGCTAATTGCAGGGAAACAAAGTAATCCCCACAACATGACATCACTCTCACTATGTACAGTGGCACTATTAGAAACCTGCAACACCTGAAATGCTCACAGCAATGCCGGACCAACAACATACTTGAGCACGTAGTACCATTAACATGACATCAAAAAGGTTACATATTAGTAGTCTCACCACCTGGAAATGCCTGCACTCCCACCACTACCAACTGTGCAGTGTTGCCGCCATGTAGAGTTGTAGGTGCACTGCTGCCAACATGGTCCCCTTCGCCAGACTAGAGGTCCTTGTGTGGACTTGAGGAAGGGACCTGCAAATTGGGAGGTAGACACAGAAGAAGAGTTACACATCAATGCAACATGCAGTGTACAACACAACAGCAATATGCACTATGAATGTATACACAGTATTGACTACAGACTGGCCACACAGCTCATGGGAGTCCAACGTCACTGTGTAATTCACTGTCACTTGGGCACACCCTTTGCAAGCCCATGGAAACGGGAAGCAGGAGGGGTGTGTGTGACTCAAACCCAAGCATCTGAACCAAATACATTACAAGCCTGCATGTGCCCAGCCACAATGCAGCGTATGCCCACAGGAACCACGGAAGCCAACAGATCGGAGCCAACACATCGGAGCCAACAGATCGGAGCCAACAGATCGGAGCCAACAGATCGGAGCCAACAGATCGGAGCCAACAGATCGGAGCCAACAGATCGTCCCAAAAAAATTGGGAATAAAAGAAATAAAAATAAAAATAAAAATAAGAAACAATCAAAAATGGCCATTGATGGGCCCGGGGGGGTTGGGGAGGCCACCCAGGAGGTCCGAGGACAGGATGCACACCAGAGCCCACCTGCGTGGATCCTGGGAAGATAAAACACCTCCATGGGCTCATGGCCCACACGGCTACCCTATTGTGGGAGTGTCACTGCTGTCGCTATTATCACCCTGTGCAGCTGCATCCGGAGGTGGTTGCACTATGGGAGGCAGCCCACGCAAGGCCCTAGTCTGCTCCTCCATGGCTGCAAGCATGCGGCTGTGGTAGGTCTGGTTCTGGAGGATGAGTGTGCGGAGGTCCCCATGCAACAACTCACGGGATGCCCGGACCTCCGCCCTCGTTGCCTGCATCTCAGCTGAGAGCGTACGGGTGAGACGCTCCAGCTGCTGTTCTGTCCTTTGGTGTGTTGAAGCCTCAAGCTCAACAAGAGTCGTCCTGAGGTGTAGGAGCTCCTGCCTCAGGGCTTCCCTGTGGCCCTGGGACTCAATGGAGATGGCCTCCTGCAGAGTCGCCAGTGCCGCCCGCCTGTCCCTGTTGGACCCCAACATGTCCTCCCTGTGTGACTGGCAGATGGAGTCGGTTGCCTGCTCTAGTCGCTCCATCAGCCTTTCTGGGGGGACAATGGAAGTGGCCACCCTATCCATGGCCTGAGCCATCATCTCGGATGATGCAGCCTGTTGGGTAGCCATACCGTAAATGGATTGCTCCCATGCGGTATTGCCGGGTGGCGTACGGCCACCACGTCGGCGGGCACCACACCTGTCTGGGGCAAGGCGAACTGCGCCTTGCTGTGCCGGCACTGCCTGAGGCTGCAGGACTGCATTCCCCCTCTGATCTGCTGGCCCAGGAACAGGATCAGATGTCGCGGAGTGTGACCCTGCATCCGTAACCACCGAAGGCGTAGCTGCCAACACTGACATCCCCATGGAGGGTACTGACCCTGGAGCAGGTGGGTGAGACAGAACAGAATCCCTCCCTGGAACACTCACCAGCGACGGCACGTAGGTCTCATCCGAATCAACACCTGAGTACAGCTCGGGGGAGGTGCAGCCAGAGACACCCCTTGAGAGCACGACCTGCAGCACTTGTGGGTTCTCCCCCACCACCACACCACGTCCCTCACTGGTGGTTGGTCGGCCCTGGGACACCTCCTGGGTCTGCACCATCTCCACAACCCCAGCAGTATCAGGTGTGTCTTCCCCTGCAAAGACATGAAAACAAAGTAATGGAAACGGGCATTAGCACCATGGCACACATTGAGGGCTGAGAAGCAAGAGAACCAGTACTTGATTGACACATGTCCCACATGACTAAAACCCTCCCATGCATGCACCCTCACTGCGTATGAAGTGCAGGCAAATGGCACACACTGATGACACCAAGATGGAAGATGAACAAATTTTCTGCATGCTGCCTGGCAGTGGCATCACACATTGGCCTGTGATTGGCAGGTGAAACACACATGCCATCACACAGATGGCATGTACCATTGCTATTGAGTGAAGATGGAGAGGAGGGCAGCACCTATTCATTCAGTCCAGTTCCCGCATGTAATAGCTTTTCTGATTCTAACAGGTCAGATTTTTCACCTGGAGCTGCCAGTCTGAAATGGTCAAATAGCACAGGGACATGTGTGTACAAATGATATCCAGGTAACAAAGTCACTCCACTTTACCATACCCATGTCAGACATGTGACTAGTGGACAGCGACATGCCTAGTGAAAGTGGTGGAATGCAAACAAACTGACTGAATGAACAGTGAAAAATAAGCAAATATGTTGTGTCAAGGTGACACTTCAAGGGCAACTGGCGTGCAGTTGTGCTAGATGTCTACTGTTGGCAGAAGGGATACTGCTATGGCCAAATGCAGCTGCGCAGGAAGTATTGCATGAAGCACATGGCTGACCCATCCGACTGAGGCGCACACACTCTCACCTGGCACCCAAACAGAAGCCCTCACACACACACCATGCACATGTATGACACACACATGCATGTGCACTCACCGGACAATGCCTCGTAATCAGCCAGATCTCCCACGCCTTGGATCTGTTCCTCCGTGACGTAGGTCCCAGCGACTGACTCATGTGGAGTGAGTTCCATGTCTTCTACTGGAGACCCACCTCCAGTCACTAGAGTTGCGGCATGACTTGAGGCCAGCTTACTCTTTGCCCTGCGCTTTAGGTCATTCCAGCGCTTATAGCAATCATTGGCTGTGCGCCTCACGATTCCAAGGGCACTTACGATGTCCGCAACGGTCTGCCAGTGTGCCTGGCGTTGTGCAGGTGTGGTCTTGGATCCTGCAACAATGACCATCTCGTTGTCATGTCCGGACACATACTCGACAAGTGCATTCAGTTCGTCATCCGTGAAGCTGGGCTTCCTGGACGGGCCGGACTGTGTAGCCGTGTCTGGGGCATCAGCCTGTGCCGGACGAGCACTCTTCCTCTTCCGCTTGGAAGGTGGTGGTGATCCTGAGTGTCCTGCGCCGCTCTGGACACTAGGGGCAGGAGCCCTGGTGGACTCTGTATCAGGAGGGTGGGATTGCACACTCAGCATGGGAGTTGGTGCAGGCATTGGCTCTAGTGTGATGGTGTCAGGGGGAATGTCAGCAGCATGGACTAGGACCGACACTGTCCTGGCTGGGTGTGTGAGGGCTGGGGTGGATGGAGCCGCAGCTGCCCCTGCAGCCACTCCGCCCTGCCTCCTTGGTGCAGCAGATGACCTTGCTGCCCCAGATCCACGTGGCATGATGGCATCAACGTGCACCAGCGCACGTGTCGTAGCCCTGCTGACCTGGAAGTCAGCCATGGAGTCAGCCAGGTCTGGTGCCACAATGGGCTGGTCCAACAAGGGCTGAGCATGGATGGTGTCAGCCACTTCAGCCTCAACGGGAGGGGGGGAGGGGGGGAGGGGGGGATGATGGGTACCCTTGACTGGTCCTCCACACATGGGGGGACAGGCTCACCCTGCAAGTTACGACCACGTCCCCTACCGGATCCACCACGGCCACCACTTGTGGCTCTTCCACCTTTGCCACCCTTACGGAATCCTCGCCTCCCAGCCATGGCACTGATATTAATGTGCGTATGGGAGTGGCTGTAGACAATTGTCCTGGGCAATTGGGGGTCAAAGGGGTTGGGTACCAGATGGTAATTGTACCCTAGTGCTCTAGCACGGCTGATTGTAACCCCTGGGGAAAGATGACGGGTCACGCAACGCACAGGAGGCCCAAAAAAGGGAGATGACGTGCACGCAACCCCTCCTAGACCACGTGTGCAGAAAGAAAAACCTGCACTACGCTGTGGCACCCAGTAACACAAGAATGAACGTATGCGTGTCACACGCAGCCTAGAATGACCTCTGAAGGGGTAGGCTACACACGGGGCAAGCACAGAAGTTGGATACGTGCGTGACTCACCGTCTGCCAGGTAAAAGAGCGTGAAGAATGAGCGCGTTTGGCTGGCTAAACCTCCGCCAAAAGAAGATGTGTACGCTGTCTGAGAAGACAGGACAACAGTAGAAGGGGACACTGTTTGAGGGAACAGGCCCAGGTAAACCAGTAAAAGAGAAAAAAGAGAAAAAGCTGTCAGAGGTAACAGGGAATACGAACTGGAAACGCCGTGAAGTAAATCGCGTGTGAAACGACAAGAAGTACAGATTTCACCCACTCGCTCTCCACGAAAAGCACGTACAAGGAAATGGTGTTCTACATGTACCTTATATACAGGCCCACACGTACAGCGTCACTTACGCGGCGTGTACGTTCACCAATCACACGCTTTGTCACTCCTGCGTGTAGATCCATTTTCACCAATCACACGCTTTGTCACTTCTGCGTGTAGATCCATTTTCACCATTCACACGCTTTGTCACTTCTGCGTGTAGATCCATTTTCACCAATCACACGCTTTGTCACTTCTACGTGTACATCCATTTTCACCAATCACACGCTTTGACACTGGGACGTGTCACGCAACAATTTCCTGCACGTGCAGGTGACTATAGGCGCGCATATGCTGTTGACGGGTTTACGCGCTAAGGGCCTTTGCTGACGTGTGGGATTTCACTACCTATCAGGCTGTCCACGCGTTCACACACGAGAGACCACGCTCCTGGCCAGGAGGCGAAATTACTGCCCCCCAGAGCCCTGAGCACGCTCCCACCTGCCATCTGCTGCTGCCTGACTGCCTGCTGGCCACGTGCCCCACAGTGCTGGTGGGTGGGGGTGTTGGGAGACATGGGTGGGGGCCTGGTGGAGGGTGCCCCTGCACTGGTGGGGGTGGTGGGAGACATGGGTGGGGGCTTGGTGGAGAGTGCCCCTGGTGGCGGGGGGGTGGGGGTGGTGGGAGACATGAGTGGGGGCCTGGTGGAGGCTGCCCCTGCACTGCTGGGGGGTGGGGGTGCAGGGGGACATGAGCAGGTGTGCAGGGTAGTCCCCTGTTTTGTAGGCTGCCTGCAGGGGCCGTGGAGGGTGTACAGGGAACACTTGTGAGGACCCACCCAGCCTAATCGCGTGTGATGATTCCCACGCACCCCTGTTATACACGTACCCTGGCCAATCGCGTGTTAAACTTCCCGCGTACCCCTATAATACACGTACCCTGGCTAATCGCGTGTTAAACTTCCCGCGTACCCCTGTAATACACTTACCCTGGCTAATCGCGTGTTAAACTTCCCGCGTACCCCTGTAATACACTTACCCTGGCTAATCGCGTGTTAAACTTCCCGCGTACCCCTGTAATACACGTACCCTGGCCAATCGCGTGTTAAACTTCCCGCGTACCCCTGTAATACACTTACCCTGGCTAATCGCGTGTTAAACTTCCCGCGTACCCCTGTAATACACGTACCCTGGCCAATCGCGTGTTGAACTTCCCGCGTACCCCTGTAATACACGTACCCTGGCCAATCGCGTGTTAAACTTCCCGCGTACCCCTGTAATACACGTACCCTGGCTAATCGCGTGTATAACTTCACGCGTACCCCTGTAATACACGTACACTGGCCAATCGCGTGTATAACTTCCCGCGTACCCCTGTAATACACGTACCCTGGCCAATCGCGTGTTAAACTTCCCGCGTACCCCTGTAATACACGTACCCTGGCCAATCATGTGTTAAACTTCCCGCGTACCCCTGTAATACACGTACCCTGGCCAATCGCGTGTTAAACTTCCCGCGTACCCCTGTAATACACTTACCCTGGCCAATCGCGTGTTAAACTTCCCGCGTACCCCTGTAATACACGTACCCTGGCCAATCGCGTGTTGAACTTCCCGCGTACCCCTGTAATACACGTACCCTGGCCAATCGCGTGTTAAACTTCCCGCGTACCCCTGTAATACACGTACCCTGGCCAATCGCGTGTATAACTTCCCGCGTACCCCTGTAATACACGTACCCTGGCCAATCGCGTGTTAAACTTCCCGCGTACCCCTGTAATACACGTACCCTGGCCAATCGCGTGTTAAACTTCCTGCGTACCCCTGTAATACACGTACCCTGGCTAATCGCGTGTATAACTTCACGCGTACCCCTGTAATACACGTACCCTGGCCAATCGTGTGTTAAACTTCCCGCGTACCCCTGTAATACACTTACCCTGGCTAATCGCGTGTTAAACTTCCCGCGTACCCCTGTAATACACGTACCCTGGCCAATCGCGTGTTAAACTTCCCGCGTACCCCTGTAATACACGTACCCTGGCCAATCACGTGTTAAACTTCCCGCGTACCCCTGTAATACACTTACCCTGGCCAATCGCGTGTTAAACTTCCCGCGTACCCCTGTAATACACGTACCCTGGCCAATCGCGTGTTGAACTTCCCGCGTACCCCTGTAATACACGTACCCTGGCCAATCGCGTGTTAAACTTCCCGCGTACCCCTGTTATACACGTACCCTGGCCAATCGCGTGTATAACTTCACGCGTACCCCTGTAATCCACGTACCCTGGCCAATCGCGTGTTAAACTTCCCACGTACCCCTGTAATACACGTACCCTGGCCAATCGCGTGTTAAACTTCTCGCGTACCCCTGTAATACACGTACCCTGGCTAATCGCGTGTTAAACTTCCCGCGTACCCCTGTAATACACTTACCCTGGCTAATCGCGTGTTAAACTTCCCGCGTACCCCTGTAATACACGTACCCTGGCCAATCGCGTGTTGAACTTCCCGCGTACCCCTGTAATACACGTACCCTGGCCAATCGCGTGTTAAACTTCCCGCGTACCCCTGTAATACACGTACCCTGGCTAATCGCGTGTATAACTTCACGCGTACCCCTGTAATACACTTACCCTGGCTAATCGCGTGTTAAACTTCCCACGTACCCCTGTGATACACGTACCCTGGCCAATCGCGTGTTAAACTTCCCGCGTACCCCTGTAATACACGTACCCTGGCTAATCGCGTGTATGACTTCACGTGTACCCCTGATATGCACGTTACCCGCTTTGCGTTCCTTGTTTGGCTGCCCTGTAAACTGGTCCAGGGTTAGCGCAGCCCTTTGCGATGATTTAGCGATTTTGATGGCTTTTCCTTGCGCGAGGGCGTTCTTGGGGGCGTTACTGGCGCTGCTGCAGGGTCGCTGCGATACTCTGCGCCACGGCTGGTTTGGGAGCATGAAATCCATGAATACGCTGTGCGCGGAAATCGGTTTTAGCGCACGTGCCTGGCGCAGTCAATCGCACGCGGACACTCTGCGCCAGCCGCTTGCGACACTTTTCAGCGAAATTCTATGAATTACCCTGTTAGTCATCCTCATCTAAATAAATGTATACTAAATAAATGTATAGAAAGCATTAAAAAATAAAGTTATTAACCTCCCTCAACAAAAGTAAACAAGCCACCAATAAAACAACGCCCCTCTCTCAAAATCTAAAAGTAAAAAAAAACATGTACAAACAAACCCACATCAAATAAGGAACCTAACAATATATCTACCAATAGTAGCGTAGCCACAGCAAACCAATCCAAGGTCTAATTGACTTTGCATTTCTACTAAAGAGAACTTTGTTTATAATGATATTAAACAGAATGAAACCACAAACTAAATTAATCAATAAATTACAAAAAGTACTTCTAATCCTGCACAATGTCAACAGAGATACCTTTTCAAATGTATGTGACAGTCAATGGATCCATACAAGCAGTACAAAACCATATTTCAATGAAGACGCTTATAAGCAAGAACATAGAAACCCAATTACCATAGACAATATTGGCTGAGGCTATGAAATGGTATGAGACACCATTATGGCAAAAGAAACCCTTACAGAAAAAACATCCCCAACAAACTTTCAACCCAATATTTCTTTTGCCCAAAAAATCATCCAGTATACACATGGATGTGAAGGTCAATATACAATATACAACAACAATCCTTCAAATCTTTACAACAATTCCTAAATCACTATGTGAACCTAAAAGACAAAAGTACAATACCAACTTTGCAAACCATGGACTTCTGCCCAGTGCGCATCCACTCAGGACTGCAAGGATATTCATTAGCCAAGATTTCCGAACTGCTTTCAAAAGCATATTCCATCACATCAAAATGTTAGCAACACACCATTCCGCTATACAAAATCTTTTGCATAGGCTATACTATGCAAAAAGTGCTGCCCTAGAAGTGCACAATTTAAATAGCATTCTCCTACATGGCACTGCCAGCACTCTCCTTTGAGAAATAGAACAGATCCAAAGTAAATATTTTGGAACTGAAGTTGACTTACAAATTTCAGTAACTTTTGAAAACATTAGCAACAGCCTCACAAAAAGAACCCGCCTTACAAACACATACACAAAAACAGCACCAAAATAGTAGATATGGCCTAAAAGAGAGGACGATGAGGAATCCCAATCATTCCACTTAGCTTTATATCTAACAGCTGAGAATAAATATAAAATAACTGACCCCTCAATAGTTTGGACATACTGCAATACAAAACTAGACACTAACCAAATGCCAACACATGATATTACAACCTACAATACGCCTGAAAACAAAAACAACCACCTTGCCTCCATCTGAGTTACCAAAAGACATTTATGGAAAAGTAGTATGTTTGCTATTAGATCCTAAAGAAAATGTAGAAACTCTAAGAGTACAATGGCCAATAGATCAATCATTAATTGTACTAGTTTATGTGTGGCAACAACTAGTTGCAATTAACAAAGTTAGACAAGCCATACAAAACCTTAAAGAAAACAAAGAGTTCTACAAAGATATAAACATAGAGGATAAATCAAAATAACTACCCAAATAATTCAAAATGCACCACAAACTGGTAAAGTTGAAGGGGTATAATGTCCTTTCATTGTCAGGCATTTTTACGAGTGCATTTTAAATGTGTACGAAATTTCAAAACAGGTGTTCAAAATGTTTTGGGTGGGTGGGAAAGGGCAGTTAAGAGGTTGGGGGCTGGGAATAGTTAAAAATAGGTAGTGGAGGGTTTATTTTGGGGGCCTTCTCTTAAAATAAATGTGATGACCTTTTTCGTTATTTCGTACATGTTTAAAAGTCTATCGTTAAAATGTCTCATATAGAACATAGAACCTGTGAACGTGTAGGTCATGTTACGGCTGCCAACATTTTAGACCAGTACACAAAACACCCAATACACTCCAAAGACACCACAGAAGATGCATCAGAAACACATCATAGGCGTCAAGCCAAAGGCTCCACAATGAGAATATGACAGAAAAATTGTAGAAGCACATCCTTCTCCTCTACTCTTTCTTACAGGAAAAGGAAGAAGATATGATGAAATATCCACACAAATTAGTGCATCAGAATATCGCTCTTTACAAATGTATTCTGAAGACCACATATTTAGACAAAATGCAGAATACATTTTCCACCTGCTGGTTGAAAATTAACTAGCAAACCTGTTATGAAGTTGCACACACATTAAAAACAGGCACTCATTTTTCAAACATATCTGCTACCCAACTGCTTCAAATAATAAAAGAGAAAAAATAAGTTTTACGTGGTACAAAAGAATACTGGTTCTGATGTCACACTGATGTATGCGGTTTGCTAAGGAACCTAGGCCCACCCACATTGTTTGTTACTCTAAGTTGTGAAGATTGTGCATGGGATGACTTGCTTGACTTCTTACACACTACAATCCAAAATAAAGAGGGAATAGATATAAAAACAACAGAAAACCTTTTCTCTTGACCCTGTTAATATATCAATGTACTTTCACCATCGCTTCATTGCCATACTACAATAAAAATACCCATCAACTAGGAGAAGTTGAACACTTCTTTTGGAGAAAAGAATATCAATCCAGAGGAGCACCACACATCCACATGCTTTTGTGGATAGAAGATGCTCTGAAAACCTGGCCAGGAAAGTGATGCCACTGTTTTACAACAAATAAAAAAATTCATTACCTGTAACATCCCTTCAGAAATAACAGATAGGGACCTACATACACAAATCTTACGCTTCCAAGAACATAAGTGTGGTAAATGCTGCGAACGTTGGAATAACGACAAAGCAAAATACTAAAAACTATACCAAATGTCACTATAGTTTCCCTGGATGAGTTTGCACGATAGTTTAATGTTTTACGTTAGAAACAGTGTAAAAAGGGAAATCCTTTAAAAACATATACAACATTAAAAGGGATGAACCATCCAAGTAATTCAATGATTACAATGCAATCATTGCCCAATTGTGGAATCCAAATATATACATACAATACATTGCAGACAATCCCACTGCGGTTGCAAGATATCTAACAGCCTATCTCTCCAAAGCTGAGAAAACAGATCTAAAAATCACTTGGATGACATATCATCTGACAAATCAATGTCACAAATATTGTACAGCTTCGCTATAAACATATTCGCCCAGAGAGAAAGTGGGTGCTATGAAGCTGCAGACCGTTTAACATGTCCATCCTTACATGGCAATTCTACACATATTGTCTGGCTAAAGCTTGGTCCAGCTTCATCTCCAAAAAGAGTACTTAAATCCTACAAAGAGATAGAAATGATAGCCAAAAATTATCCCAAAAGCTAGGACATTTTATAAAACAATTTCATTGACACATAATACCCAAACAGAAGTACTACTTTGAAAACCATGGGCCTCATTACGGCTTAGGCGGCAGCCATGCCCTTAATAAGGGCATGGCTGCCATCAAAACCAGGTCTGGGTTCCCTGAATGGGGAATTACCGGGCCATTCTGAGTTTAGAGGGCCCAGTAATTCCCCCTACAGGGAACCCGGGCCCGGACCTTCCCCATTCCCATTTGAGCCCCCATAGGGAATGGGTGCAGGGAGCTAACAACGGGCCGATTATGAACGGGCTGTTGTTATCTCCCTGGTCCCCTCGTAATGAGGCGGAATGGGTTTAACGGGTCCGCCACCAATAGCGTCACCCGTTAACCCATTCCGCCAGGGTCGTAATGAGGCACCATCTGTCTATAACACATAGCCCAAAACTACTCCTACAAAAGCAGTGTCACACCACACAACATTACACTTACACTTAACATTGTACACCCTTTAGTTTATATGAAGTGACGCAACCAACTGTCAACCATTCATGATTGCTGTTTTTATCTCAGTACGATGATCATTAATTAAGAGTAATTTGTATTTTCATGTTCACATTTCATTTTAAAAATATTTTTTGGTGAAGTAAAACAAACATATTGATATACCTTTCACTCTCAATGCTTTTTGACCTAATTGGTGTAATCCTTATCGGAATTGGTGGTGGGTACTCATAACTGCAGAGACCCTAAAATATGATTTTTCAATAGCTCAAATTGTAGGTCCTATCAAGCCAACTACTTTTTTCCACCCTCAGAGAAATGCACAGGGGTACACTTCCTTGTTAACATGTTAATGATGGCCTAAGTCCCCTGCTTTAAGGCCTCCCCTATAACCTTTGTTTTTTTTATACCAAACATGGCAACCGTGTTGCCCAGGGTTTTGTAACTTTGGTCATAGTCACCAAATTTGACTCAAGTAAGTCCAGCATTAACTTATCACTAACAATCTCTCCCAATACACTAGGTCTTGAGTCTGAATACATTGGAGCACACATCGACTTGGAGGTCAAAACCATTCAACCTGGTCTGGATTTGTTCCTTTATTCAAAATTGTCCCTGATCCTTTACTCTGCGAATGGCAGAAAACACAACCTTAAGCTTTACTGATCAACAATACAAGACACAATCCAAGGTCCTTCTTTTTTGACCCCTCAGGCCATAATCCACTATTAGGCTCCACAACAGAGCGGAGGGCATACTACGACTAAAAAAGAAATGCTTTCGGGCTGAACTTCACGCACACATCCTTAGGGAATATCTGAAGGTCAAAATAATACCGAGTGGCCTAGTAGTAAGGAATGAACCTTGCTTCTTTTTAGAGGAAAAACAGTATGTTACCAATTTTAGTTATATAGCAACAAAATGCAGTCATGACTTAATGTTCCTCACAATCTCTACAGACCAAAGGATCAGCAGCCTCATTCAGAAAGACTTGGACACAGAAGAAGAAACATTCACTGCAAGTACTGTAATTAACAATGTGAGAAACCAACTCCTGGAGATAAATAAATCATTTGATTAATTTAAATCTGCCACATTAAGCAGAAAGACACAAACACTACAAAAAGACATTAAAGAATTTCAATTAGAAATTATTTATACTTATATTACAGATAACTACATCTCCACCTTTATCATTAGTATCAACAACACTAACGGATTGGTACGACTCAGAAATGGAGGTCCACAGGTTTCTGTGCAAGGTACAACTACGCACCTACTTTCGAGAACATCCCTTGGAAGATGAGGAAACGGAACAGGATACTGGCTTACATACACCCTCAACCTTTACACCTTTGGATAATCAAATTCTGAACAAACTCCTCACCTTTGAAAGATGTATTCTCAAGGACCTACACAAAATGAAAACCAGCAAAATAAAGAACCAGCACAACCTATCTTTATCAGAAAAAAATGCCTTCACTTCCTTACAAAACAACAGGAACTTAGTTATCAAACCATCTGATAAAGGAGGTTGGGTAGTTATTATGTCAGTTTCACAATACAAACATATGGTACTCACACTACTCGACGACAGAGAAAGCTATATAATTTTACCAAAAGATCATACTAAGGACCTATGCCACAGAATTTCAGTGACGGTCAACTATGCATTACAACAAGAATGGATTACCAATAAGGAGGCAGAGTTTCTCAGCAAGGCCCATGAAAGAACTCCATGCTTTTATGTGCTACCCAAGATCCACAAGGATCCTCATAACCCGCCAGGGAGATCCATTGTATGGGACTGCGGCTCCATCCTCGATCCAATTTGCAAGTCTGTGGATATTTTTGTTCAACCTAGAACTCAAACCACCACCTACCTACATGACACTAAACATACAATTATGATTTTTGAGAGGCTGGAATTTAACCCAGCAGAGCAGGTATTGGTGACTATGGACATTAAGTCCATATATAATAGCAGAGCACAAACTTCATAGTGGAGCTCATGACCATTGCACTATTTAAGAACTTCTTTGTATTGAATAATCAAACATACCGACAGACAAAAGGTGTATCCATGGGCACAGCCTTTGGCAAAATATGAAAAAGAGTTTGTTTTCTCTCACCCCAATAGGTGAAAGGAACATGTGAGTCATTGGCATAGGTATATAGATGATGTCATCTTTATCTGGACAGGTACCACGGAACAACTGGATGAATTCTGGACGTGGCTCAACTCCTGTAATGAAGATATACAATTCACATTGCAACATACCAACTCTGAAATTAAGTTTTTGGATCTCGTCAACGGCAAAAAGGCAGGAGATTAGAATGTGACCTCTACCGCAAAACTACAGACCGAAAAACCCTGTTACATTATGCTAGTATCCACCCTACACACACCAAGGACAACATACCATATGGACAGTTTTTACAAATATGAAGAAACTGCACCTCCATCGATGACTTTATGAGACATGCCGATGCTCTATCCACATGACTAAGAGCATGTGGGTATTCGAGGAAACAACTTGAACAAGCCAAAAAAAAAAGCAAAGGCACGCTATCAGTGATTGTCTTCTCCAGGCAGCTCCAGAACAACCATAGAAACTGAAAATTGCATGACATGTGTAGTCACCCACAGAATTCATACCTCTCAAATAAAGAAAATCAAACAAAAATATTGAAACCTAGCACAACTGAATTTACCCAAAGAACCTACCCATATCCGAGCATCTCAAACTGCAGAGACCGGATAATATAAATTTTTGATAGCCAAAATAGTAGGGCAAATCAAGCAAACTATGTTTTTCCACCCTCAGAGAATTGCACAGGGGTACACTTCCTTGTTGACACACCAGATGAGACAACTGGCAAATATTCAGTCTCAACTTGTGATGGAAGTCTAGGAAAATGTATGAAACCCAGCCTAATAAATCATATAAAGTTATCATGTTAATCTCTGCAACATAGATAAATCTCTTTGGCCACTCTGCTGCCTCATTCCTCTACCTTCTCTCTGGCACCCTCCACTGCTTCTCTGGCGCTCAGTCTTCTCCTCCCTCTGTCACTTCTGCAGGACTCTCTTCTT
The DNA here is from genome assembly GCF_040938575.1 of Ambystoma mexicanum. Classification (NCBI taxonomy): domain Eukaryota; kingdom Metazoa; phylum Chordata; class Amphibia; order Caudata; family Ambystomatidae; genus Ambystoma; species Ambystoma mexicanum. The sequence goes on from NC_090933.1 coordinate 1,000,518,614, forward strand.
ACTCTCTGACTACGGTGCCTTTACCTCTAACACTTCCGAAGGGCATATCTCATGCTTGTACCCCTCCACGGAAGTCTTGCAAAGGTGGCAATCTGTTCCACGTTGCTGCTCTTAACTTTCGCTCCGCTTCAAATACTCCTCAGACATCTGCCATCTACTGCAAGAGCTTGATTTGGATGTGCTTGGTCTCACTGAGACTTGGTTGACGGCCAGCTCTGTCACAAGTTTTGACACTCTCCTCCCCGATGGCTACACCATCATCTCCGAACCGAGAACCAGCCATCCTGGCAGTAGAGTAGCCATGACCTTCCCGGACTGGATCCCTGATTCTGTCATTCCTACTCAGGCCTACTCCTCCTTTGAATGCCTGCTCTGTAGGCTCTCTACCTCTCCTGACCTCTCTCTCACTGTGGCCACCATCTACAGGCCACCTGGCCAGGTCACCCTCTTCCTCTCCGAATGGGCTGACCTCTTCTCCATCCTTCTTGACACTACCTCTCAAATTCTCTTCCACAGAGACCTGAGCATCCACTTGGATGCCATTGGCCCCTCCTCTGGGCTTTTTTGCAACCTCTGTGACTCTCTCCCTCTCTCTCTCTCTCTCTCTCTCTCTCTATTCTACCCTCTGGCCTGACTCACCTCTACAGGGCACACCCTGGATGTTTTGACCTCATCAGACCACCCCCTCACCAGCCCTCTTACCACTCCTCTCTGTTGGACTGACCACCTGCTCCTCTCCTCTCATTTTTTGCTCTCTGCCCCTCCAGTTAAACCAACCCCAGCACGTCCACCCACCTTCTCTGTCATCCGGCCCATGAAGCGCATGTCAGTGGAGGGTTTTGCCCCTTCTTTTTCTCCTCCTTCTATAACGTTGCCTGACTTACACTCTGACACAGCCCTTTCCAACCATCATCTTTCTTCTTTGCTCCTGTCATGAGGCTCCATATGAAGCCTGCGTCCATGTGTAACTCTTTGTATGATTCCGACCTCGTCAGCCTGAAGCGCAAGTGTAGTGTGGCTAAGAGGAAATGGAGGGCATCAAGTGCACCCTCTGACAAACTGGCCTGCTGTTTGCTCCAAAGGCAATACAGACTCTTTGCCCTCTCTAAAAAGAGAGCCTACATCCAAGCCTGCATCACCACGGCATCTAACAACTCGACCAAACTTTTCAAAATCTGCAAGGAGCTGGTCAATCCTGCTGCCATCTCTACCTCTCCTGTTTCCTCCAAGGAGCTCTGCAGGGGTTGGCATCTCATTTAACCACTAAAACTCTGGTCATCCTCTCCACTCTCTCTGCCAATACCTCTTCTTCCTCTCCCTTTACCATTTCAGGCCCCTGTCGGCTGTTTCTGCTCTGCCTTTCTCCTCTTTCCCGCGGCCCACTCCTAATGATGTTTCTAGACAAGTCTGAGCTATGAAAGAATCATCAAATCAGTTTCTCCCCTGTTCCTCCAAAACCATTAAGGACCACCCTTGCTCCAGCCTTGGCCAATTTCTGCAATCACTCTTTTGCCACTGGAACCGTGCCCTCCCACATCAAGCACTACATTGTGCACCCCCTTCTTAAGACTTAAGAAACCCTCTGCTGATCCTTCCCCTTGGCAAACGATCACCCGATCTTCATCACTCCTTTCCTGGGCAGACTCCTGGAAAAACTGGCCATCGCACAGCTTAAATCTACACACTGAATCTGTTAGTTCTCTCCATGACCATCATTCTGGCTTCAGAGCTACCAGAAGCGCAGAACCTGTGAAGACTTGCTCTCCAATCTTCCTTCTGTCCTCATTCTCCAACCACCCCATTCTGCTCAATTGTATCTGTGACAACATGGGCATCTCTGGTCAGGCCCTTGCTGGTTGACCTCATTTCCCACTGATCAACCCTCCCAGGTCCAAATTGGGTCTTTCCTCTCTTCTATTCCTCTCTCTACTTGTGGTATTACTCAGGGGGTCTAACCTCTCTCCCTGGCTCTTTTACCACTACTTAGCACCTATGGCCCACTCCATCTCTACTTTCTACTGTAACTTTCAGTGTTATGCAGACAACAGTCAGCTCTCCTTCAGGCTCCCTATAGCCTCTTCCACTCATTCTCTCATACCAGACTGTCTGTCTGCAATTGAGGAATGGTGTGCCTCCAATGATCTCAGCCTTAATGCCAGTAAGACTGAGATCCTCCTCATTGGGACACCTGCTCCTGCATTCCCTCGCTCACTCTGGCACACTCCCTGGGCCCTCTACCTGCTCCTTCCTGTGAGCTAAGAACCTTGGAGTCATCTTCAATTCCACCCTCTCCTTCTCTCCACAAATCTACAATGTCTCTAAGAAGCCCACTATCAGCTGCACCTCCTCAGAGGTATTCTTCCTTTTCTCAATTTGCCCCAGAAGCTCACTATCTCCAGAGCACTGGTCCTCTACGGGCTGGACTACTGCAACTACCTCTTTCTAAATCTGCCTGCCTCTACTGTTTGCTCTATACATCTAATCCAGAACAGGACTGTGAGACTTGTACTTGAACTCAATCCCAGGGATCGTATGTCTCCATCCCTGAATTCTCTCCATATGGCTCTGCATGGCTGCAAGGATCCCGTTCAAGACCCTATGCATTGTCCATAAGGTTTTCTGGGGCCGCAGACCACACTACATCCAACGTTCTCTTCCTAAACATCTTCCTTCTTGAGCCCTCCGCTCATCCACCGCCAATTCTCTGAGGGTCATAATCTTCTAAAGGCAGAGAGGGTGGGTAGATATCTCTCTTCAACTGGGGCCTCCTTCTGGAACAGCCTCCCTGCCTCTCTCAAACTTGATCAGAACCATTTAAAGTTCCGGAAGCAACTCAAGACCTTCCTTTTCGCTTCTGATTTCTCTCCCCCGCTCCCTTGCTGATGTCCCTGTCTGCTACCCACTCTAGTTACCTGGCCACCTTCTGAACTTATAGGACCAGGTTCCTTTATGACCAGTTTCCCCTGCGCTGCCTCCGGGCCTCCCAACCATTTAAAGCACTGTATCTGCAACGCTACAGTCACTTGACTCTCTTCAACTATGAGCCACTAATCGAAGCACTTACAAGCTACTTGCACTCTTCTTGCCCCAACCCCCTGGCACTTCTTCCCTTCCCTCCCCCCACACTTTCACAATCTGAATGACACAAGGCCCAGTAAGATTGTTGTTTTGTCCTCTTCTGTTCCACCTTCCTTGTCTTGTCACACCTAGAAAAACGTGTGTACAGGCAAGTTATGAATGGCAGATCATATCATATAATTTCTTGGCTCTACTACAACTTTCTAAACCTTTGTGAAAAGAAGAATTATTAGCTGACCATGACTTATTTGAAGCTGAATTCAAAGCATATGAAAGCAATATAACAAATGTCAATTTCAAACAATACAAACCAATGTTGGACACTGAAAGACGAAGAAATTGAATCCATACTAGATAAAGACACTCATGAGGGCAGTCAATCTTCCCTTATAGGAAGCCAAGAATGACTTGGAGAACCACTCATTATAAATGAAGCAGAAATAGCCATGACTGAGGTTGAAAATACCATGTATCAATCTATACAATCTGAAGAAGACTTGCTAGTGCTCAAATTACAGCTAATTGATTAACAACTCGTCATTTATCTAGAAGTCACTGACAAAATTGAACATGGTCTTAAACATGAAATTAAAACTTTTAGCTGTAGGTAATTGGTGAAGCTAGTTCTGGTAAAACTTTCTTAATTAAAATAATCAGCAAATTTCTACAAGACTTAACAAACAACAACCTTTCAGTTGTTTTAACAGCCCCCACGGGTTTAACTGCCTATAACATAGGAGGTGTAACTTTACTACAAATTACCAGCAGAATCTGCTACTGAAGTATGCAACATTCTGAAAAAAATGAAAGTTATCCTGATAGATGAAGTAAGCATGGTTTCCAATCTCATGTTGGCTTTAATTAATCTCAGAATGCAAGTCCTAAAAACCGACTACCGAGAACTGTTTTCAGAGCCCTCCTGCAGTTCACACCAGTAAAAGGAGAACCTATTTTTAAAATATTGGGACACAAGCAATGCCGTAACACATTTGGCAGCATTGGAAATGTAAATCTGTAGCAACATTTTCGCTACAGAGAACTAACTCAAAAAATAGTTTTACAAAGGTAGCGGGCGCCCCTCTCTCGCAAGAACAGACATGATAACCTGTTCAGTGGTTATTAACCACTTGAGAGTTCGCAGCCACTGCTTTTACTCACTGTGCCTTTCACAGATGGGAAATATCCATTTGCATATCAGTCTTTGTCCTGCCCAGGGGCAGTCCAGCACCGAAATACAATGGCAACTCCAATCTGAACGAGAGTACCACCAGCAACCCCATACACGTGTTTCACCCTTGTTGGGGATCATCAGTGAGGTGAAGCTGATGCCTCTCTAAGCACAGTGAGAGGGAGACCACGTCTGGTTGCCCCCAGGAGACCTAGGGTTACCAATCCCAGGTTCCTTAACAAATAGTTTTACAAAGGTAGCGGGCGCCCCTCTCTCGCAAGAACAGACATGATAACCTGTTCAGTGGTTATTAACCACTTGAGAGTTCGCAGCCACTGCTTTTACTCACTGTGCCTTTCACAGATGGGAAATATCCATTTGCATATCAGTCTTTGTCCTGCCCAGGGGCAGTCCAGCACCGAAATACAATGGCAACTCCAATCTGAACGAGAGTACCACCAGCAACCCCATACACGTGTTTCACCCTTGTTGGGGATCATCAGTGAGGTGAAGCTGATGCCTCTCTAAGCACAGTGAGAGGGAGACCACGTCTGGTTGCCCCCAGGAGACCTAGGGTTACCAATCCCAGGTTCCTTAACAAATAGTTTTACAAAGGTAGCGGGCGCCCCTCTCTCGCAAGAACAGTCATGATAACCTGTTCAGTGGTTATTAACCACTTGAGAGTTCGCAGCCACTGCTTTTACTCACTGTGCCTTTCACAGATGGGAAATATCCATTTGCATATCAGTCTTTGTCCTGCCCAGGGGCAGTCCAGCACCGAAATACAATGGCAACTCCAATCTGAACGAGAGTACCACCAGCAACCCCATACACGTGTTTCACCCTTGTTGGGGATCATCAGTGAGGTGAAGCTGATGCCTCTCTAAGCACAGTGAGAGGGAGACCACGTCTGGTTGCCCCCAGGAGACCTAGGGTTACCAATCCCAGGTTCCTTAACAAATAGTTTCACAAAGGTAGCGGGCGCCCCTCTCTCGCAAGAACAGACATGATAACCTGTTCAGTGGTTATTAACCACTTGAGAGTTCGCAGCCACTGCTTTTACTCACTGTGCCTTTCACAGATGGGAAATATTCATTTGCATATCAGTCTTTGTCCTGCCCAGGGGCAGTCCAGCACCGAAATACAATGGCAACTCCAATCTGAACGAGGGTACCACCAGCAACCCCATACACGTGTTTCACCCTTGTTGGGGATCATCAGTGAGGTGAAGCTGATGCCTCTCTAAGCACAGTGAGAGGGAGACCACGTCTGGTTGCCCCCAGGAGACCTAGGGTTACCAATCCCAGGTTCCTTAACAAATAGTTTTACAAAGGTAGCGGGCGCCCCTCTCTCGCAAGAACAGACATGATAACCTGTTCAGTGGTTATTAACCACTTGAGAGTTTGCAGCCACTGCTTTTACTCACTGTGCCTTTCACAGATGGGAAATATCCATTTGCATATCAGTCTTTGTCCTGCCCAGGGACAGTCCAGCACCGAAATACAATGGCAACTCCAATCTGAACGAGAGTACCACCAGCAACCCCATACACGTGTTTCACCCTTGTTGGGGATCATCAGTGAGGTGAAGCTGATGCCTCTCTAAGCACAGTGAGAGGGAGACCACGTCTGGTTGCCCCCAGGAGACCTAGGGTTACCAATCCCAGGTTCCTTAACAAATAGTTTTACAAAGGTAGCGGGCGCCCCTCTCTCGCAAGAACAGACATGATAACCTGTTCAGTGGTTATTAACCACTTGAGAGTTCGCAGCCACTGCTTTTACTCACTGTGCCTTTCACAGATGGGAAATATCCATTTGCATATCAGTCTTTGTCCTGCCCAGGGGCAGTCCAGCACCGAAATACAATGGCAACTCCAATCTGAACGAGAGTACCACCAGCAACCCCATACACGTGTTTCACCCTTGTTGGGGATCATCAGTGAGGTGAAGCTGATGCCTCTCTAAGCACAGTGAGAGGGAGACCACGTCTGGTTGCCCCCAGGAGACCTAGGGTTACCAATCCCAGGTTCCTTAACAAATAGTTTTACAAAGGTAGCGGGCGCCCCTCTCTCGCAAGAACAGACATGATAACCTGTTCAGTGGTTATTAACCACTTGAGAGTTCGCAGCCACTGCTTTTACTCACTGTGCCTTTCACAGATGGGAAATATCCATTTGCATATCAGTCTTTGTCCTGCCCAGGGGCAGTCCAGCACTGAAATACAATGGCAACTCCAATCTGAACGAGAGTACCACCAGCAACCCCATACACGTGTTTCACCCTTGTTGGGGATCATCAGTGAGGTGAAGCTGATGCCTCTCTAAGCACAGTGAGAGGGAGACCACGTCTGGTTGCCCCCAGGAGACCTAGGGTTACCAATCCCAGGTTCCTTAACAAATAGTTTTACAAAGGTAGCGGGCGCCCCTCTCTCGCAAGAACAGACATGATAACCTGTTCAGTGGTTATTAACCACTTGAGAGTTCGCAGCCACTGCTTTTACTCACTGTGCCTTTCACAGATGGGAAATATCCATTTGCATATCAGTCTTTGTCCTGCCCAGGGGCAGTCCAGCACCGAAATACAATGGCAACTCCAATCTGAACGAGAGTACCACCAGCAACCCCATACACGTGTTTCACCCTTGTTGGGGATCATCAGTGAGGTGAAGCTGATGCCTCTCTAAGCACAGTGAGAGGGAGACCACGTCTGGTTGCCCCCAGGAGACCTAGGGTTACCAATCCCAGGTTCCTTAACAAATAGTTTTACAAAGGTAGCGGGCGCCCCTCTCTCGCAAGAACAGACATGATAACCTGTTCAGTGGTTATTAACCACTTGAGAGTTCGCAGCCACTGCTTTTACTCACTGTGCCTTTCACAGATGGGAAATATCCATTTGCATATCAGTCTTTGTCCTGCCCAGGGGCAGTCCAGCACCGAAATACAATGGCAACTCCAATCTGAACGAGAGTACCACCAGCAACCCCATACACGTGTTTCACCCTTGTTGGGGATCATCAGTGAGGTGAAGCTGATGCCTCTCTAAGCACAGTGAGAGGGAGACCACGTCTGGTTGCCCCCAGGAGACCTAGGGTTACCAATCCCAGGTTCCTTAACAAATAGTTTTACAAAGGTAGCGGGCGCCCCTCTCTCGCAAGAACAGACATGATAACCTGTTCAGTGGTTATTAACCACTTGAGAGTTCGCAGCCACTGCTTTTACTCACTGTGCCTTTCACAGATGGGAAATATCCATTTGCATATCAGTCTTTGTCCTGCCCAGGGGCAGTCCAGCACCGAAATACAATGGCAACTCCAATCTGAACGAGAGTACCACCAGCAACCCCATACACGTGTTTCACCCTTGTTGGGGATCATCAGTGAGGTGAAGCTGATGCCTCTCTAAGCACAGTGAGAGGGAGACCACAAATAGTTTTACAAAGGTAGCGGGCGCCCCATGTCTGTTCTTGCGAGAGAGGGGCGCCCGCTACCTTTGTAAAACTATTTTTTAAGGAACCTGGGATTGGTAACCCTAGGTCTCCTGGGGGCAACCAGACGTGGTCTCCCTCTCACTGTGCTTAGAGAGGCATCAGCTTCACCTCACTGATGATCCCCAACAAGGGTGAAACACGTGTATGGGGTTGCTGGTGGTACTCTCGTTCAGATTGGAATTGCCATTGTATTTCGGTGCTGGACTGCTCCTGGGCAGGACAAAGACTGATATGCAAATGGATATTACCCATCTGTGAAAGGCACAGTGAGTAAAAGCAGTGGCTGCGAACTCTCAAGTGGTTAATAACCACTGAACAGGTTATCATGTCTGTTCTTGCGAGAGAGGGGCGCCCGCTACCTTTGTAAAACTATTTTTTAAGGAACCTGGGATTGGTAACCCTAGGTCTCCTGGGGGCAACCAGACGTGGTCTCCCTCTCACTGTGCTTAGAGAGGCATCAGCTTCACCTCACTGATGATCCCCAACAAGGGTGAAACACGTGTATGGGGTTGCTGGTGGTACTCTCGTTCAGATTGGAATTGCCATTGTATTTCGGTGCTGGACTGCTCCTGGGCAGGACAAAGACTGATATGCAAATGGATATTACCCATCTGTGAAAGGCACAGTGAGTAAAAGCAGTGGCTGCGAACTCTCAAGTGGTTAATAACCACTGAACAGGTTATCATGTCTGTTCTTGCGAGAGAGGGGCGCCCGCTACCTTTGTAAAACTATTTTTTAAGGAACCTGGGATTGGTAACCCTAGGTCTCCTGGGGGCAACCAGACGTGGTCTCCCTCTCACTGTGCTTAGAGAGGCATCAGCTTCACCTCACTGATGATCCCCAACAAGGGTGAAACACGTGTATGGGGTTGCTGGTGGTACTCTCGTTCAGATTGGAATTGCCATTGTATTTCGGTGCTGGACTGCTCCTGGGCAGGACAAAGACTGATATGCAAATGGATATTACCCATCTGTGAAAGGCACAGTGAGTAAAAGCAGTGGCTGCGAACTCTCAAGTGGTTAATAACCACTGAACAGGTTATCATGTCTGTTCTTGCGAGAGAGGGGCGCCCGCTACCTTTGTAAAACTATTTTTTAAGGAACCTGGGATTGGTAACCCTAGGTCTCCTGGGGGCAACCAGACGTGGTCTCCCTCTCACTGTGCTTAGAGAGGCATCAGCTTCACCTCACTGATGATCCCCAACAAGGGTGAAACACGTGTATGGGGTTGCTGGTGGTACTCTCGTTCAGATTGGAATTGCCATTGTATTTCGGTGCTGGACTGCTCCTGGGCAGGACAAAGACTGATATGCAAATGGATATTACCCATCTGTGAAAGGCACAGTGAGTAAAAGCAGTGGCTGCGAACTCTCAAGTGGTTAATAACCACTGATCAGGTTATCATGTCTGTTCTTGCGAGAGAGGGGCGCCCGCTACCTTTGTAAAACTATTTTTTAAGGAACCTGGGATTGGTAACCCTAGGTCTCCTGGGGGCAACCAGACGTGGTCTCCCTCTCACTGTGCTTAGAGAGGCATCAGCTTCACCTCACTGATGATCCCCAACAAGGGTGAAACACGTGTATGGGGTTGCTGGTGGTACTCTCGTTCAGATTGGAATTGCCATTGTATTTCGGTGCTGGACTGCTCCTGGGCAGGACAAAGACTGATATGCAAATGGATATTACCCATCTGTGAAAGGCACAGTGAGTAAAAGCAGTGGCTGCGAACTCTCAAGTGGTTAATAACCACTGAACAGGTTATCATGTCTGTTCTTGCGAGAGAGGGGCGCCCGCTACCTTTGTAAAACTATTTTTTAAGGAACCTGGGATTGGTAACCCTAGGTCTCCTGGGGGCAACCAGACGTGGTCTCCCTCTCACTGTGCTTAGAGAGGCATCAGCTTCACCTCACTGATGATCCCCAACAAGGGTGAAACACGTGTATGGGGTTGCTGGTGGTACTCTCGTTCAGATTGGAATTGCCATTGTATTTCGGTGCTGGACTGCTCCTGGGCAGGACAAAGACTGATATGCAAATGGATATTACCCATCTGTGAAAGGCACAGTGAGTAAAAGCAGTGGCTGCGAACTCTCAAGTGGTTAATAACCACTGAACAGGTTATCATGTCTGTTCTTGCGAGAGAGGGGCGCCCGCTACCTTTGTAAAACTATTTTTTAAGGAACCTGGGATTGGTAACCCTAGGTCTCCTGGGGGCAACCAGACGTGGTCTCCCTCTCACTGTGCTTAGAGAGGCATCAGCTTCACCTCACTGATGATCCCCAACAAGGGTGAAACACGTGTATGGGGTTGCTGGTGGTACTCTCGTTCAGATTGGAATTGCCATTGTATTTCGGTGCTGGACTGCTCCTGGGCAGGACAAAGACTGATATGCAAATGGATATTACCCATCTGTGAAAGGCACAGTGAGTAAAAGCAGTGGCTGCGAACTCTCAAATGGTTAATAACCACTGAACAGGTTATCATGTCTGTTCTTGCGAGAGAGGGGCGCCCGCTACCTTTGTAAAACTATTTTTTAAGGAACCTGGGATTGGTAACCCTAGGTCTCCTGGGGGCAACCAGACGTGGTCTCCCTCTCACTGTGCTTAGAGAGGCATCAGCTTCACCTCACTGATGATCCCCAACAAGGGTGAAACACGTGTATGGGGTTGCTGGTGGTACTCTCGTTCAGATTGGAATTGCCATTGTATTTCGGTGCTGGACTGCTCCTGGGCAGGACAAAGACTGATATGCAAATGGATATTACCCATCTGTGAAAGGCACAGTGAGTAAAAGCAGTGGCTGCGAACTCTCAAGTGGTTAATAACCACTGAACAGGTTATCATGTCTGTTCTTGCGAGAGAGGGGCGCCCGCTACCTTTGTAAAACTATTTTTTAAGGAACCTGGGATTGGTAACCCTAGGTCTCCTGGGGGCAACCAGACGTGGTCTCCCTCTCACTGTGCTTAGAGAGGCATCAGCTTCACCTCACTGATGATCCCCAACAAGGGTGAAACACGTGTATGGGGTTGCTGGTGGTACTCTCGTTCAGATTGGAATTGCCATTGTATTTCGGTGCTGGACTGCTCCTGGGCAGGACAAAGACTGATATGCAAATGGATATTACCCATCTGTGAAAGGCACAGTGAGTAAAAGCAGTGGCTGCGAACTCTCAAGTGGTTAATAACCACTGAACAGGTTATCATGTCTGTTCTTGCGAGAGAGGGGCGCCCGCTACCTTTGTAAAACTATTTTTTAAGGAACCTGGGATTGGTAACCCTAGGTCTCCTGGGGGCAACCAGACGTGGTCTCCCTCTCACTGTGCTTAGAGAGGCATCAGCTTCACCTCACTGATGATCCCCAACAAGGGTGAAACACGTGTATGGGGTTGCTGGTGGTACTCTCGTTCAGATTGGAATTGCCATTGTATTTCGGTGCTGGACTGCTCCTGGGCAGGACAAAGACTGATATGCAAATGGATATTACCCATCTGTGAAAGGCACAGTGAGTAAAAGCAGTGGCTGCGAACTCTCAAGTGGTTAATAACCACTGAACAGGTTATCATGTCTGTTCTTGCGAGAGAGGGGCGCCCGCTACCTTTGTAAAACTATTTTTTAAGGAACCTGGGATTGGTAACCCTAGGTCTCCTGGGGGCAACCAGACGTGGTCTCCCTCTCACTGTGCTTAGAGAGGCATCAGCTTCACCTCACTGATGATCCCCAACAAGGGTGAAACACGTGTATGGGGTTGCTGGTGGTACTCTCGTTCAGATTGGAATTGCCATTGTATTTCGGTGCTGGACTGCTCCTGGGCAGGACAAAGACTGATATGCAAATGGATATTACCCATCTGTGAAAGGCACAGTGAGTAAAAGCAGTGGCTGCGAACTCTCAAGTGGTTAATAACCACTGAACAGGTTATCATGTCTGTTCTTGCGAGAGAGGGGCGCCCGCTACCTTTGTAAAACTATTTTTTAAGGAACCTGGGATTGGTAACCCTAGGTCTCCTGGGGGCAACCAGACGTGGTCTCCCTCTCACTGTGCTTAGAGAGGCATCAGCTTCACCTCACTGATGATCCCCAACAAGGGTGAAACACGTGTATGGGGTTGCTGGTGGTACTCTCGTTCAGATTGGAATTGCCATTGTATTTCGGTGCTGGACTGCTCCTGGGCAGGACAAAGACTGATATGCAAATGGATATTACCCATCTGTGAAAGGCACAGTGAGTAAAAGCAGTGGCTGCGAACTCTCAAGTGGTTAATAACCACTGAACAGGTTATCATGTCTGTTCTTGCGAGAGAGGGGCGCCCGCTACCTTTGTAAAACTATTTTTTAAGGAACCTGGGATTGGTAACCCTAGGTCTCCTGGGGGCAACCAGACGTGGTCTCCCTCTCACTGTGCTTAGAGAGGCATCAGCTTCACCTCACTGATGATCCCCAACAAGGGTGAAACACGTGTATGGGGTTGCTGGTGGTACTCTCGTTCAGATTGGAATTGCCATTGTATTTCGGTGCTGGACTGCTCCTGGGCAGGACAAAGACTGATATGCAAATGGATATTACCCATCTGTGAAAGGCACAGTGAGTAAAAGCAGTGGCTGCGAACTCTCAAGTGGTTAATAACCACTGAACAGGTTATCATGTCTGTTCTTGCGAGAGAGGGGCGCCCGCTATCTTTGTAAAACTATTTTTTAAGGAACCTGGGATTGGTAACCCTAGGTCTCCTGGGGGCAACCAGACGTGGTCTCCCTCTCACTGTGCTTAGAGAGGCATCAGCTTCACCTCACTGATGATCCCCAACAAGGGTGAAACACGTGTATGGGGTTGCTGGTGGTACTCTCGTTCAGATTGGAATTGCCATTGTATTTCGGTGCTGGACTGCTCCTGGGCAGGACAAAGACTGATATGCAAATGGATATTACCCATCTGTGAAAGGCACAGTGAGTAAAAGCAGTGGCTGCGAACTCTCAAGTGGTTAATAACCACTGAACAGGTTATCATGTCTGTTCTTGCGAGAGAGGGGCGCCCGCTACCTTTGTAAAACTATTTTTTAAGGAACCTGGGATTGGTAACCCTAGGTCTCCTGGGGGCAACCAGACGTGGTCTCCCTCTCACTGTGCTTAGAGAGGCATCAGCTTCACCTCACTGATGATCCCCAACAAGGGTGAAACACGTGTATGGGGTTGCTGGTGGTACTCTCGTTCAGATTGGAATTGCCATTGTATTTCGGTGCTGGACTGCTCCTGGGCAGGACAAAGACTGATATGCAAATGGATATTACCCATCTGTGAAAGGCACAGTGAGTAAAAGCAGTGGCTGCGAACTCTCAAGTGGTTAATAACCACTGAACAGGTTATCATGTCTGTTCTTGCGAGAGAGGGGCGCCCGCTACCTTTGTAAAACTATTTTTTAAGGAACCTGGGATTGGTAACCCTAGGTCTCCTGGGGGCAACCAGACGTGGTCTCCCTCTCACTGTGCTTAGAGAGGCATCAGCTTCACCTCACTGATGATCCCCAACAAGGGTGAAACAAGTGTATGGGGTTGCTGGTGGTACTCTCGTTCAGATTGGAATTGCCATTGTATTTCGGTGCTGGACTGCTCCTGGGCAGGACAAAGACTGATATGCAAATGGATATTACCCATCTGTGAAAGGCACAGTGAGTAAAAGCAGTGGCTGCGAACTCTCAAGTGGTTAATAACCACTGAACAGGTTATCATGTCTGTTCTTGCGAGAGAGGGGCGCCCGCTACCTTTGTAAAACTATTTTTTAAGGAACCTGGGATTGGTAACCCTAGGTCTCCTGGGGGCAACCAGACGTGGTCTCCCTCTCACTGTGCTTAGAGAGGCATCAGCTTCACCTCACTGATGATCCCCAACAAGGGTGAAACACGTGTATGGGGTTGCTGGTGGTACTCTCGTTCAGATTGGAATTGCCATTGTATTTCGGTGCTGGACTGCTCCTGGGCAGGACAAAGACTGATATGCAAATGGATATTACCCATCTGTGAAAGGCACAGTGAGTAAAAGCAGTGGCTGCGAACTCTCAAGTGGTTAATAACCACTGAACAGGTTATCATGTCTGTTCTTGCGAGAGAGGGGCGCCCGCTACCTTTGTAAAACTATTTTTTAAGGAACCTGGGATTGGTAACCCTAGGTCTCCTGGGGGCAACCAGACGTGGTCTCCCTCTCACTGTGCTTAGAGAGGCATCAGCTTCACCTCACTGATGATCCCCAACAAGGGTGAAACACGTGTATGGGGTTGCTGGTGGTACTCTCGTTCAGATTGGAATTGCCATTGTATTTCGGTGCTGGACTGCTCCTGGGCAGGACAAAGACTGATATGCAAATGGATATTACCCATCTGTGAAAGGCACAGTGAGTAAAAGCAGTGGCTGCGAACTCTCAAGTGGTTAATAACCACTGAACAGGTTATCATGTCTGTTCTTGCGAGAGAGGGGCGCCCGCTACCTTTGTAAAACTATTTTTTAAGGAACCTGGGATTGGTAACCCTAGGTCTCCTGGGGGCAACCAGACGTGGTCTCCCTCTCACTGTGCTTAGAGAGGCATCAGCTTCACCTCACTGATGATCCCCAACAAGGGTGAAACACGTGTATGGGGTTGCTGGTGGTACTCTCGTTCAGATTGGAATTGCCATTGTATTTCGGTGCTGGACTGCTCCTGGGCAGGACAAAGACTGATATGCAAATGGATATTACCCATCTGTGAAAGGCACAGTGAGTAAAAGCAGTGGCTGCGAACTCTCAAGTGGTTAATAACCACTGAACAGGTTATCATGTCTGTTCTTGCGAGAGAGGGGCGCCCGCTACCTTTGTAAAACTATTTTTTAAGGAACCTGGGATTGGTAACCCTAGGTCTCCTGGGGGCAACCAGACGTGGTCTCCCTCTCACTGTGCTTAGAGAGGCATCAGCTTCACCTCACTGATGATCCCCAACAAGGGTGAAACACGTGTATGGGGTTGCTGGTGGTACTCTCGTTCAGATTGGAATTGCCATTGTATTTCGGTGCTGGACTGCTCCTGGGCAGGACAAAGACTGATATGCAAATGGATATTACCCATCTGTGAAAGGCACAGTGAGTAAAAGCAGTGGCTGCGAACTCTCAAGTGGTTAATAACCACTGAACAGGTTATCATGTCTGTTCTTGCGAGAGAGGGGCGCCCGCTACCTTTGTAAAACTATTTTTTAAGGAACCTGGGATTGGTAACCCTAGGTCTCCTGGGGGCAACCAGACGTGGTCTCCCTCTCACTGTGCTTAGAGAGGCATCAGCTTCACCTCACTGATGATCCCCAACAAGGGTGAAACACGTGTATGGGGTTGCTGGTGGTACTCTCGTTCAGATTGGAATTGCCATTGTATTTCGGTGCTGGACTGCTCCTGGGCAGGACAAAGACTGATATGCAAATGGATATTACCCATCTGTGAAAGGCACAGTGAGTAAAAGCAGTGGCTGCGAACTCTCAAGTGGTTAATAACCACTGAACAGGTTATCATGTCTGTTCTTGCGAGAGAGGGGCGCCCGCTATCTTTGTAAAACTATTTTTTAAGGAACCTGGGATTGGTAACCCTAGGTCTCCTGGGGGCAACCAGACGTGGTCTCCCTCTCACTGTGCTTAGAGAGGCATCAGCTTCACCTCACTGATGATCCCCAACAAGGGTGAAACACGTGTATGGGGTTGCTGGTGGTACTCTCGTTCAGATTGGAATTGCCATTGTATTTCGGTGCTGG